>NW_003804370.1:771395-1272627 GCF_000255335.2 Galendromus occidentalis
ACCACCTAACGCAGACTCGCAAGGATTTCGTACCCGAGGTGAGACTAGAATGAGAGCTAGAAATGACTTCTAGAAAAGCATGACCCCCTCGCATCCCAATCGGAGTCCAATTCGATCGAAGCTCGCGGGGAGTTCCCGAATTCGAATTATCGATTCGCTCAGGGTTTCAACCTGAGCGTTTCGAGCGGTCTTGTCGGAAAGCCGAACTTTCTTCTATCGCGTCACTCAGTGAGCAAAGAGCACCTTATGTAGCCCGTGGATCGACAAGCTCCACGAGGCTCTACCTTACGCAGCTGTCCCGCATGGCCGCGGCCCAGAACGGAGGGAGGGTCAATCATCACGCAGCTGCTGTTGCTCCGATTGCTGATTTCACCGCTTTTGACGAGTCTGTGCATATGAGCCTGGAGCTTGGACACTGAATCTTGTGACGGAGATATACCGGCCCGCCAATTCTAAAGTTGCTAGGGGGTGTGCTGGCGTCTTTCTCGCAATCAGCGAAGATGCAGACCGAGAACTCTTCTGGCATTTGACGGCTCCAAGGAAGAGATGGCGCATCGTCTGTTCCCCTCGTCGAGGGAGTTGTCGATAGGACACAAGCCATGGCCAAGCAACCGATTGGAAAGTCGTATCTGGAGCTAGCAGGGATGCAGACACGCCTCGCGTTCGACTTTACGATACAGGGAAGTGGTCGGCCATTGCTTGCTGCGTCGGTCGCTGGGCGGCCGTACGGAACAACCGACCGACCAATGGTCCAGAGCAAAAGGCATTGCGCGTTAGCTGAAGGAGTTCGCGGAGCTCGCTGTGTAAAATATGTGTTTATGTTAGGGCGAGAGGCTGAGTTTACTGCCAACTTCTTTCGGCCAGCGCTTCTCGAAGTCTAAAACTTCGCACGGCGGCAGTCGAAGCGATGAACACTAGGGGCTCGGAACATTCCCCTATCCATGGCTCGTCAGAGGCCTTTTGCTCGATGCCGCCACCGCTGAAACGTCGAGGGAAGCCCGCGCATATTTATGACGTGAGAGAAAACGAAGAAGAACACGAACGCGAGGAGCGAAGCCGCCTGTTTGCCAACCCCTACCAAGTCAGTGAGTGAGCGAGTGGCTGGCTGGCTGGTTGCTCGGCCGGCCGCTTAGTCGACAGCCGGGGACGCATAAGAGGAAACACAAGCAAGCAGGCCGACGGACAAGCGGAGCTCGTCGGCAGCGTCAACGTCGAGCTCGCTCTAGTTCAAAGGCTCTTCCGTTCCGTTCGCTTAGGAGGCTCTACGACAGTGTTCCCCAAATTTTCCTTCTAAAGCATTTCAATTTTCCTTCTGAAGCCCCTCTCTATCTCTGGAGAAATGATTCTGAGTTCTCTAATGGGTCTGTCCTCATTCTCGTTGCTTCTCATGACGAGCAAATTAGGCTTCCCTCTCCCCCATCACCGACGATAGACGCCCCTCCCATTCTGACGGTTAAATACACTGATTGAGCCATAAGGGATGTCCACCCAGTAGCCACTGGAGGCAGCGATATTGCAATAGGTGATGGCATGGACGCTATCCCTGGGCACTTAATCACGACGTATATCCTATGAGGGGGGTGATGCCGACTCTGGTCGGAGTCGAGCTCTGGAGTTCCGTATTACCCGAAAGCCGAGAGTTTTCGACCCGAATCAAGATTTGACAATGGAAGCCCACCAACAGGAGGCGAGCTTTCCGATAGGGCTAATGGAATGGCACCGGGCCTTACTGTCTGTGACAGCAAGATCGTCAGAAATCGCCATCGACAAGCAAAGGCGTCCGCAACATTTTTACGGAGGGGGGCTAGTTGGGTCTTTGCATGGGGCTCATGACCAACATGACGACTCGCTCTTGAACCTCAGTATTACGAAAGAACAATCTGGGAGCGACAAGGCATCATTTTCAAATAGAGGGGAGGGAACGACGGAGAGGGATTTTCTTCTTGCTCTCAGAAACTCCTTCCTGTGGAGTCATTCATCCTTCGTTGGAGTTCGTAGTGCACAGAGGCTGAAAGGAGACTCGGTCTCGATGAGCACACAGAAAGAAAACGCTGATATGAGTCGCTTACCGGAACTGGCGCTAGGAGGTTCTTGACTTGAATGGCGATTTCTTTGCGAGTTCCGTGAGGAATCAGAAGCCTTTCATCGAGGTTGAATGAAGGGCAGTGCTGACGCCCTTTGATCAAAGACACTTCGTCACTCTGCAATCGATCGCACGTTGAAATTAGCTTGGGGACGTTCCGTACGGAATCCCATCGCCGCTGCTTGCGGAAGTACTAGCGTCTGCTGTGCTCATCATTATCCCCAGGACAAGATCCGCCGTTCATGATATACGGATCATATTCATCAGCTGATCATTTTCCTCGGTGCTGTACGTACCGACTCTCCAATAATTTTCCTCTGAGAACAATGACTTGTGTTCGACGAGCAGGTGTTCTCCGCGATACACCAACTGCATGACCACTGAGACATGACGCAGCTCTTGCACCTGGAATTGATGAAGGAGGCTAGAACCGAGGGCCCAATACCGGCACGGGATATCCGTATTTCCGACAGGAGGAGCTGTCGCTCCCCCCGAATCCCCCCGAACGTAAGAGGAGTGCATCGATTCGCAACATGCTACACCGACGCGGGCATTCTTGAATTCCCAGCTTATGAATCAACATACGTTCGGTGGACGAGACATTGGAAGAGCGTAAGGTCTTTCTCGATGAGATTCGTTTCACTCTGCGTTGTGCGAACCGACACCGTCATCGTTACGTGATCTGCAATTGAAATCTGTTTGTTTCGAAAGTATCGGTCACAGATGTGGAAACGGAAGCATCGGGAACAACTGAGAGGAAAATACCTTTTCCGGAGGGAATCGTCGGCCGATCGTCCGGGCTCGGAGCAGTACATTCGAGACCTTTCGTGTTGACACTCGCAGGTACTTTCACCCTTCCGTCGAAAACGCAGAGATACTGTGTTCCATAAGGCAGGTGCGGCAGCTGTTGAATGATCAGATCCAACTGCAAGGGAAACAAGGCGATCTCAGGGGACGCTCCTTTCTGGCTCAGCCTACCCTAACAAGGGAAAAAGTTTCCCTGTAGAGTAGAAACTCCCTGAGAGAAGGACAATTTTCTGGGAGAAAAGCATCTTCCTCGATAGCTCGACGAATCGTCTCGTTCCCCCGAGCAGGTCACGATGAGAATTGTTTTTGAATGGCTCGGGGAACAGCCCCTCGAGTCCCGCAACGCGGGAAAGGGAGAAAGACGCATCGGAAAAAATCCCACGCACGCGGTTGCCTTCGTGGCGCCTGCCCGAACATAGGCAGACGTCACTACAGACGATTAGCGAGGGCCAAGCACGACCAACAAGGGAAGCGATAAGAAAAGGAAACAGGACTGGGGATGCTTCACCGACCTCCTCCAGATAGGCTCCAACAATCCCAGTAGTTTTCGGTGCCTTCGAGGTCAGCGGAGGAAGAGTCGTCATCCCCCCGCTGATTGCGGCGTTTGAAACGGAGTGAGCGAACTTGCCGACCAGCATACAATCTGACGCTAGAATCGACTCGTCCCAAGTTTCTCTCTGCCTCCTGCCCGCCTGCGTGCTAACTAGACCATGAGCTACAGACAAAGCAAATTCTTGCTGCATTTGAGTTCAACAGCGAGTCAGGTGGGTGTGCGTTTTGCCAAGAGAAACGAACCGTGTTCGAAAAGTTGTCAGATTTTCCACTTGGAAGAGTGCAATCCTTCTTGCCTCCCTCTTCCGCACCCTTACCGCAGCTACCGACGGCACCGGCTCCGACCCTATTTTGTTGGGAAAGGAAAGTTTTCCTCGGCGTGCACAGCATCGCTGTGACCAGCACCGGGAAGTTGCTTTGTTTCTGGGTGTTCCTATTCACCGAGTGCTGGCGAAGGGATTCTGACACGCGTCTCCTTTCACCCGGTCTCCCTAGAAGGATTCGACACGCTTTCCTCAGATAAGGGATCGAGCTCCTGATCGAGCACTGACGGCCTCCAGTTCAGAGGCGTCCGAGGAGAATCGCGAAAATGTGGTGGAAATCAAAGACGGAAATCGGAGCGTCTGCATCGCGATTATTGAATCGTCAAACATCCCGTCGAGCGGTCCGAGCCCTGCCATTGGATCGATTACGGCAGGCGGGTCTGAGCACCGCCTGGAAACTTGAATGACCCCCGACCCCTCCGCCGAGATCTCTGGCTAGACACGAGATCCGAGTCGTCGGGGATCGCTTAGCTCTTCGCCGTTTCCCTCCTCTTAGTCGTCTCATCCTTGGCTGGAGTAAAGGAGGGATTATTCCTCAACGTCGTCGTCGCCGACCAAGAAGACGACGCAACGAGGGCCTTAAGACCAAAGGACGACTGAGCAAACTCGGTCGCGATGGCAGGCGCTCCAAAAAGCAGTCGAGCCGCCTTTTGGCGGCCTTGAGAATTTCAAAGCTCGCCGTAGGGGAAGAAAAAGTCGCTTTGCTTCACATGCGCAGGGTGAGTTTTGGAAGAAGAAGCAGGCAGCATCTTTCGTAGTCTGTCGTCACCGTTCTGCTGCATAAATATCTTGTGAATGCAGGCGTACAGACAGTCAGTTCGGCCGTCCGTCTCTTTCTTTCCCGTCGGAGTCTCCTAGCCACTCAGTCGAGACAGCGCAGGGCCGTCGTCGAAGGTTCCGACTCCGCCGTGGAGCCGTTCTTTCGAGTTTATGTAAGCCGCGCGCCAAGCCCTGAGACGACGTCGACGACGACGATGCCGGCCGAGCAGCTCCAGTGAACCAATGAGGTCCCTGAGGTGCCATTAGAGAACGATATATCAATAGCGCAACGCACGAGTCATTGTCGTTGTTGTCCACGTAGACACGTGTACGTGTAGGATACGGGACGACTCCGACTCTCGTCATCCCTGGCAACGCGGCCTTCGCGGTGCGAAGGGCGCCCCTCGCTTGTACATACAACCGCTACAGAAGGCGAAATCGTCTCAAAAACTACAGACGGAAGACCGGAGAGTTCTCTTTCTCGGTTTCGTGCTCGCTACGAGTCGCCCTGCTCCGAAGTCCTAGGCTTCTTCGTCCAATAGGCCTTAGCGGAAGGTCCTGGAGCGAAGTCCCCGGAGTCTCGTAAAACCTTTTTTCGGTCGACGCCGACGTTGGCCTCCGGGGACCACTCGACGAAACAAAAAAAAAAGGAAAGACGTCCGGGGCGGTTGGGAGGGGCTCGAGCTGAAGAAGTACAGAGAGAGGGAGGAAGAAAACGGGGAAACTGGTAGACAGAAAGAAAGCCGGTCGAATCGGCGAACACCGTCGAAGATACGGGCGAACACTGCCATCGACGAATACGGCGGCGCGTCCGAGCGACTCCTGCATCCGTTTCCGGGGAGACGCGACGATGCGATCCCGTCAACACTTGCAGAACTTCGACTCGGATCAACGTTCGCGGCTCGGGGGAATCCGAAGAGGACTTCTCAGCTGATGGACAAGTAGCGGTACATGTACTTTGCGTGAATTTCCGGAAATCAGTTCCTTCAACGGGGAATGTCGATCGGATCGATTGAGTGAATAACAACGTTGGGATGGTCCGACCCATTTTGCGGTCCCCCTAATCGTTCAACGACGACTTTCCGCAGTCCGCATCGTCATCGCATCGTACTCTCCTCCAGGAATGTAGTGGGAGAAGGGAAGAAGAAAAAGCCCAAGAACCGAAACGAGGACGATGCAGCGGCGGCCGTGGAGGAGAGCGCATCGATTATCTTTTAAAAGTATCCGATTTCGATACAATGGAGGAAGCCCATCCGCTGCCACCCGAGCCTGATTCGCCAGTCAGCCAGACCATCCGTCCGCAAGTCCGACCATGGGCACCACAGTTGCACCATCGCTCGGCAGCGAGCTGTTTCTTCTTCCTGCTCCACATTCATGCTCGGATGAACTCTCTGTTCCGTTCGCCTTTTTATCATCGTTTCTGTCGGAGCGGGGGACCGGGCTTGGCGACAGACGACAACTGATCCCTGCTACCATCGGAGCAGTACAGGGTCCGGGTCTAGACTAGATTACTAAGCGGAGAAGAGGAAACCAAGACGAAGCGTGCGGAACAAGTTCCGAGGCCAACAACAGATAAATCTCGTACTCGGAAGAATGTGGACGTTTTTTTTCCGGGCAGAATCAGAGAGAGCATGTTCCGCGCAGACTGCGCGAACAAGGTCGAACAAGCTTGTTTTGATAGTGTGTTCTAGGTCTGTGGAAACTGCGAGCTCTGGATTTTCAAGCAGCAGCGACCGTCGCGCGGGCCTGTTTGGAGGAATTTCCTGCAGCATGAATTCTCATGAATATTATGAGGAGCACCGAATCAGCTTGGAGCAAAGCCGACTTGGGAACATCAGGCCCGAGAGCAACCGGTAATCAAGCAAGGAGAAGACAGGTACTGATGACCTGAATATCCATCCGTCCGGCAGCTGTGCCGAGCGAACGTATCTAAATAACGTCGTCGGGTATCATTTCCTGAGTACTTGGTCGACCCGCCGCACGACTGGCTGGGACCGGGGGAACTACCGGCTAACGCACGGCGGTTCTCGTCCCTTCCGCGAGACGCATAATAATTGTTCCGCTGCTCTCAACGTCAGGGGGAACCCTTACAGGAACCGTTATCCGTGTGTATGTACTACATGCAGTGTGCCGTCCGATCGTCAGTTTCGAGTCATCCAACGCTCGTGTAGCAGAAAATCAGTGATGCCGTTCGGAGGAATACGAGATTATCGTTCCGCATGGTGAGAATCCCCACCGATCGAGCTCATGACTTCAGAATCGGCCGCTTGCCGGCTCGACGGAACTCGTGCCGTCTCGGACTCGAGCCGGATGACGGGCGGAATATCACGTCAAAGCATCGACGCGAGTATACATACAAGTCCAGATCGAGTCGTCTCTCAGCTGACGGCGTCCTATCGCTCCCGATTCTGGCGGGTCCCCGATCACGTGCGTCGGGGAATCTCTTCTGCCCTGTTAGTTCCACTCCTGAACAGGAAAGCGAGTCAGATCTAGTGGAATCGCTTCCTGTATCCGATGACGTGGTTTGCATGTGTCTCCGTCGAGAGAAGCAACGAACTTCGCTTTTAGCGTGGCCGGGAGAAATCACGATGCATCGCCGACAGGATCAAAAGACTTTGCGGTTGCAATTATGAACCCTTGCCCAGCATACATGCAATTCCGTCGTGTTTTGGGATTTGCCTCTCCGCGTTCAGAGAGGAAGGCTTTCCACAGACCCCGCCCGGGGTTCATCCGAGAGCATGATTCCCGATCACTGCGGGAATGTTCACCGCCGGTGGTCGTAGACGGAGGAGACGACGACATTGGGTGGCTACATTACTTGCGACAGAATCCTCGTGGTTTTGATGATCTCTTGGATTTTTTGAGATTTTAGGCCCTTGCTGGCTTCGAACGAGCTCCGAGTACGATGGAGAACTTCTCCTCCATTAATCCAGAGCGCGTGTTCCAAGCCAAATACTACAATTGTGGCCCTTCGTGGCAATCACTCTCGATACACGACAGGTTGTATCTTACGAGACGACACCCGATATCGGATTCGGGACCTCTTTCCTTCTATGTGGATCGGAGTGCATTTCCTCGTAAATCTCACCGTGGACGTGTATCGGGGAGCTCTGAGCAAACCTGTATTTGACTACAGCTGACTTTCTTCTCCTTTGAAAAAGTTTCAGCGGTTGTTCTGCTGGGCTGACTTTTCTCGGGAGTCTCTTCCCTTTCAGTTGATTGGCAAACTTCGGGCGAGCTCATCTGCTGATCCCATTGCTCGCATTCTCCAAAGTAAACGGAGCTCGGGGACACGCTCACACAGTCAATGTCGAAGAGAAATTCTCCGAATTCTGAGCCCCTTCGTAGCGACTTTCCGCTGCGGAATCAGAGCAATGGATCACTCAGAACGATTAGCGCATAAATAGCCGAAGCGAAGGCAGCTCGAGGCCAGTAGCCGTTTCCGCTTTCGTTCGTGGTGAAGAAATCAATCGCGATCGACGACCGATTCACGACATTCCCAGTGGAGTCGAGAATCAAGAGGAAGTTTCCGTGGCTATCGCAATAGCTCCAGATGTTATCTGATACGATCGATGATGGTGACATTTTCGGACCGGATCCGGGATCTCATTACCTCGCACTCGAGTCAATGCAAGTGCATGACTCTCCGTTCATCCATATATGGAACACTACAGATACTAGCGAGGACTCTCCGCATGCGTGGGCGATTAGCTCAAAAGAATTTTTTCCCACTCGCAGATAGTGTTCCTCCCAAGAGCTGTTTCTGCATGGACCGAGTGAGAGCCTCGCTTCAGTGTAGCGCCTCCAAATGCGAAAGGGAGGTCTCGGGTATCGCGCTATTCGCCGGGACCGACGTTCGACGGAAACGGAAGCAGAAAAAAACTCATTTGAGCCGGATACTATGGCGTTCAGCCGTGGTACGCGCTTTTGCCAATCTCCCGACTCTAGCCCCGATGACACGAACGATACACCCAGACGCGCTCGCCAGGTTTCTCGTTGATGCCACTAAATACTTTGTAGCGTGAACGCCGCCGACGCGATTACCTGCCTTCGATCATATGAGGAAAATTCCAACCTTAGGCTTCCGAAAGATACAGAGAACTCATCTCCTCACCTTGGCATGCTGCGTGATGGCGATCTGAGGTGGCACTATCGCATCGAAATGGAGGCATTGATCTTCTCCGAAAGTCAACCACCTGGAAGCCCCCGTGGTGACTCCGCATTCCCGTCGAGATCCGCATCTGGAAGGAAAATCGTGCCAGCGTGAGAATTCTGTGGAGCCTTCCGTGACGTACATAGGACGTTTTAGTGTACATCGCTGGTTCCGTGTTTTCTGTCTTTATTTCGGTTCGGAGCTCTGGCTGATCAGGGTGAATAGTCGATAATAGAATCTAGGCGATGACGAGCTCTCGCGATTCAGCGAGATCTCTTCTCGTCATTGTTGATGGTCGTGGCTGCCTGCGGGAGTTTCGTCCTTCGGGCATTCCATCTCTTGCTTGGAATCTCGAATGAAAATCCCTTCACGTCCTTCTGCGACGAGCTTTCCCCCGCAAGGTTCCTTTCCTCCCTTTGCCTTACCTATGCACAGTCAGACTCACACGCGAGCAGTCCTAGATATTTCACAGATTCGTTTAGCCGTCAACGGCACACATCTCAAATGGCCGTGGGCTGTTTGTTTTATAGTGAAGGATGCGATGGTGGCGGGGACGGAGTCGGGCCAAGATCCGAACGGACCGTTTGGCTCGTCGAGTGAAGGCATCAGAGACGACGTTGCGCCGCCGCCCGCCCGTCCGACGGAGGAAACGGAGTCGGATATTTAAAATGACAGAGAGGAGACGACGCGAAGGGAAAAGGAAAACTCCAGGCGTTTTGCCAACTTTTTCTCAAACGACACCAGGTGGTGGCCAGGGCTGGCAACTTGCCTGCCCGCCCGACTGGATGACGATAGCTGGTAGGGTGTCTGACGAGCTGTGAGCGACGTAAACACAACTCTCGTCGGTACCCATTCCTGCGTCGTCGTCGTCGTCGTCTCGAAGTGGAGGGAAGAGAAGGAGGAAAAAAACAGGAGTTTTGCTCCGCCGTCGTTCGATAAGCATCTTGATGGGCTTCTATCGATGCCGGCGATCTTTGGTGCAGGCTTCTCGTCCATCGTCCGCCCCAAAGAACGAACGAACGACCGACAGTCCTGCTCCCTTGTCCGCCAGCCGGTCCTCAGTTCCTTCTAAAAGTTTTCTCCCATCTGTAAGACCTTGTTCCTACCTCCCGGAGGCGCACTTCTGCCGCAGGCCGGGGAAAGGTCGCCGATTCCGGAAAACGATGCCATGGAAACGACGGAGGTTACCGAGATGCGAAACAAAAAAAGAGCACTCGCTTTGATAGAGGCAGCGGAGAGACAGAGGTCTGACGGAGATTGGCGAAAGCCGATCGCGGATTCTCCCGAAAGCGGGGTATGAGAGGGGTCTCGATAGCACGAGCCGAACCTCGAAGAGGCAAATTTAGGCGAGTCGAGTGGCAGCAGAAACATGCAAATAAGCCTTTCGGAGAAATAAACAAGAAAACTCGCATTTCGAGAGAAACAGATCCCGATTAGAGAATTCATGTTGGAGGAACGAGCCCCGAGACGAGAGAGTGCACCGACGTCAGGGAGACAGAGGGGGTAGGGGGATGCAGAAGGAGGCAGGGTCGAGTTGAAAGAGCGGATGTCGAAGTCGGGGGCTTTGTATCAGAAAATGAAGAAAAGAGATCGAACGGAATGATACAGGGACAGGAACCCTCCAGAAAATGGCGAGCACCACGAGAAAGCCATGCAGGAGATAGCACGGGTGCAGGGTCGGCGAACCGGGGCGGAAAATCGTCAGACGGGGGCTCAAGGAGATCCACCGAACATGGTCATCACCGAGAAGGAAGTTCCAAGAGCTCGGGGTAGACGATTTCCCGCTCATCCGATCTGAGCACAAGTATTTGAAACCTTTCGGTGATCTCGACTTGGCCTCATGGAACGAGCCCGTGCTTATCGATTGATATTCCCGCCCTGTCTTATCGAAGGAGTTCCCCGCACGGAATGGTTTCTTGACCATGGGAGATTCGATTGCATCAGAATTCCGGGTAAGGGTGAGGCTCATTGATACCGCTCCGCTGCCGTCAGCTGAGCGTATTTCTTGTGCCGGGAAAAGAGCGATGGGAAGGGATGAGCGGAAGATTGGACAGGTGGCGCGTAAACTCGATTCGCAACTACGGATGCTGCTAACTCTGGTTTTCGGAAACCATTATCACGCGGAAGTTTCCGGATGAGGAATGGACCGGCAACAGTGCGGCGATGTCTTCCAACACCCACGTCTCCAGAGAAGAGATTTCTTCTCAGAGATATGATTAGCTCGCACGCATCTCGCGATTCTATTTTTGAACGGGCTCCCTCGCATCGTCAGCCCGATCCGAGCTCCGACGCGCGTTCCGTACGCCAGAACCATCCGGAAATTTTTTGAGCGATACGAGAATTAATTTTTTCCCTCAACAACGAACTCGTGAGTCCGAGCAGAGCGTCATGGGGAAGTTGACGATTTGATCGGAAAATCCGGCTCTGGAATATCGGTTACATTGAGAAGCCTCCGTCCGGCTCTGAAAGTAACTCAACTCAAGATATAGTACCCTTGAGATTTCAAGAAGACGGAGCTGTGAGACTTAGTGTCTGAGTGAGTTTCGTCTACTGGTCGATTGAAGTCTCCGGTTTCCCGAAGCGAACTTTTGGAGCGTACGAGCCCTGGGCGAGCCTCGGGGGCCGCGGCCTCAGCGTCGCAGCGGTACGGTGATCGGTGGAGCATTTCAAGGCTGGGTCCCGGAAAGGAACCTACTCGTCATCTCGATCAAATAGTGCTCATTGACAGTTTGTCATTTCAAAGAAAGCGTTTTTTAAGCGAAAGCGTTCGTGATGTCTTGAGTACGTCTCTTATTTCTCCCACCGTCCTCGGCTCGATGCCATTCGGCACGATCGCTACGGTCCCACAAGGTTCCCTAGGCAATAACAAGTCGAAAGTCCTTCTGATTTGAAAAGATGCGAAAAACGTTCGGAGGCGACCGCGACGCCGGTCGGAGGGGAAAGAGACGGCAGGATGATGAATCAAAATTGTTGCCGAAAAATCAGTCGGCCAACCTGGCAGATTATCGTGGACCGCGCAAGAGAGCAAGGGAACGAGTCCAGGAAACTTGGGAGTCGATGCTCTCGAAGCGGCATTCAAGACGGTTCCGGTGAATCATGCAAACCGATAGACTGGAGTCTGAAACCCGGGATGTGTAGCTCACGATTCGTGAATATTCGAGACTGAAAAATCAAATCAGGCTCCGCCGATTGGCGAGCGTGAGATCTCAGCGGCTCGGGGTCGCCCGCCTCGGAGCAGGATATAACGAGAAAATTGGAAACGAGGGGAAGGAGATATGACTCGACTTGGGATGAGGTCTGACTTCACCGATTCTTGGCTGCCCGGGGCGACGATTTCCGAATCTGACCTCCCCGGAGTGCGATACTACTGACATTCGTCGACGGAAAACCTGACTGGCTTACCCGCTCTCCGGGGAAAAGTCTGTCGGGATTCGTCTGACCGAGGCTCGCACGGAAGGACTGACATCGACTCGAGGATCGACTGTCCGGCTGTCGGGAGGGAGACTTCCTCCGCGATGCTCGACAGCCCTCAAAAGATGGGGCATGTAAATCGAGTGAGGAGTGTTGTAGCGAAAGATCGGAGAGGGAGAGATTTCTCTGAGCGGCTGGACGATCGTGCAGACTCCGAAGCAGAGCGATTCGCAGGAAAAATCACTACCACATCGTAGATAAATTGCACATTCCACCGCGGAGAACGAGACTCGGGACGAGGGTAGCGGTAGCCCAAGGCCAAGCAAGCCGGCATTGAAACGAACTTCTGATAGAGGGAGCGGTCGAATGAGCGGAACGAGTATCCACCGCTAAACGGCAACAAGAGAGAGGTTGGAGCGCCGAGCGCCCAAGGGCGTCCCGGAGCATCGAAGGCTTACCCTGATCTCAAGTCGACGCGGTGGCTGCCCATATCGGAGTAGAACAACGCCGAAGAGAGCAGGGCGAGTTAAGGAGGGTGGAAACGAAATGCACCCACGCCAATCTTAATTACCCGATCTTCTCGACCCCGAATCTCAGAGAGAGTTCAAGAAAAACGAATTCTGGACCCTTTCACCGAGAACTCCGGAAGATGCGAGGGACTGATATCCCGGAAATTCCGGGGGTTCGCCCCGGGAGGAGTCTCGAGCCTTCAGAGAGAAAGAGAAAAATGCCACCTAGATCTGTTCCCCGAAATAGCGCGCGCATTTATCATCCGAATCGTTCGCTTATGTTGGCGACGAGGAACAGGGGAAGCAGAACGGGATACTCGTGCTCTGAGTTGATAGATCGAAGTCAAGTACATCGGTAATCGATGTTCCACGGGGCGAAAAATAAGTTCGGGAGCCTTTCCGTCACCTGCGTCATCGCCAGGGATGAAATTGACACATTCACAACAATTAGTCTCACGAATGCGATGACGGATCGGCGAGAAATTCTTCCCGGAATACCAGAGATAGCTCCTCATTACTTCTCATTACAGATTATTTGTCCTCGGAGCGATGCCTCACCTGTTCTCGAGAGCACACCATCCGCAGTAAGGATTCTTCGCCGAAATGCATTCGTTACACTTGGAATGCTTGACGCAGTCCGACAGTACGACCTTGAAGACCTGAAAAGACGATTCGATTGCTTTTAGATTAAATGTGTTCTGAGGGCGAGATACTGTCACAGCTGTGAGCAATACGACGGTCTTGACGGTCGCTCGGATCGGCGGAAGCTGAGCCAAGGATCGAATCCAAATTTGACTTCCAGCGAATTATTCGATCAGCAGACATCCGCGTATAGTACATAGATTCAGTTCCGATAATAATACGTGCGTAGCAAAGGAGCTCATGTTCTTTTCGTCGCAAACTCCAAAACTGATGACGTTACTCGTGCCGGTTCGGTCGAGTTTCGATTCTCTCGGGCACACCGGTCACTTCGGGGACTCCTTGCGCTCATCCAATCGCTTATCGATCAAGCGGAAGCCAAGTTAATGAAACGGAACTTTCGAATGGATTCAGCGATGAGTTATGTTCCTTGCCCTCGCGCAGCACTTCTCCGACCATTCATGGTCACGATCCGAGCGAGCTACGTTCGAGACAAAAATACGTTCGAGGAACGGTCTCCGCGTGACTGTTTGCGGGAACTTAGGCCAGGATATCGTAATTGAAACCTTGGGGCAGCTCAGCGAGGGCGACCGAGTTTCTGGTGCCGTGTACGAGTTTAAGCTTTCAAACTTTGTCGACAAGATCTCCCGCCTCCAAGACTTCCAGAAAAAGTCCTTGGAAACTCCGGGGAGTTTACACATCTGAAACGACAGCAGACATGGGAGCGAGGAGGATGGGTCGGGATTAGAGATCCGGCTTCGAAACGAGCCGTTCATGCGAAGTTTCTTCGCTTGTTGTTTGTTCTCGAGAGTACGTTCGTCAGAGGCCTCGCGTCCCTGCTGCTGCGCTCGATGTAATTCGTCGCCCCGACTTCATCTCGACCTGTACCGTTTCTGGATCTCGCGCTCCGGGCCGAGTGCGCTAGACAGATGGAGCCGACTCCGAACTAGAGACAAATGTCTCGGACGCTTAAAAGTAGGTAATCTTCGTTCTCGACCCACTGGGGAGGGGCGCGAACATCCAGTGGCTTCCGTCTCCCCCGTCCAACCCCGCGAGAACGAGACTCGACGAACAAGCAGGAAAGCTACAGAGTCGAACCGGCCCGCCCGCCGGCAACTCGGCCTTCGTTGTCGTCGCAGGCAGCCGCGTTCGTAAAAGCAGCCAATAAACTCCTGAGAGGACGAACTACCACCACTGACTCGCCGTGCCGACTTTTATAGCCACTCGCCAGGCAAGCAGGAAACTTGGAATTCACTTCTCGGGAATTTAGTCGGCGGTGCGGCCCAAGTCCCTGACGGGGGTCGGAGCCACGGACGACGACGAGACGTTGCGAGCGAGGAGGCGATAGGAGCCGACGACGGCGGGAAGCAAAAGAGATAGGATAGTGGGGGGGGGACAGCCGCGAAATTGGTCAATAAATGCACAAGATGGCGCCGCCAAAGGGATGAGTGACATCGTGGTCTGCATACTGACGGCTCAACGCTGCTTGCCGGCTGCAGAAACGCATGCTGCTAGAACAACCGATGCCAGTCACTCGTTCATCCATAAAACAAGCCCGCTTATTCGTCGACGTTGCTCGTCCCCGCTACCGATGCTGTTGCCTGCGAGCGGCTTTGATAAGAAAGTTCGCGCATGCAGTAGATCCGGATCGACGGAACTGTCGTTCGTCGTAACTTCCCACCGCTTGGACTTGTTCCGCACCAGAGCCCAGAATCCGGTGTTCGTTCGAGAAAACAATCATCGAGGAAAAATAAAAAACTCTGACGATACCTTGTTCAGGGAGGCGACGATGACGTAGTTGTCTGGAACGCTGTCTTGAACGTAAATCTGTGGGACGATCCTCACGCCCCGATCTAGTAGTGTTGAATCGAACACGTGTGCCTGATGACGACCCTCCACGAGGATTTTCTGAAACACCCCTGACGCCGTTCCGACGAATAGAACGTTATGACCCTCTACGAGGGTAGCTCCAAGACTCGTGATGGTTTCTCCTGCAATGGAATTATTCTCCGTTCGAGTATCGGATGTTTCATCATCGTTGTTCTCCAATGGCCGGACTTTTCATCCGGAGGGGGGGGGGGCGATTGTTCTCAATCGACCAAAAGTTCTCCGTGCCAGTTCCACGTGTAGAGGGATGGGGGGAAGCCGGATTCGTCATGAAGACGCTCTCGTTGAGTTTGTTCCCGTCTTCGAAATGTCATCCGTTGAATCGGATGGAGTCGCAAGGCATGCGAACGTTGACAGCTCGATTCGATTTGTTCGGAGTAAAATATTAAGCAGGGCTTTTCTGTCTCTCGGCCTTCCGATCACACGACAATCGGTGATAGCACGAATACTATGGGGCCAGCGGCGACGAACGAAATCGATCGGATTCTGTTCCGGAGACGTCGTGACTTAGATCCTTGATTAATGCGGGTTCGAAGCCAACATCCGAATGAATACGAGCTCTCTTCGCAACGTATTCAACAACGAGCAGTTAATACTTAAATACGGGGGACGTCTGCGGTTCCCATTGAGCAGTAATTCGATCGCTGGCAATTGAATCACGGCGCCGTCGGAGCAGCCTTTGCTATCAAAGAGAATTAGGCTCTCATAATCAAGCGATCGTCGCCGTCGTCGGAATTCGAGCCAAAAGAGAGATGGAATCTGGAGTCCTTCAGATGGTGGCGGTTTCCGCGACCGGGATCATCATTCATCTGAGCTCGACGGAAAAGACACTCACCTCTCACGTGCGCGAAGGGTTTGGTTCTAATCGGGAGCGAGCCATTCAGCTTGACTGTCTCGCGGCAGAAGTTCACCACGTTACCCGAACCTCCGAGCTCGGGGCACTCGTTGACGCTTCCGGCGATGTAATGCATATTACGGGTGAGCGTCGAGCCGTTGTAGCACATGTGTATGTTTTGTTGGAAGCGACGCTCGATTTCCACCAGAGGAAAGAGACAAATGGCCGATTTCCGCGATTCCTACGAGGGAAAAAGAGCAAGTTACTGAAAAGCTCCGCTAGCCAAGGCAGGCTGGAAGCATTGTAGAATTTTCCTCGCTACCGCTAATTGAAATCGGCTCAGAGGAAGTTCCTTGGAGTTGTCGCTGCGCCTCCAGGTGTAGGCCGGGTTCTCACCTTGAGATGATGGCCGTCCGATTGCACGAAGGCTCCGACGAAGATCTTTGAATCCCGAGGGTTGAGTCGGAACTCGTTGAGCAACGCCTTTCCCGCGTCAACCACGGTGGCATCACGCAATAGGTTGTAGTGGGTACCGTCTGGATCGACGCATTCCAGGCTGACTTCAACGTATGTATTGTAGGCCGGATCGGAGACGCAAACACGGGCCAGTCTGTCGAGAACGTATTACTTCAGCTCAGTTATCTATTAGTTTGAGTTCACAAATACTTCGCTCACTGCTACGCCGTGTAGCTTTTCCTCAGATTCAGATCAGCTACTATAGTTGGTATAACGACGCGATAGCGCGGTGTTCGAGAAGCGCGACGCATTCATTTAGCTCTGGCCGAGTACCCAATGATTCGGAGGTTTCAGGAGAGAAATTCATAGGACTCCCTCGCCGACTCCGCGACGAAAACTCGTTGGGTTTGTGGCAGGCCATCTGTACACGGACCTTGCCATTCCCATCGATGCATCACTCGTCGAACAACGAGCGTTGCTGCCGCAGACATCCAGAGAAACTCAAATCGAAGACGTCGCGTTACGGCGGAAGTCTTCCCGACGCTCGCGCCTGGGGTTGGTTGGCCGGTCTGTCTGTCTGTCTGTCCGTCCGTCGGAAGCTCGTTTGCTTTGATGATTTTGAGATAATTTTGCGAAATTTGAATTTCAGATTTGAGTCAGCGAGCAGCGCAGTTGCCTGGTTGGCTTGCTTGCCCGTTCGCTCGCTCGCAGGCTGGTTGGGGTTAGTCGCCCGAGTAGATCGTGGCTGCACGATGCAATCTTCTGCGATGGCTCTCGTGGCAGCTACTAGCCGAGTCGAAGACTTGTGCGAAATTAATTCTGAATACATAAACAAAGCGACTGAGCAAGGCATCGCGAGAGCAGCCCTTACTCCCTCGACACATAGCTGAATGCTTTCGCCGCTTGCCCGGAAATTAGGAGGTCTGCGATGGCATGATCGTCCGTCATCGTGAGCACATAAGAGATATGCACCGCCGACATCACCTGAGCTATGCGGTTTCGCGTCGTATTCACAGCCTCTAGTATCCGTTCCGGGTTTTGACGGACTGTGATTTGCAATTCTCGATTGCATTGAGTCTGCGGGCTCTAGATTGGCAATCTGATAATAGGACCTCTCAAAGTGTTCATGGTATCGAGCAGTCTCCGAGCCGAGAATTTTTATGGCGAAACGGGCTCCTCATTTTCAATAATGCGACCCATTCCGAAATCCTGATGCATAATAATTCGAGCGACTCACTAGTTCAATGAAGTGAATGGGCCCCGTCATGAAGAACGGAATCACTTCGTGGGTAGATCTCATTCGCTTCGATCCGACCAACCTAGCTAACTCGGATGGAAAACAGGACGCGCTCGGGAGCGCCGTTGTTTTTCGCGAAACTTCATAGAGCTTGTAAATAATTTCATTAGCTTGATGAAGCAAGCGACTCTGTGAGTGGACCTTGTTCAGAGTCGAGTCATTCCCCTTGCGATGTGGCCCTGATTCTGCGCTGTCTGGCGATAGGATTTCATAAACGAATTAGATTGAGGACGCCTCTCGAAAGCAGGCTTGCGAATCTGTCCTATTTCGACGTTATTCGCTCGCTCGCAATAAAATGGTTCTGTACTCTCGGGATGGTAAATCACTGGAACTTCCACGGCCTAATCAGTGAAGAGTTCTCTACATGCAGGGACAGATAGCGCAGATTGAGGAGGCCGGCGCAGATTCTTAGTGGAGGGGGGTATCCTGAGGAGCGGATATTCGACACAGACTCTGGAATTCTATGAGTGGGCGAGCGCTGGGAAGATGGCGTAGGCTCTCAGTCCAGGTCTAGGTCCTAGAACCTATCCCCGGATAGCATTCGGAGAGATCCGTCGGATGATTGAAGGCCCGTGTCGATAGATTTCACAGCCCAGCCGTCTCGGGACTCGTATATCATAGTCGAGGCGACTCGGGAACCACGAATGAGAATTTCGGACGAGCTCACTTGTTCGGCAGACTCGATCCCCGAGGCGATTCCGATCGATTCTCCCGATAGGAGTCGATCAAAAGGAGTCGACACGATCGTTTCATTCGGACCGCGACGTTTGATTCCCGGACCTTAATTTATAATTGTCTGCAACTGCATTTAGCCACGCCTTCTGCTCGACGCATGGAACTTACCGAGACTCGTATCCCCACTCCTGATTGGCGAGCAGATAACTTTTCCGTTGGATCAGGGCAAAGTACGCGAAGTCGTGATGGTAGAATCCGTACACATAGTGCACCAGGAAGGCGTCCCGCAAGTTCACCGAGATGTCCACCCGCGCAGTCTCGGAGAAAGAATGCTCGATAACAGTGAACAGACCGTTATCGTTATCTTGGAGATTCCTTGAACAAATGGCAGGAACCATGTCCCGGTAGGGACCGCTCCGGGTGTTCGTCGCGGCCACGTACAAAACATCTTGGCTCTCTCGGTCTATGTCGTACCTGTTTTGGAGAAGAAAACGTGCCTGTTAGTGTCGATGCGGATATTCGCGAAGTCTCGGCGGGATAGGGTTCGTCACACGCTTAGACTGGCTGAAAATGGATCGTACGACCCTTCGTTCATTCTCCTCTGAGTTGTCATTTGCCTTCGGAAGCCTGGGGAAACGAGCGGCTCTTCGCATTCCTAAATCCATGTGTCCCACTATAAAGGGTTCCTCCTTCCCTGCCCCATCGAGCCGAGCCGAGCAACAGCGAACTGATGCGCTCCTCGAAAGTACCACCAGGGCGCGGTAGCCCAGGCCTCGTACCCCTCCAGGTGTCCGTTGATAGTTCCACCGATAAGAATTGAGTAGGTTCAAATATTTCGACCCGTTAGGAAAGCTCTTTTCAAACATTCTCTCCCCGAGTTGTCTCTTCGAAGGGTTTTGCAGAAACATTTCATGCTCGGTCAGAGCGCAGAAGAGCACGGTGAAAAATGGAGCCAGAATCTCTCAAGACGGAAGCGGAGCTGGTCCGGGACCGACGAGGTCAGAAGAGCTCTCAAACCCAGCCTGCCACACACGCTTTCGCCCCGGTCCAGATTCCCTCGTTCTTCTGTCAGCTATCAATTGTATCGGAAGCGGAATGATAATTCTCTGATTTTTCCAATTTCGACACGGGGAAGCCTCTGTCAGGAGATCGATGCTAAGCGGAGCCGAATAGCGGGAAAGCTTCGGTGATCGATGCGAAACTTCAGCGACCGTCCCGCGCGAGTCAAGAAGTGAGAGAAAAATTATTAATGAACGGAGATAAAATATCCGCCTTGCTTCCCTCGTCTTGACGAATGTTCCAATGACCGCGGTTCCGCCGCTACTGTGCGTCTTCACGACCGATTCTCAGGACGCGGTTCGACCTTTCCAAGAAAGCTCCTAGCGGGGTGACGTCTACTCATAGCCGTTTCAAAACTGCCAACTCGGCTACTGCTGTAGAAATATAAGGAGACTTTTCAATTTCGACGCCGCCATTTCTCTTTCAATCCCGAACCTAAAGACCCCTGGAGACGCTGACTGTTTCACCAGGCGGCCTCCTCTCGGAGCTCAGCGGGTCGTCCAGCCGGCTGTCGGTGGGTTTCCACGTGACGGTGGAAATTTCATTGAGACGATGTGATCCCGACGGTCGCACGGAGGGAGAGATTTGAAGAATTCAGATGGGAATGGATCGCCTCCGAAGCGTGCCATGGGACCCACGCAGAGGTCTACGAGTGCCAAGAGCGAAAGAAAGAGGAGTTCGTATGAGGTGTTGGCGGTCGGAGTGAAGTGGGAACTATTTGTTGTGAGTGAGCCGTAAACGTATATTTTCCTCCTGCTGCTGCTGACGAAAAGATGGGATCGGATTGCTCGTATATCCAGCCGAGCTCCGGGACGGACTCCTGCCGAAGTCCGACAATGACCGGCGTCCACTCGCCGCGCCGACCAAATGATCATAATATCGACTTTACGACGTGTTGTTCTGCGTTATAGCGAGGCTCATAACCGCCGAGTTAGTCGCAGTCGAACATGAAAGCATCAAATAACCTCAGCTTGTCCCGTCGTGCTGCCCTTGTCGAAAGCCGAAAAGCGTCTCTAGTCTCCACCCCGAGAAGCGGGAACGCTTTTTCATCGCAACCGAAATACGGAGACGTCGGCTTTCGGGTAAGCCATCGGGACACCTCAATGTCGGGCTGGCGGGAATGGAGCAACTACAGGACATTCTCCCAAGACGTTGAATTCAGCAATCGGCGAAGACGGTGTACGTACATAACGTAGTGGTGTTCTTGCCGAGAGCCCGGCTCGCGACCCCTTGTCTTTCTGTCTCGTCTATTGTGGACATCCACTCGCCCGATAGTGTTTGTCCGCCCGCGGTCTCGAAGGGGCCACCACGGCTCGTCCGGCCAACAGGCGTGACTGAGGACTAGCACCTAGGGATTTACGATAGGAGGATGGACCGTATTCTCAGTACCGAAACCGGGTTAGCCAACCGGATGGTTTGCCGCCGGCTGAAAGACTCGAACGTTCGATAGGACCCCCGATGACTGCGACGACTTTGGTCAGCACATCGAGTCACCAGCGCTTTCCCAGATTGGAGGAGGAGGACGCGTCTCGTCACTAAGACGGCGACTCAATGAAGGGTCACGGACTATTCAGTCACGAGCATATCCCCTCGGTCGGTCTTTACTCCGGGTTGATCAGAAGGCAGCACAGCCCCCCGAGCAACGGCACAGCGAATGACGGCGCCGGCGTTCTTGAGACGACGCGCGACGCCGCTACGCCTCGAGCTCAAAAATGAGCGGAAATAATCGGAGCCTGGCCGACTCTCGAGAACCATCCGATCGAATAACAACGTCATTGAGGAATGTTGGATCAATTTCCTAAATTGGACAAGCTGGAGATCTTCTCGCTAACAATGAGCCATACCGCCGAATAACGAGTAATTCCGTCAGGCAGACAGGTAGGTGGTTGGCAAATTGTGGCTGCGGGAGAGCGCACCCTTCCCGCATTCTCCCGCACTCTCATCGGATGTGTCCCGTAGAGCGAATTCTCTCGGGGAAAAGGAAAACCTTCCTTTCATAAGACCAGGAGGAGCACTCAGCCCTCAAAGTGTTGGAATATCTGCCAACAGAGTGGAGAGGTAAGCGAGCAGGCGCAGTTTCGCTCACTCACTCATCCGTCGGCTCACTCGCTCGCTCGCTAAAGAGTAAAAAGTGAGCGAGTAAGGAGCTCAGACAGTAGCTCCGACAGTCGAAGCGAGTCAAGTCAAGCCGAGCTGTAGTAGAAGAAAGGTTATAAATTTCAGAATCGTCGTCTCCGAAAGGGTCTACCAGTCACTTGGGCTGAGGGGCATTGGGGTTGGGTGGAGGGCAGCGAGGCTGTCTCTCGCTCCGTCAGCCGGAGGGGTTTCAGCACGACAGTCGGCGGCGCATCGGGGAAATAAGAGATTGTGCACTCTCCGAGTAAAGCTGGATAATGTGGATTCGAATCGATCGCGATCCTAAGCTCACCTTGCGGGACCGATGAAAGCGATGGTAGAAGAGTTTTCGTCGTTTGCCGCCAGCGGTACCTCGACGACGGGCTCCTCTTTGGTGATGTCGTTCAGTTCGTGCCGTCGACACGATCCCTGACGGACGCTACCGCATTGGATTAGTTTCTGGGCGTTCTGATCGATGAGAAGCAATTTGTTGAAATTATTCAGCAGTCGAGTATCGGTCGCCTGACATTCAGACTCTGATGGAGAGCAGTAGCGACTGTCGTTCACCGGGCCCGTCATCACCGACGCCTCGACGAATAAACTGGCGTTCAGTTGATAGACCCAGTTGACAGCTCCGACGTACACTCGGCCACTATGTCTATCCACGACCACGTGAGAGATGTTCACCGATTTGTCATGAACTGAAAAGTGACCGAGCACGGTGTTTCCGAGGGGATTCAACGGCGATCCATGATGCAGAGAGAACTGGGGTCGTTCCATGGGCACTCCACCTGCGGCCATTAGCCACAGGCTCAGGAGCAGCGCCAACGACAGCGGAGGGATCCGGGGCCGTCTCATCGTGACCTTCTCGAGCTCCTCTTTTCAGAGGCGTACGGTGTCAGCATCTGGAAAGAAAAATTTCCTCTCTTTTAGAAAACGTGGAGGAGAGGAATGAATGGAACAAGGATGCCCTCTAGGACGATCCGTGGTCCAGAAATCGCCCACGGAAGAATCAATCGCTCATTCTCGCGAAGAGCGGCCGCTTTTCCCGACCCGAGAGGGCGCGGGGTTTTTTTCGTTCCCCTCATACACCGTCTCGGACTCCCGCGGCTTTGACTGGGAAAATTCTCTGAGACCGATTCCAAGAACATCGCCGCGGGAGGGAACAATCGGACGCTTTGACTCGGGATGTGAATAGATGGATAAGAGCCCGGAGAAGAACGCTCGAACAAGCGTTGAATCTGGGAAAAGCGTGAGAGGCAGCGACAGACTGCCATGGCCCGAGCACGCAGACCGGCAACAGGAATTGCTGCGAGGGACACTTAACCCTTCTACTCGTTCATGTCGTCGCAAATAGCCCAAGGCCACGCACTTCCACAACGCGCCGTGAGCGGCGACGCGCACTTCCACGACAGCGGAAACGATATAGCCGGAGTGCGGAAGGAAATTGCCATGAAATCTGCCCTCGCGCCGCTCCTGCTACGAGTCGCGCATTTCGAAGCCTCTTCTGATGGGTGTGACGGCGGACGTCATATCGCGAATCGTCGTCTTTCTGCCGTTGTCGTTGCGCAGCGGAACATTCATCGGAGCGGGAAGGCAAATACACGCGCATCCGATGTTTCCGACATTTACACAAGGATCTCTCGCCGTGATTTCGTAACTTGCGCGTTCGTGAGAGTCGCCTTAGCGACCCGCCGAACACCTCGATTCGGATTCCACTGCAGATGACAGCCTCACTCCCAGCTCGAGACGCAAAGGGTCGAATATTTGAATTTCAATCGAACGAATTGGATTATCATGCCGCCCCGTGGGCCTGAGAAGTCTCTCCATCTTCTGCTGTTTCACTTTCGAGGGCGCCCGTCGCATCCAGATAACGCGAAGCTTCAACGACGATTCAGATCTGAATGATTACCGTCTCGTGGCTAGAGAGAGGAATAAGAAGGAATACGGACGAGTTGGACAGAATGAGTCGTCAGCGGCCGGCGCGGCGCCTGCAACTAACAAGAGGCAGAATGGCTACAGAGAGGCTGCGGACGTCTGAAGTGCCGTCGTTTCCTGCGGTAGGAGCCAAACGAAAGCCATAAACTTTCGCTACGGACCTACGTTTGATTGGCGGCTTGTTGTCGGCTCGTTTCCCGACCAGCCGATCAGACCATTCTCTCCGTCGACACTCACGCTCTTGTCACCGCTCTCCGTTGGCAACGCAGCGGTATCTCGTAAATTTTGTCGCTTATCTCGACAAGCCGACGCGGGATCGGCGCTCGAGGAATGGATTTGTTTCCATTCCTCGCTCAGGAGCATCCATTTCAATCGGATATTTTGAGGGAATTGGAGGATTCCTTCGTTACCTACGGCAAACGAACATCAACTCTTCCCGAGAGCATTTCTACCTCCTTGCTCTTGGATAATTCACTTTGCACGCTTGATTTATGCAAATGCAGTGGTCCCAGAGCATATGTATATATGCAACGATTATGATGAAGAATTCACAACTCGTACGCATTCTACAGCCGAGCTCACAACAAGAGCCTCAACGGAGAGCTGATCCCACGATTCATTCCCTGTGACCAACTCGTGGTTCCGTCCTGCGATGGCTCTTTGGAATACGCCGTCGGATCACATGTTGTTTTTTGCGCGCGCAGAATGCCCCGCTAACAGACTCATCTCTGAATTTCTAACCCCCTGCTCGAAGGATTTGGGTACAATAGTAGAGCAATTACACGAATTATTATATGGACTCTGTTTCGGCGGACCACCGAACCGCTCAAAGGTAGCTCTGACAGGAAAGCGATTTTGATAGGCGAAAGGCGGAAACCAGCAGGAAGTAATATCCTTGCCACACTTCTCTCCTTTGGTCACAACACAACGGATATTAAAACGTTCGCCGGTCTCTTTTTTCGGTGGCTGTGTGATAGTGTTATGATTTGCCACCTCCCCCTCCTCCAGCTTTTATCGACGCAAATTCGACGTCCCGTGTTACAGTGGTACCATGACATTAATGAACTTTTTTTCTCCCAAAACGGAACTTGTGATATTCCATACAGGCTGCTGCGGACCCACCCTTCACCTCCGTCAATGTGGCCTCCGGCTATAGCAAAGATTTTCGGTCAAAGAAATCACAAGGTCTTAAACTATACCGAGCACACACATACATCTTCCGAATGGCGGAGTCTCATTGAACTTTCCGACTGGTTTCGGCAAAGAACCTAGATTCCGAAGTCTTCCATTTCCCGCGGAGCAAGCCCCAATAGCTACTAAGCTCTGTCGACTGTTTGAAGCATGAATATGCTTCGCTGCATTCTCGGATACGTCGGCTGGCATCTAATGGGGAAGCCGGCGGGACGACGTCCCGGGCGCCCGGTAGAACAGGTCGCAGCCTCCTCGGTCGCGCAGACGCTGGTGGTCGATTGGCACTCAATTGGGCCGTCGAGCAAACTGTCGACGATCGAGGCGGGCCAAGCAAAGTGTCTGCTAATCAGATTAAGGCTCCTGAGAGCGCCGGAGGATCTCCAACAGCACAAGGGACCCTCATAGCAGGCAGCAAGCGAGTGCTCCTGAGGAGACCATGCAAGAAGACAGGGCATAACAACGCCAGATTCTGTCCTCAGGAAGGGCAGAATGCGAAGGAGCTCGCTGGGAACGCGGCGAACGACGCAAGAGAGCAAACTGAGCGCATACCGTCGTCTCCGCGTCAGTGAGCAGCGATTGCAGGCCCCCGATGGGGCTTTCCGGAAGAATACGTCGTCGAGCTCTGAGAATTCCGACTAGGATTCATAGGCCAGAGGCTTTTTTGTGAACATCTCTCTTTGTTCCCCTCGCGAGATGTCTCCACGCCGGAAAGTCCCGCCGAGGCTCGCCGTGCGGCGCTCTCTCGGTAGGCCCGTAATTGCGGCGACGAGAATGACGACGGCGAGCACTGGCAAGATAACTCGGCGCTCGCTTCTCTGTCCCTCCATGCGCGCGGATAGAAATTGCAGCCTGACACGAGACACCAGTGCCCGGAGCGTTTCCCTCCCCCTCCACCTTGCGAGATGATGGTCCCTCGCTTTCCGTCACCAAATTCTCGCTAAGGTCGCACCGATCGCGACATAGCATTCGATTCCTCCAGTCGATTTCTTCACGACTCAGACAGACTCGAACGAGGCCAGACCCGACTTGGATTCCAAGCTCTTCTGTCAGACGATAGGATCTCGGCGCTCGATGATTCGGCCGCTGTTGGAAAGCGCGAGCGATTCCCTGGGAGATGCGAAGCTTTGTTCGGTGTATTACGTCAGGCAGACTGCCTCTTTCGAAATTTCGACGTATGGAGTCAGAGCTTGAATAGAGCTGAAGCAACTTTGCCTCGAAGCGACCGCCCAGAAGCGTCCCTATCGGACTTTTGCCCGGGCTCTGGTGAGCGACAGCTGCTCGCGAGATTTGTTAGATCTTCGTTGGTCTGACTAAGCAAAAGCATTATTAATATGATTGATTTTTTCCCATCGAGGAATTCAGCCCTCCTCGCGTTGGAGCTCCTGATGAAGCTCGAGATTTCCAACTTTAAATCGGGGCAAGCTGCTGCGCTATGGGGAAATTCCTCGGAACGGCGCCGTATTTCTAAAGCGGAGCGAACCTCGGATGCGGCTGATGCTAAGCGAACAGATAGGCATATAAAAACGGATGGATTTTTAATTTATTCCTCAGCCGGAGTTCCAGCTAATTGGACGACGATGGTCTCGTTTTGAAGACAACGAGGAACGGACGAGCCCGAAACGAACAACGAGGAGCTATACCAACGGAGAGACCTGTTGCAAGAAAGCAAAAAGTTCCGGCTGAGGTTGAGTGCAGTTTAATCAATCCAAGTTTTTACCGACGTCGTGAAACTTCAGAGAACACTCGTCTCGCTCCGCCTGAGGAGGGGTCTCCCGGATTCGAGTGACCGCGAGATCAAATTGTCGTCTCGCGACCAACGCTCGTGTCGACCACAAAGTGACGCGCGCTGGGTGTTTTCGGCGAGGTGGGCTCGGTATCCTCGAAGTGTCGTCTTCTTTTCCTCCTCACATTCCCGAATCCCCGGCCGGACAACGGTAGGCTGCGATGCGGGTGACCCCTACGGTAGAATACGATACGAGGACAACTCATGCACGGGGTTATCGCGTTTCCGGCGCCTACGGAACAGCGGCGGCCCGTTTTTCCGGTCATCTCTGTCCGCAGAAGTTCGCAACCCACGCCCGCGTCCCTCACTCTCGCGTCTATCTGTCGCTCCGCATCTCCCCACGGGAATCGTGCGCGGTGGTGGGAAGGATCCCGTCTTGCGTTCGTCCCTGGATGAGGAGAATTTCAGGGTGCACAGACACCCTTCACCGGGGAGCGCTCGCTCGCCTCAGAAACAATAACCTCCAACCCCAGTCCCAAGACGTCACAGTCGGGTCGGCGAATGATTTCTCCTGAGAGCGGATGAGCGGCAGAAGACTTGCGGCGGGCACAACTGCGGCACAAGTGACCTCTTGGCCCGGCGGGGTTTCGCGCAAGATTCCTCGCAGGCTTCATCGCTCGCACAGCAATCTCGCCAAGCAAATCGGCTTGCGGCCACTGCCCGGAAAGATCCGAGAGTGTGAACAGAGCGGACAATAAACTATATCAATATCAATTCACAGCCATCATCATATATCACCACTCCCTCGCTCGACCGAGGCTTCCTTCCTCCCTAGCAGCTCCGAACACGCCGACTCCCCGCCCGCTCGGGAGTAGTGGTGGTCGAGAACACGAGTCATTTCGTCCCACCCAAAAGTCGACTACCTACCACCACCATTGCCGACCACCGAGACCATCAGCGATCAGCAACAACGAACTCGGGACAGAGGTGCGCTGATTCATAAGGTATTCGATGGTCCATTTTTTTCCCCAATTTCCTCTGCTTCGGCCACCGCCCCTGCCGAGGCTCTGTGTTGCTCATCGATGCTCTCGATGAAATATCTGACGTCGTGGAACGACCGGCGTTACTGGTTTTAACATTCCTCGACTGCAAAGTACATCACGTTCGAGCGTGGCCAGATAGCCGCTGCTACAGAACGTTGCTCATACATCAAATATCGGGTGGGAACTCGTCGGGGTCAGGCTGTCCAAGGGCTTGGGGATGACAGAGCGTTG
This sequence comes from Galendromus occidentalis, assembly GCF_000255335.2. Classification (NCBI taxonomy): domain Eukaryota; kingdom Metazoa; phylum Arthropoda; class Arachnida; order Mesostigmata; family Phytoseiidae; genus Galendromus; species Galendromus occidentalis. Next base: position 799,082 of record NW_003804370.1, read on the forward strand.
CCGAGAGTCGGGAGAATCCCGATAAGACGCTGCTGGCCGATGGGAGCATCGTGAAAGATTTAGAGGGCTATCTACTTTTTCGTTTCCTCCGTCGCTATTCTTTCTCTGCTCGTTCCTCCGTACTCAGAAGGAATGGCACCGTCGAGCATCGGACTAGACGAAGCCCCGAGGAAGGCAACCTCCGACTTGTTTGTTATCTCGCGCTCCCTAAATGATAGCCGGTAGCCGTTCGCGCGCTGGAAAATTCTGATTTTCCGTAACTTCGGTGTCCAGCGTCACGCAATTATAGTGAAAGCTCGTTACTACGAACACGAAGGGACCGACGAAACTGGTTCGTTGTACCGAGTTTTCGCTGTAACGAATGCCGCTCAGCACCAACCCTATGGCGAGCTGGCCCTATGGCTGTTCGTTGCACCGAGAAATTCGTTGTAATGGGGGTCGTTGTAACGAGCTTTTACTGTAATTGAAATCGCTTGGATCTGCAGTGATGTTCTCATCAATCGTTGATCAATGGAAAGTTCGCAATCGACGCGGGAACGGATTCTTCGGTGATCTCTGTGAGTTGCACTCGCTGAACCTCTTCTCCTTTTTCATTCTCTCCGAGTCGCGAGCTTCCGACTCCGCGGTCGGCTGAGTGAGTGAGTGTCTGCAGTGAGTACTACCCTAACAAGTTTTATCTGTCGCCTTCATATATACGAGGGCTGACAAAGCTGGAATGCGGCCACTCTGAGATAAGGACTGTCGTTGTCTGGTCCACGGTCCGCCTGCTTGCTCGCTTGTTTGCCTGCCTGGCTGGCTGCCTGCCGCTTCTCCTCTCTAGCAAAAAAAAGTATATTAAAAATTTTCTGTAGTCGCGGGTCAAGCCGCCGCCGGCACCACCACCACCGTCCTGGCCTCAGAATCCGATATGGGGTCATAAACAAGGAGGACGATCTTTTGTTCAAGAAATTGCTCCCTCTACTTGTTCCTGGATCCAGCACACGCGAGTGCCGTGGACCTGCAGAAACTTGCAGCGAACACCGTCTCTCACGTCAGATCACAGGGCTGCCCCAAAAGATTGGATTTTTCTCTGCTCCGTCGACCGACTTCATTCCTCGAAAAAGTATGTTACATCTCGGCAAATGCGCCGTTCTATAGCTTCTTTCCTTAGACTTGACACGAGCCGAGAGCGGCCCGATCAGGCGTATTTCAGCCGAAATTATTTCGCGAAACTACTCGATCGGCCTCCCTGATCCGCCTTCGACGGCCGAGGAATCCGAAAGCTGGTCGAATACCTCCGTGAAACTGGAAGTCTCGTTTGATTCTCGGACCATGACCCAATTCTGAGTTATTTTGGGTCACGTTCGCAGCGACGTATCATCGATCCTGACATCATTCGCGGAATCCCCGTCCAAATCGCTCAAGTTCACTCTCTCTATCCATCGAGGGGCAATCCTTGATGTTGCAGACCAGAAGGGCGCCTTTTTCTTTTTACTGCTATACTAATCGCGGCTCGCGATAAACACTCATTATGATGAGTTATGATAGATAAAATGCCGGAGCGCTAAATCACTGCTGGGCAAGCCGTGATGTGACCTGCAAGGTAACTAGTACTCGGCCGGCTGGTTAAATTCATTAAAAACGTCCGAGCAGCCAACAGAGCGACCAGCCGTTCCTGTCAGCCACTTTGCATCCCGTGGACGACGCAGCGGAACGTGTTCTCTCAGAGCATCACTGTGAATTTTAGACGCTGCCATTTCTCTCCGCCTTCAGAGTATGTTAGCTCGTCGACCGAAACTTTTGACGGTGGCTCCAAGATCTCCTCCTTGAAACCTCGGGATACGCGAACAAAAAAGATGCGAAGTTTGTTCATAGTCATTCCGAAACCGTCTCGAAGGAGTTCACTAGGCAATCGACGCTGAATTATTTCGAAGAGTCGTCTCGACGGCTCGCTAGAATTCAGCTCCGAATCGGATCAGCCGGATACGACGCCCCGCATCCGATCTGTACGGTCCATTCCGGCACGGACAAGGACTTGCGCTCCGGCAGGAACAGACAGCGGAGCTACAGAGCAGAGTGGATTTATATACTGCTCTGCTCCTCCGTACGGTTCGGCGTTTGGCCGATATTAATTCGGCTATCCGGCTGATGGCATGGCGCGAGGTGTTTTTCTGAGAAACAGTCGCTTTGCGATATCTCCGAGCTAACACTACATCCTGCTCTTCCGTCTCTTCACTCCCACCCTCCTAGAATAAATGCCCTCCAAGGCGTACGGTCGTGCCCCGTTTTCTTTCGTTACGTCAAGGCTGGCGGCCGCGCTCGTAGGCTCGCTGCAGATACTGCTAGACGAAGGCAGCCGTCTCGTTCCCTCACAGACGGCTACGCTGTCTGTTTGACGTTACGGCACTCGTAGCCTGCAGAAGATGATGCTCGCACTGAAATACGAGCCTGTGGTGGTTGCGAACGGGGAAGCTGAGAATAACGGGCTATATTTCATTTTTATGTCGATTCCTCTCCCGCCTCCCGGGCTCCGAGCACCTAGCTCTGCTACTCGAGGGGTCTCGCAATTGGTCGGCGCGCCGGCTGCGTGTCTGGCTAAAAGGCTTGCTGGTTTTGACGTGCCGGAGGTCAAACTGCAAATTCGAGCCAACGCCGGCCATGCCGTCTCAGAATGTAGACCGTCTTCTGAGAGAGGCGGGGTCGCTGAGCTCCAGAAGTGGGCGAGCTGCAACGCTGCAACTCATTTCCTGGGAGACTCAATTAATGATGCAGCTGGAACGCGTACTGAACTTTGACCTCTACGAGACTTCCAGTTTCGCGTCAGGGAGAGATATCCATGCCTGTCTATCGAAAGGGCAGAGGGTTCGGGAACTATCGGCTCCGACGTGAGACCGCGTAGGCAGACGGGATTGGAGTTTATTGGTGATTTCTTTGTGTTTCAAGGACGAAGTATATGGAAGTCGAAATGGTGGCCGTCCCCGGGGCTTTGCTTCCATGGACGATTGCGAAGTGATCAGGAGGAAAGGGCAGACGAGGAAGAAGATAAAGACGCCAACGATACAAGACAACTCGATCGGTGTTGTAGCGAATTGGGAATTGAGGCCATGTCTTTGATCTGCGAGATTGCTGTCGTCCGTCTGTGCGTCATCCATTCTAGACATACATATATGGAGTCTGTAGAACTCTTGGAAGGCTGTTGGAAGGAGCTCTTTCAGCTACTACAGTCCGGTGGAAAAGCTCCCACTGCGTCGTCGGCAGAACCCTGACGTCGAGCTGCAAAGGGATCGTCTCCATATGGGCTCATGTGACCTCGACACGAGGTCTCTTGAGGATCTCCTCCACTCCACGTTCGGAATTCTTTGTTCCTGGTTCCTCCGATATCTCCCTCTCGGCTCGACCTCCGCACGGTTTGTACTTGTTTTTCCCAAGCTGTATCCTCACAACCTCTTCGGTCTCTGCTATTGCCGCCTGTTCCTCCGGGTTCCTGTCGGTAGCTCGAGCTCGACGGCCACGATCCCCAAGAAAATCCACCGAGGTGAATTCAGCTCGAGATTTCATTTTGGGATATCGTGATCGAAGACCTCCTCTACAGATTCTCATAGCCGTCGCGCCGAATTCCGTCTGGCTTGGCGACTCTATGAGAAAGCATTTTTCTCGTCCAAACTCCGCGCGAGAACGGCGTGTTTTACCGTTTTGTTGTCACGCCTTTCCGGAGTTGTCTTGTCAGTGACAATAATCGTAGAAGCAACACTCAGTTTCCGACACGTCCCCAACCCGTCTCGGATTCCGTTCAGATCCCTAGACCGTGACAACTCCATCTCGCCGACGAATCTGGTTTGCCAGGATGTTTCCAGACATGCAGCCGCTCGGAGCGGCGCCAGTAATTTCAGACGATAAGCGACGTCGACTCCCGGTCGAAATTAGGATGAACCGAATGATAAACGCTACAGTGGAACACACGGTCGCACACACACGAGGCGGTCGACCAATCAATGGATGAGTGAATAATTGATGAATAGAGACCGCTTCACCGAATGGATCTTCCTGCATGGAATTAATGACGCAGGCGGAGTGTCACGCAATCGAGAAGCAAACGAGCTCCGCCGCCCTCCCGAAGCCGTCTCGCCGCAAGCAATGACGAGCCAATGAAGCTTCAAATTGAGTTCACCACCAGTTCGGTTCAGCTCGGCTCGGAACCAACTGCGTGGAGACGACGGCGATGCGGGAAACCGGGCGTGGGTCGGAGGACGAACGCGAACAAATATCAGGATCTTCCACCTGAAAGGTCGGGACACTCGCGCATCGTTGCACTCGGAGCTAGTCTGATAACCGCGTCGATAGCTATACGAAGTCAGTAAGGCTTTCATAAACTCACAGCCGTCTGATGCCCGAGTCCGATTCGACTCGAATTTATTTCAGCCAAGTCGACTCGAAACCGGAGCGATCCACTGAATTCGAAATAATTGGAGCTCTTGATAGATCGAATCCTTCCTCGGCCAATACTCGGCCCTTGTGAGCGGGGTCCCGGATCCGGTGGAGTCGTACATTTGGGATCAATCGCAACGCCGAGAGAATTCAGAAAAAAAGGCCCCGTTCCGAGGGGTGGGCGGCGATAGTAGAGCATCTCGAAAGAGAAAGTCACATAAATAAATGAGGTGGTAGCTCGGTGTCACGTTCGGAATGCTCCAAATTGAGTTGTTGAACGATATGGCACGTTTTTGATTGGCGGATACGAATCACGGTCTGACAAGCTTCGCAGGTGACTCTGATTAGGCGACTAATTCCGAGTGTAGCGAGACGTACGCTTATTGCCGCTAATTTGTTTCAGTCTTCCCAGGGAGCTCAATTATCATCGGATACGTCCTAGGTCGCTGATTCTAATACTTGGCTAGGAGAGCTCTCAGGTGTGACCAAGTGTCTGGTGAGCTCGGTGCCAGTCCGCATTGTAACGTTCCGCGTCGAATTATCTCTCGCATTGCCTCGCTATCCCCTGTTCCATTACAGCGGAAGTTAGCGAGGAAACAACTTCCGCTTTCTCTCATAGCATTCCCCAAATAGCGCTTGTTGTTGATGGCCCGACCGAAAATTACATTGCCATTGATACAAGTCGAGCGACGACCGAGAGGAAAAGGCGCCATGAGTAGATGCGGGGGGAAACGTCCGCAGAAGCGACACTGGCCCTCCTTGTTCCGTCCATGGACCTCCCCCCCCCAACCTCACGTCCCCCCCCGCGATCGGATGCTATTGCGCTTGCCGCCAGCTTTCTCGTCAGCGGTGCTTCCGGCGTCTATGCCAGCCTACTCCACCACTGTCCGGCATCACCTTCGCTCGCTCGCTCGGTCGTCGATCTCCCCGATACGGCGGCGCGGAGCCCTGATTCCCAACGGTCCGTTTGATGGCACCTCCCGCCGTCTGTCGGACAAAAACAATAATCAGAGGACGATTCCACGTCTCCCCCACCGCCCTTGTTGTATTTATGTGGCTCCGTCGGGGAGTGGGTTCGGCAAGGGGGAAGAGAGGGAGGGGAAAGGGGGGGAGGGGGGAAATCGTCGAATTATTCCTGTGTGTACGATGCCTGCTCGGTGCGCTCTCAGCCGCTCTCGAAAGAATTTTCGTTTTTCTCCACGTTCGTTCCGCGGACGGGAAGGTCGATGAGTGCATGCAGGCGTGCGGCACGCATCTCGACGTGCAGCGACTATGACGGAAACGATGTATGCCATGATAAAAACTCGTCCCTAACCACCGTCGCGACTTTGCCATTCCTACGACTCCATTGTCGCTGCTGCGGCGGCGCGTTCGCGAAATACCATTGTTGCAGCGAGCGATGACAGGCGACGCCGCCGCACTTCAGTTTTTGCCCGCATTCGGAACTCTGACGTTCGGTGTGTTCACTAAGCGTTGTTCCGCTCGATAATAGTTCGCCGCGATCTTCGAGGCGATCGACACGGCCGAGAGGGTCGTGAAGTTCCTCGAACTCGCCTCTCCCCCGTTCGATCGCTCGAGCCATTTCGACATCTGATGAGTGCGAGGATTCAGAAAGGAAGCACCGGCTGCACGAGCGATCGAGCCGGCTCCGTCTGCGACCAAGGAAACCACCTGTAGTGTTCGTTCACGAATAGCGCACATGCGCCGGTATCGCTCAGATCCCAAGCCGTTACGAGGCCTTTTAACCATATTAGACCCACGTAGCGTAAGAGCAGCCGGAGCTGCACACTTATTCCCCCCATTGGGTTCGTTCATCGTCATCGCTCTTGCAGACGGTACATGGCCCGAGGGGAGCGTTTTTAGACGCCGCGCCGTCGCTTATTCGGGATATCCGTGACTGCGACCGTCCCGTGAGATTCCTCTCTCCCATTCCGTCGACGTCCTCATCGTCGTCGTCAGGAACTTATCAGTTGGAGGCTGGTCCGATATTATTGTACTTGGCTCGGCCTCTCCTCTGGTCGAATGCCGCGACAGCGACGAAATACATGTATGGTATAGGTTACGGGTTACGGGTATGGGTCTCCAGGACGGATTTCGGGTCAACATCGGGGAAAAACTGTCCTTATTACCGAGTTCTCCCGCCGCGTTCCAAAAACGTCTCGGTCGCGGACAAGTCCTTCCTATCGGACGGCTCTCGAACAAAACGTCCAGCCGGAGATCAACCCGACGAGTCGTGTTTGATCGACGGAAGACATACGACACAATCGAACTTTTCGTTCCTCTCTCGACCTTTCTCCGCTCTGTCCCGCGACACCGTCCCGACGCATCCTGGAGTGTTCTGGTCGTCGGAGGCAGGTGAGTGAATCGTTTCGGCGGAAAAGGATCGAGTACGCTATCGACACCGCTTCAAAAAACAGCCGGGGCTCCCCTCGCCTCGGCTGGCGTGCGTCTGGGGTTTGGAAAGGTGACCATTCCGTCGCGGAGACATGGTCTCCTCTCGCGGATGCGCCACAAATCCGGACGCGGAATCTGTTGATTCTGCTATGCCGAGGGCATTCCGAGTGCCGTGAGGAACAGCTTACAGCAATTTTTCCCCATGTTCTGAGCTCACGGGTTTCGCACTCGAATGACTCTGCGGGGCCCTGCAGAACTCCGATCGAGATGAGCCGAGAGTCCTCAAGCATCCATAGTGGAAAAGCAGTCGCGAACAGTCGAGAGATGGAGTTCCTGAAACTCTGTGATGCGGTGAAATTCGAAGAGAGGGGGGGAAGGGGGCTCGAGACCTAGCCCAACAATCTTCCTCGATAGCCCGAGTTTACTCAGCCACGAGGTGAACTTGACGCTCTCGAACCCTGATCGGACAATCCAGCATCGCACGCTTCGGCGAACTCAGATGCACACAAGTACATAGAAGTTCAGCGGAAAGGCGCGCTCTGTGGTGAACCGCTCTAACACGTAGATGGAAGTAAAGCCAATTTGCTTGACTGCTCGCTTGGATGGCCGACCGGTCCGACGCTGGCTCGCTTGATTCACTGGCTAGGCCGACGACCAGCTCCGAAGCGAGTCCAATTCGGTCAAAAGTTGTCCAAGCACGTTGAATCTGTCCGAGTGCGGGTATTCGGGAACGCAAGATGGATTCTGATGGAGATGGAGCTGCTGTCCCGATTTTAATTTAGGTGCCCGGAGTGCTCTCGTCCCGCTTCGGATTCTGGTCATCTTCATCCGTCGACGGCTCCGTTCCCTGTGCGACTGTCCCTGTTTGCTCGTTTGTCGAGCCGTTTGTCCGCACCTGGCTCTTTTCGCTCGCCCGCATGCCTCGTGGCGGGTCGTCGATACGCCCGGCATAGCGACCTGTGCAGGTACGACGACTCGCGAGCAACTTTCTATGCGTTTCTCAATCAGGTGGATACAATCCATACGAGTCGCCTAAATTGGATGATTGTCATAGTTGCACGAATCGCCATGAAGCCGCACGGCCAGAGGACGGCGGTACGGAGTCGTCGCCGTTATCGTTTAAGGTCGCCGTGCAGTAGTGGACCCTCAGCAACCAAGCGATACTGTTTACAAAAGCATCGATGCAGCAATCGGGTCAGCGAACTATATTGCCAATAGAAGTAGTAGTGGTGCTGTGGTAGTAGAGGAGGCAAATTGCTCGCCAACAAACACGCCTGTGAGGCGGCCTGCATTGTCCGAAGCAAATTGCCTGGTTGACCATTTGTTGCTGTAACGGCACCTCGAGCAAACGGGCCGTAATTCCGTGTGTTGTCCAGGAATAGGTCCCAGTTTCCAGAACATATGTTCATGACTCCGTGTCGGATCGAAGGATGCAGAATATCGAACACGGTGAGCTGGTCACAACACGTCACACGTCTCTTCTCCTGAGAGAGTCAATCGGTTTCGAGGCGGGTACGAACCGAGTCCGAAAAACTCTTCCGCACCGTAGCCCTGCCGTCGTGAACTGGATGCTAGGAGGAGTCGTGTGTTTAGGAGGAGCTCTTGCGACAAAGGTCGCTGGATGTGCAGCTACGCTCGTCGCTAATATCGCGAAATAAATGACAGAAAACATCCTGGCAATTTCGCCGGTCAACCCCTCGCACAAACACTCGCTGCGGACTTTGATTCATTTCCTCCGATCGGAAGCTGTCTCGGAACGGGAAACTGATCATCAAGAGTATCGATCCGAACTGCCAGCGAGTTCAGCTTCACGACAGGAGGAGCACGAGCATATTGAACTGTTTATTGAAAGCGATAATTTATCATTTATCAAGATTATTGCGCGAGGCTCTATCAGTCGACGCTGCTCGGAGTTACGAGAGTCTGCTCGGTCGCTATTCAGCGTCCGACTAGTGAGCGTTGAGAAAATGAAAATCCCCCAATTCGCAAGCAACTCAAGATGGGGTGGGCTGATTGATGAATCCAAGAGATATCGATCGCGCTGCTAGAAGTCGACGTTGAGGTAAGCCCCATTGGTTCTATTCAATCACCAGCCTCTCCACAACTACTTTCCCCTTTCTAATTGAGATGGGAACTCATATTGTCGGGAAATCCTGTCAATTCTGACTGTTTTACTCTCCCTCTGACACGGGAGGTTCAAATCCTTCTCCTTCGAGCCATCGGTTCCGGCTTCGAGCTCGATTGGATCCATGATTTGACCGAGCCGGGAGACAACGCGAGTAATCTTCCGCGATAATCGATGATGAGGTGAGTTGTCTGCCTCCCCAGATACGCACTCCGCGTCTGAGCATCCTGGTGAAATGGTTAGTCGACGAGGAAGGTATCTGTTACCTCCAGGCAGGTCCATTCGAACGAGTCCGCTCGAATAAATCACCTCGATTGGCTGTTAAGCGGTCGTGCCTCCCGAAACCATACTCGATGTCCCCTGTCCGTATTCCATTACGCGCAACCGGTGGACTGAGGAGCCCTCAGACGACTCCCGCAATGTGCCGGTCATTCGAGCCGAGGCGGAGCTGTTTTTGCAACCAATGCTCGACACGGCTCAGAACATGTCGTCATGATCATTTATCTGTTGATGCAGCCCCTCATCACCGGAGCAGGCCCTTACCAGCCAGCCCGGAGCCGCAGTGATTTGTCGTCCTGACCAAGCGTGACATGGAGCGGTTTTTTTATGGATCAAATAGACATTATCCAGTTTGTCGCACCTGCTAGTTCAGCCGGAGCTGAGGCTGCTTAAAGTGTTCGATCCACTGTCGCAATGTGCCGACATCAATGCACCGAGAGCCTATTACGGCTGAACTTGTTCGAGCAGGACAGGCCTGTCATTGCTTCCTGGCCCCAGGGAGGCCTCTGAGGTTCGTTCGTTGGTTGTGTGGTGGGTGGGGTGGGCGGTTCCTGCGATATCTCAGCTCGACACAGCCCCAAGGCAAGCAAGGGACAAACAAGCGGCACTGGACGAGATTAGGGATCTCGGAGAACAGGGAAACGGCAGGGGGAGCTATGGAAAGGGGCAGGGAGGTAGGCAGGCGAGCGAACGAACGAACGAGCTGTAGAAGAGGAAGGGTAGAGAGTTCAAGCGTGGAATAGGCAGGACGCGGAACAGACAGGGTCTCTATGGGCTATCGGTAGGTTTCCTTCGGTTACGCTTGAAATATGCCCTTCTGCACGGGCTAAGATTGCATGAGGGTGTCGCGTAGGCGAAAGGATGCGGCTGATGTTTACATGGGGCGTCTCATGCAAGTCGCCGCCCAAGGATGTCCTTTGTGCCGCTCACTGGTCCTTTGTTGATTTCTTTATGCATCCCCCTCGACGAAGTTCTTTTCTGTAGCAGCCGCTGCTCTTCCTTTGTAAGCACACAACGAAGAAGCAGCGACGACGTGGGCGCTACGAGGACTACATAAATTGGGAAACGACGAGCCCGTAAGCTGAGCTCGGCCGCCAGTCTCGTTGCGCGACGTAATGAGCGTTGCGACCAACAAGTTTGCAGTTGCAGACCACGAAGCAGTTCTTGGTTTCGCATCGGTGGCGAGAAGAAAAAAAAAGACGAAGAAAAACTCTCGTGTAATGGCACCTTCGAGACCGGGACCCATTCGAGCGGGATGAGAATAGCAAATTTAATGCGAAATTTCGCCCTCATCACTCCCTGTGGAGTCATCTCACCTGCCAACAAGGCTGGCCGCCGGCCACCCGGTCGGCCTACCCAGCAGCCCACCTCGCCGCGAGCGGACATAGGGGCCGGCGAGCGACCACCACCACCACCATGACACCTATGATATGTATGTGCACGTCAAAGCAGGCGAACACTGGCAACCGTCAAAATGTCAGCTGTTGTGTGAAAGCCGGTTTTATGTTCACAGATGCTTGTCCTCCGTTTCCTGCAGACCGGGCGTCTGGCGAGCTTCGCCAACTGGCGGGCGGTAGCCATCGGGAGATCGTCGTCCATTCGGTCGGTCGAGCTGTCAAAAGTCGATATCCTCTTCCGCGATGTGTGCGCGGCAGGGACGGTGAGAACGACCGTGGGACACCTGACTCTCTCTCGGCGACGCTTTGTCGACTTGAGCGTTTCAGGAACTTCCACGACGTTTCGAAAAACGATCCGAGGAGGCCTCCTCCACCCTCCTCCGATTGAGGGTTTTCGGGACGGAGTCGTGTTTCGGGTCAAACGCCGGGCGTTCCATTAGTTGGCCTGCTTAGTTGCCTGCTTGGCCACTGGGTTGGTTTGTGGCTCTTTGTTTGTCTTCGATTCATTAAGCGAATGTCCACCCTTAGCCGTCGTCCGTCAGTCCGTTGCCCCGTACGTCGTCCTCCTCCCTCCCCCCTCTACCTTCGGGGAGCCGTCTCTTAGACTTCTTCTCTGCCTCGACTCGTTCGGTGGCCGCCAATGCTTGAGAGCGAAGGAACGAGCGACCGACCGACTCACCCCACCACCACCTCAGCCACCGAGTCAGTCGTTGAATCGGGCGGACAAGAGCTGACCGTCGAGAAACCCTTGCGTACTGCCACCGACGGCCATTCAGAAGCTAATAGTTGCACGAAGCTCGGCGGAGACGCCCTTCGATCAAGTCGCCAGCGTTTAGAGTTCCCTAGGAGTCCGAGCCATCGGGATATTCCTGAATGGACGGTGGCCATCCGTCCCTCGGAACTCCGAGCCGGGTTTCCGTCGGAGCGAGCGATCTCGTCCACGCAACTTACAGCTGTCCGAACCGAACCGCAGTTAGCAGTGATGTGGAGGGAGGAAGTTGCTGGCTTGGTTGGCTTGCTGACATGGGGCCGGCCGTCTCGGACGAATAGTGACTTCGCTTGCTTCTTTTCTTCCGCGTGCAAGGGAAGCGGACGCAGGGCGCGGCAAAGGGCGCCGGGAAGCGTGTCGCCGAGCCCAGCGAGCGGAATCCCACGACGAAATGAGGCTATTCAAGGGAGGCTATTACGCGTGCAGGAAGTTATGTCACGGATCGGTTTCCCCATTCCTCGGCGCTCATTCACCGGACGAGCGGAACCACTCGACGGACAACCCAATGCGGGAGCAGATACCGGAATTCACGTCACTCATCCTTTTCTCGAAGGAGGGGCGAAGGAGACCCGACAGCGGAGTCTAGACACCGCTCAGCACTCGGTTCGCACGGGTCGGAATGTCTCAGTCGCGGTTTGTCAGTTCGCGATTTCACTCAGCTGTGCGTTCAGACTAATGAACGCTTCGACTGGAGTTGACCGCTAAATTGTTTCAAAAATGGATGGACTCCCGACCGAAACTCCGTTGGCTCGTCTACGCCCACGGTGGGAAAATGAAAAAGCGTTCGTTGGATGGCTCCTCTTCGGTCGAGCCGAAGGCACGAGGAGCACGAGGAAACAAATGGAGGTGGGGTGGGGGAGTCAGAGGTGGCTTGGGTCAGGAGATTAGTTCGGCACAGGGCGAGCCGAGTGAATTGGACGAGGATAGGGTGAGGTCAGAGCTGATATCGGACTAATTACGTCCAATAAGACCATTGATGTGAGTCTCGGGCCAACTAACCCAGCGATGCCCGTAGCCTCTGTCCGGAGCACATAAAACGACAATTATATGTGACAGCCCGAATTCGGGCCAAACCTCGCTCGACGACCGCGTCTCTCGATGTCAACCGATCTGTCTGCTTGTCGACCCCGGAGCGTGCGACGATAAAACACGACAAGGAGTCGCCCCGCCATTCGTTTGAGCAGACGCACGCGTTATGTCGGTTGTCGCCCACCCTTTCTTTTTTTTCCCGTGTGACCCGATCCTCCGAAGAGCGTTTTGAATTCGCCAATTAGGCGAAAGTAATATCACTGCTATGCCTTCAAACCGCGGAAATCTCCCGCATCGGGGGTTCTGCCACCGGGTCGGCTTGTTTGGTCCAAGTTTGCCGAGATTTTTCCAATTTTTGTTGATGGAACGGGCTCCTGTCTCTGTAGACCGGAGCAGGAGCCACGCACCCAAGGAAGCCCGTTCTATTCAGCTCGGTATAGAGTTTGAGACACCGCTCCGGAGAATACCCTCGGCAGATAGTACAAGCTCTTTTGTTCTTATCGTACCGAATCAGCTCGGGTGTGTTCCTGAATTGGTTCTAGACGTTTTTATCGTCTATAAAAAACATCGGACCCTGACGTCATGTTAACGGGGGACTCATTTTTCTCAGCCTTCTGGATATCGGCGAACGCCTTCGAGGGCAGAGACGGCGGCCGGCGGTTTCTTCGGTGCCACAAGTGGACACGGAACGAGATCGAGATATCTATTGGCACTGACAGCATGATCCTCCGTCTTGGCGTGAGGGTCGTCGGTCTTGCTCTCCCGTCCCACGTTCTGTCTTCTTCTCGGTCGGTCGCTCGGTTGCTTGATCTCTCCTCGACGTTTCTCTTGACCGTCCGTGCCCCTCGTTGAATGTCTCTTGCTATATATTCTAATTATAATCCTTTATTGCGGCAGCAACGTGGGCGGCAGCCAGGGCAGCGGTGGCGATCAGAGTGGCCAACTGACAGCGGCCAACATGTCACTCCTTAATAACAGTGCTCCTCGAGCCCTCGAGCTTTTCATTGAGTGACGTCGGAGGCTTTCTCTCGCGTACATAAGAACGCAACGACGCCGACATACGAACAGACTGATTCGGTTAGCCGGTCGATAACTAGACGAGCGACTTGAACTTCGGCGGTCGCCGCAGCAGGTTCGTGAATGAGCTCGGAGCCGCCCTTTGGTGGAGTCCGGCACCCAAAATCACATGAGAGAACTCGAACGTTCGTCTGCTTTCAACTGGACGATTTTTCGCTTTGGAGGAAGACCGTCGTCGGGACCAGACAGTCCGGGCCGATTCATTCTCTCCCTGAGCGGATATCTCGATAGGGAGAGATGTCTCCGGAGGGATCCCCTTGTAGTCATCTCGGGTTCGAATCGCACTTACCTGAAAAGATAAAGTTCGCGTATGTTTTTTGATGTTGCACTCGAGGCCGTAGAGCCTCAAAATGAGCATGAAGGTACTCCTTCGAGCTGATAACCCTGATACGGGAGAAACGGGATCTCGGAGTATTATCTCCGCTCCGATCGGAGAATCATCAGTGACATCCTTATCGAGCTCCCTCGAATGGAGAACGAGACGCAACGCCGGGTCGAAACCTTCAGCGATCAGCTGCTCGTTTCACTCGATTCGGCGGCCGACTGGCGGCCGCTCAGGCTGCTTAGCCTCCCTTCAACGGATCGCCGCGCTTCCGCAAAAATCGCTTTATTATTCATTATGACGATATCTATTTTTTCTCATTGTGAGACTGAGATAATGGATGAGTTAAATAGAGGATAAGAGTTATGGATAAGACCCCACCCATCCGTCCATTCAAGCAACCACCCACCCTACCAAAAGCCCATCCGCCAATCAAGCCGGGCTTGCCGACCCTCCAGGGTTCCTAAACTCTTTCCTCTCATCTAATTTGTTAGCCGCAGAGAAATCAGACGACGTGAGTTCCTTCGCCCAAATCCCCATTCGTTCCGTGTTGGTCGGGACGACGACGAGTTGCGTGGTAACTTCGGTTGGCCGCTCCATCCCCCTCCCCCCCGCTGAGGCAAGGATTCGTTGGTAAGAGTAAATGAGCGACGGAGGGACGACTGACTCAGAGCGAGGGACTCGGCCAACAAGACGAGACAGGTGACTAGCAAGACGACCCGATTCGAAACTGGGACCAGGACACGGGGCGGCAGGCTCGCCGAGGAGATTTTCAACGGCGGATCCAAGCAACCAAGGGGGACAGATACAGGGAGACAAGCAGATTCCAGGCCGGCCGAGAGGCAGGCAGGCCGCGAGGCAGGCAGCCAGTCTGAGGGGAGTCTAAGCGCTAATTAAAGGAACGAGCGACGACAAATTTGACAGATCTGCTCCCCGGGCGATGCACGAGCCGAGGATAAGTTTCAGCAGATGGAAGCCTCGCTCACGCTCACCCGTCGGATAGACAGATAGTGGATAGATGGCGAGTGAGTGAGCCACCCAGTCAGCCGACAATAAACGACGCTTTTGTTACCTCGCTTCCATTCATCCCTCATTCGCTGCCTCGTCGTCCAACGCTTCTTTGTCGTTCAAGAGAAACTCTCTGAGGATACTGAGGAATTTTCTTTGTTTTTGGCGATCTGGAGCTTGTCCATCGGAATCTGTTTGGATGCGTATCCCGTAGGATCCATGGCCATCATGACGTCACCGCATGTTCCGTAACGAAACTATGTACATATACTGCAAAGTCAGTACCTCGAAAGATTTTCACCCAATAGATTAAACCGTTGCGACAGTCGCATACCGCGCGAATCTAGGCGCGTCTCAAGGAACTTTTCCTCCCTCATAGGGTGATGGTTTTCCTTCAACGACATATCGGCGGGCCGTTGCGTTCCAGCCCACGTACGTTCCGTTCAAGGTTGAGCTAGCTGACAAATCTTCCTTCTCAAATCCCTCTCCAGTTGGTGCGAATATAATCGGAAGCATTTGTTCCTGTGTTCAAATGCTAATGTTCACAGGACTCGGACAAAACTGTGCTCCAAATGCTCGGTCGGGTCCGTTCAGCCACTGTTCCGTTCTCCGCTGAACGGCAGAAAAGTTGCTCCGAACAAACCCCACTCGGGTTTGAGAAAACCGTCGTGGTGGAAGTGATGATGATGATTGCGGTCGTTCCTGTGTTCTTGCAGATGTGGCTCTCGAGTGTTGTTCGAGCCTATTCCAGGGCGGTATTTGCTTTTTCTTGCTCCTATCTGAATTTATCTGTCGTATCAGCCTTGGCTGTTCTCTTGGTACCAGCTCGAAAACAGATAAGCTGGGCAGAATCCAATATGGAAATGGAGCTTCATCTGCCCGTAGGCCTCAAGGCAAGAGCAACAGCAGCGGCGGGAGCAGCCGCAGAAGCCGCTCTACCTCTACAGCCGACAAGCGGAGGGCTTGCACTTGGCAGCCAGCATATTTTCTCATTGGGAAAAAAATGCCAACACTGAGTTACGAAACCAACAGCGGAGCGAAGCGAACGAGAATGGAAAACAAACGGCCCCTGTCGATGAGATGCATCGTCGATCGACCACAGATCCTGAACCCTCGTCCGCTAGAACGGAGAAATCTCTCGAAATCCTAAATTTTCAATTCCTGGACTTCGCAGAGAGTCTTCAAAGACGACCGTTCAGCGAGCTCAGACTCATCACCACACGCCTCTCACAGAAGTATCCGACGGAACTCTCCGCCCCGGACGTTTTCCTCGCTCCGACCAATGGGAAAAGTTGTTTGAAGCTACCCACACAATTTCCGACAATGAATTCGGTATATTCCCAAGAGCAAACATCAAACAGACGTCCAGACGCGGTGGATGTGAACGTTTGCGAGATTAGCTATCTCGAGAAAGTTGAGAGCTCTCAAACGGATGCAAAACTTGAAGAGCCTCGCGTGAGGCCGACAAGACCCGACAAATACTCGAGTATCCGACCGTGGAGGTGCGTATCTCAACGTCAAAGAACACCAACAAAGGATGAAACTTTTCGAGCATGCGCCCAGAGACTCTGATTCCGAGGAGGACGATCGTTATAGAGAAGGATCCCGATCGCGAAGTTTCCAGCCCGGCTCTCCGTCCGTCTTCCGACCCGTCAGCACCGACAAATCGAATTCACGGAGGCGTATGCGATTGCACTCGAGCTCGAATCGTATCCACCGTTGACTGTAATGCGAGCTCCAACACGTGCGTGCGAAATGCTCCAGCGATGGAACGCATCATCAGTCGAACCAAACAATGACCGGTCGTTAGAGATACTCATTGTTTTTGTCTGGCGCATCGCGGAACAACGGCAAACATGTATTCAGAGTCCGAATACATGTATCTAGGTCGAGCTGTGAAGCCTGGGAGAGAGAGCTCAATTATCGTCGGAAAGCTCTGTTCGCGTACGTATTATCAACAAATCTGATCTCGTATCGCCCACACGCGGCCTTTCACTTACTCTCTAGCTCATTCGTTCGCGAGGCCCGGCTCTCGGTTTTTGCACCGCGCTCCCCATGACATTCGCATCTCATCAGATCCACCACACGATAAACGAGGTCGAATCCACGAACCTGTCGTTCGGGACAGGCGTCGAATCAGCTGCAGACTCCGAAGCCGAGAAACGCTGTAGATTTTGACCCCCGTTCCGTTCTGACACGGAACGGAGGTCTACGGCGCACCGATTCCCAAGTCTCGATCGGCAATATCTCTCCAGACCTCCAGACGCTCTCGACTGCATGTAAATTTTCCAAAATCACGGAGATGTCGACTCGTTTCAAAAAGAGTCAGGCACGCTCTACGGGGCTCGAATAGTTAACTCCGAACCCGGTCGCATCCGAGTTCGCTTTCCATCGCACTTGTACGCGCGCTCTCACGGAATGCTCTGCGTCAACAGCGACAGTGACGTCGGAGCCGGAGATCGCTATTATAAACGCATCAGCATTCCAACGCAAGAATGCAACTACAGCCAACGAAATTTCCTGCTGAAGGTATCTTGCTGTGAGTACGAGCGGGCTCGAGCTCGAGTAAACGTTCGGCAGCACAGCGAAAGAATGAACGGGTCGACACGTCGAGGAGAAGCGTGCCGTCCCGTCACGACGATCCGGAATCGACGGGATTTTTGCTCTGCTGAAGGATCGCTCCGCTTATACTCCACTCGTAGATACGTATTTCATTGAAAATGAATTATTCCGAGCCGATCAGTCCGACGAGGTTCTCCACTGCGGCTCAGTCTGTGAGGACCGTCCACAGACAAGTCTTTTTCTGACGGCGCCGGTGCTCGTATTCCGGAATTTCAAATTATGATGATACATAGGCACCCTTCTGCCAGAGCCGGAGTTCCTGTTTCTCACGGAGCAGCCTGGAGAAATTGTGGGCTGTTCATTGCAGGTGAGAAATTCATGAAACTTCCCCGGCCGCGGGCTTGCGCTCCCACTTACGCAACACCACTCTGCATTTAAGACCGCTACCAGCACCTTTAGAACCCCCTACTATGACACACGAGAGCTGTATATACTGCACGCATGAAATAGTCGGCAGTTTCAAGCAGTTAGTCTGGCTAGTGGCAAGTTTGGCAAAGACCCGGACATCGAAACTGCGCCGGCAATGTCGTTGACACGTTGTACTTAAATTAAATCTGCATCACTCAGAGCGTTCGCAAGAAACAGCTTAGCGCACCACCGTCTCGCCCGCATTTTGTCCCTCGACCCCTCTCACAGCTATCCAGTGAACTAGTCAGGGAGCGAAGGAGCGAGTGTCTCGACCGGCGACTAAGCAGGCAGGCATGTTAGCAATCCACCCCTCCTAACTAGCGAAGATGCCATCACCTTCACACACTCACTGCAACCCGAGCTGATAGAGCTTAACGATCTCGCAAAAAAAAGTTTCCCCAAACTTCACAATTCGAGGGTGGCAACCGCGTGAGGGGGACCGAGATTCACGTTCACCACTTACATCCGGACCCTTGTCGGTCACAGCCTCTGAGGGAAATATCGCGCCAAGGTGCCTACGACTGAACGGAGAGCTCCGCCAATAATTCTGCACTGGCTCTCGCGCATGAATGGACTGTACCTCTACGGCTTCAAGCAATCCCCCGCAGGATTGGGGCCTGCGGAGCTTTTTCGACGAGGTCGAAAGGCCACGGAGCCTTGACATGTTATTCGTATGCTCGAGATGTCTGTCTGCGTTTCCCCTCCTCGACCATGGGACTTCCAAAGGCCAGGGTCGCATGGGGGAGAAGTGACGTTCGTCAGCGGCAAGGAATGTTCCGCTTGCTTCCGTCCCCTGTCGTTGCGTCCGGGGGTCGGTCGTTTAGTCATCCTGACGGCATCGCTCAGCGAGGAGCTAAGGACCTGGCGCGATTCACCGGCAATCTTGTTCCAGCAAAGACGGAGGAAGCTTAAGAACAGACTTCCTCGCCAGGGGTGGTGTGAGCTTATCAAAGTAGACGGGTTAATTGCATCTTTCGAGAGGAGGGAGCCGCCAAAATGGTGGTGAGGGCGGCGGTGCTGCTGCTACAGCTGCTGTTCGCGCATAGTAATGGCAGCATCAGTCGTTCCCAACCAAACATGGCGTTGGTGAGCTGACGGGACAAGCATGCTCTTAAATGTTCGGGAAACAGTTCGCTCGGCAGGGGGTTCTTATGCGTCTCACTGACTGAGTTCCCCGAAGGAGGCTGAAGGGCAGATGACGCCAAATTACTATGTTTGCTTTACGGGCGGCGTCGATCGCTCCTTTTGGTGGGTGGGTTTTCCATGGAAGGATGATTTCAGATCCCCAAACAGAGAAAAACTGAAAATAATTCGGGTGTTCGGATTACGCCATCGGACTCCCTCCGATCCGTAACTCGACGGCAGCTCGCGCCGGGGTCGCCGCAGGATGGAAGCAGTGGCCCTTCATAGTATGAGCTAATCTGCGAGTCCGTAAGTCGCTCGCATCGGCTCAGTCGGCCGAGAACAAATGATGCTCATTTCGGAATTCGGGTATGTAATTGGAAAAATGATAAAACGACTCCTGATCCTGCCCATGTGCGGTTCCAATCGCCATCTGACAGGGCTGGATATGAGTGTAGAGGAAAAGCAAGAACTCGAGCGAGCCACGGCGTGACTGTGTGATTGGAGGCGATCACAAGTTGGAAGTGTCACACGCTTCAATTAAGTTCGTCGCTTGCTCTTTCGCTTGGGGCTGTCGCGGACCAGCACATTGCGCCGTCAGCTCAGAGCTTCGCAATCACAATCATATGCAGCGAGTTTAATCTACGTAGGGCACTTCCATCGAGTAGGCGGACGTGCCTGCCGTGGTCCAGTGGTTTCCCGTCAGTCAGTCTGTCCGTCCGTCCGTCCGTCCGTACGTACGTCCGGCTTGCCTGCTGGCTTCCTGACTGCGATACGGCCCGACTGTTTCGGTGCCCCCTCCGCCCCCTCCCCGCCACCGGGCACGGGGAAGGGCATTGTCGGGGCCTCAATTGCCGCATTTCCCCGTGATCGCTCTCCGCGTCGCTTTCTCTCATCGTGGATCAACGTTGTCGAACAAGCAATGAAATAGCCGTGGGGAGCCGATCGTGTTTTCCTCCCGAACCTTTCTTCCTCCCTCTCTCACTCTTTCGCTAAACGTAGACGACGCAACAGCTGCAGCGGCAACGACGGCGATCATGGAAACCTCCTCGTAGCTGCGTCGCATGGATCGGACTTAGTCTAGGGCTTACTGGTGGCTGTCATACATAGATCAGGACGACGCCCTCCTCATGGCCCATTTGCCGGTGCCCGACTCGTGAGTCGGAAAGGAAAGCGACCGTCTCCGTCGACCGAGCTCGCTAACCTGACTGAGGTGTCAAAGCAGTGCAGCGAGGCTCTCTCCGTCGGGCAGCAAGCTAACCGAACTTAATCTCACTTCAAACGAGGGCTCGGACGCACGCGCGGAAGGGTGCACATACCTGCATGCACGCATTCATGCATGCATACATATTTTAGCTCATCCTGATCAGATTCGGCAAACTAACGCACCCCACCCATCCACTCGTATGTGTTTTACCCGAGCATTCAGCCTCGCGTCTGGTACCCGGGATCCCTCTCTCCATGGTTTTATCCCTCGTTTTCTCTGTTTATCCTCGCCCCCCATTCGCAGGGAGCCGATGACCGTGTCACCAAGCACTCCCGCGACACTTTAATTACCGTCTTCGGAGCGAGCTTCTCTCTAACTCAGATATGTTACTTGAGTGAGTTACGTATGGAAATTTGGTTGCTCGATGCCTGCGTGTTTCATGACCGCTCGCCTCGAAGTTTGTATTGCTCCAGCAGAGGCTCTACATATATCGAATTAGGCCGGAGCCTCGACGGAGTAATCTGCCACAGATCAACTCGTTCCGAGCCCCGGAGGTTGAAGCAAAGGGGAAAAGACGAGTTGCGCACCGACATTATGAATATTCAGGAGCTTCGGAGCGGAATGACGTTCTTGGGAATTAAATTTTTGCCGCGTTAGGGAAGCTGGCAGACCGAACGATTGTTTGTTTGTCTGGCTGGCTGGCGAGCTGAAGTTCTGGACGGAGGGCGACGTCCGCATTGCGGAACATTGAGGCGGCCTACTCCGCCGCGTGAGCACCGGAAAGAAAGATAGAGGAAGTTGCCGTCAGGCGGAAATGCATATCCAGCCAACGGGACCGGAAGGCGCGAGACGTACAGTTGATAATGATGGCGAGCTTTCGGTTGCAGATTTGGAAGTGTTCTGCGCTGGACAATCTGTCCCGTTGCTGCCCTACGGCGCACCGTTCGGAGCATCAATCCATTCGTCTGATCCTCTCTGGCTCGACCATCCATCAGTCGATTTGTTCTGCCATGTGCTCCGCTGGAACATTCCGAGGCTCATTCATCGAAATCGTAGGGGATCGGGGGGAACGCCCTCTCCGATTCTAGATCAGAACTCGGGGGTCTCATTCCGACCTACAGAAGACGCCTCCGAAAAAGAGGAGGAGGAGGAGGAGGAGGAGCAGCCGAAGTTTCGTGGGCCGGAGTTCCTTCATGCGGTCCGATATCGATTTCCCACGCGTTATCGGGGTTTCTCGTGTTATCGAGTTGAGAGAGACTCCGACACTCGGCTTGAGACAAGCAAGGAAATAAGTTATCGAGAAGGACTCGGAGGATGCTCTCTTGCGATACTCGAACTCGAGGTGGTCGAAGTCCGTCTCCGACGAGGCCAGAGAATAATATCTAGCCAGTTGAACAGGCACGCCTGCGAGCACGGAAGACGGCAGGCACGAGTGAGTCTGACTGAGAGAATGGAGTTTGTGTTTGTTTGCCAAACTCTGCCGAGCGGAATCGGAGTGAGTTCACGAGCCAGGAGTCGGCACACGAAGGGTCGGGAAGGCATGCCACTTGATGCCGCTGTCGAGATCGAGCAGCGGAGGATCAAAGGACTCGTCCAGCCACCACAACTGACCGAGCAGTCGACAGAGCGAGCGGACCAAGGACTGACCACTGAGACGACAGCTGCCTGAGACACGAGTGACGATCGGAGAGCCCTTCCTCCGTCGCCTCGAGGACTCCAGTGTGACTGTGGCGTGTTCGGTTGGACCTATTGAGCAGCAGCTCCCACAGTTAGCCCGCCGCCACTGATTCGAGCATTGTCTGGCTTCGGGTTAACAGCTAATTTCTTGCTTGACCAACTCTCGCTCTCTCATTGTGAGTTGCATCTTGACATTTGCTCCTGCTAGGGCTGTGCTCATCCCTTGGGAAGTTACGCCGACGATGATGAAGCTCCTTCTGAGTTCCTCGTCGCTCGAAGATATCAGACCCCGGCTCGTCACCTTCGATGGTATTTATCTTCAGGAAGGATCTAAAAGGAGGGAATAATATTTTCCTCGGAACCGCGGGCGAACGAGTCGATTTTTTCCACTCCTCTGGGCCTCTCGGAGGGGCGTTGGGAGCATGTCTGGAATCTGCCACCGGAAGAAAAACAGACGTTCCGCTCCGTTACAAAAATTTACCTCTATGTCCAAGTCGGGAGTTGAGCTCGGTGTTCAACTTGCATTCCTCGACTGGACGTGGTTCGATTGAGAAATGTGCGCCAACGGTCCCACCCTTCGCAGCGTACCCATCGAGCACGGAATAGTGTACGATCCAGTGCAAATGGAAGGGCTCATGAGTTCCTCACCTCAAGCTCCAGCTGCAATGTCGAGGGTTCTCAGTTCTCACTCTCCCTAGGTCCTCTGCGCGATGATATATGGCTGCCACCTTAGAGCAAGGGCCACGCCGACAGCAGCGGCAGCATTCACCCACGGAACCAGGGATCACTCTTCCCCAAAGCTCAGCATTGAACCAGAAATTGAATGAGTGGGAAGTCGGCAGAATGAAATACTTTGTACAGCCCCTTGCTTAGATAAGTACCAAAGGCAGAGTCGACACGAGTCCAACTCAAAGTGAACATCCATGTGATTGCTATATAGGCTCGGCTCGTGTTTCTGAGAGCGAGTAATCGTATTCAGGGATTTTTCCCCCGTCAAAACTAGCGAAATCATCCTGGAAGCTGTTTGTCTCGGATGTCGAGCCGGAGACGAGCAGAGAAAAAAAATTGAGCGGTACATATTATTGCCCTCTGAATCTAGGTCTGGAAGCGGTGGCGACGCTGGTCCGACGTCTGGCTGAGATTAATTTCGTTGTGACAAGGTTTTCGTTCTCCCTCGTTTTCGTTTGCTTACGCTCGGCGAACTTCTACCTAGCGGAAAGAGATTGTCAGCGGCTGGAGTACCGAGTCCGAATATGTTTTTGTGTTTTCCCCGTGTCATCCCCGCGGCATCTTCGCCTGGGCGAGCGGCCTGTCAAAGCAGCTATGCACTTTCTCCGCCGCGCGATGAGCGTAGCTGACTCCAGCCGGCGCGGCGTCGTCGTCTTGTTCTTCGTTTTCCTTCAGCTGCCGCGAATTCACTATGGTTGTGGTTGTCGTTGCTGTCGCCGCTGTGTTCATCTCCAGCAAGGTAATTAGCATGACTTGCTTTGCGCTGTTTCAGACGGTCACTACCGCTACAACAACAACCACCACGCCGACGGAAACGACCACCTCAGTCGCAGCCGCAATCTCTCCGGGTTGCGACGCGACGCCGGACATTCTTCGTTCCAACGTACGCAACGTACCTTTGTGTTGTACTTACTGTCGGGGAATTGTGTTGACGCATACGCGGAGCCTCGCTCCATGAAGCACAGAGAGGAAATGCCGGTAGTTCGTCTGACAGATAATTATTCAGAGAGAATATGAACGAGCTGCAGCCACTCAGGACGGAATCTGAGCAAACAAGACGTGTAAGTGTGTTATCTAAGACGCTCACACGTCACAACAACCGCCATCCGGAGGGACTTCGTGCCTTTTTCCGCGGTCAACCGTCCGTCAGCGCGTCGGTCGCTCTTCCCGCTTGGCCAGCTGACCAACGGAAAATGCGAGGACCGTGAGGCGGAGACTCTTTCCCAACGTCGAGCTGCTGTCCCCCAAGATTCACACTGCGAATGTGTGAGGAAGCTTTGCCGTCATTGACCTCGGGATCAGTACGTTTCGGTTCCCTCGGTCCTTCCCGGCTCGTCAACAGCAATTCCTCCCCCATCTGGACCGCATCGAAGGTTCCGGATACTCGGCCAGCGAGCGCAGGAAGGCAAGATTCGGGTGGTCGTTACACGCAGCTTTGGCAAGCGAGTAGCGAGAAGAGATCGGCGGCGCTAGAGGCAAGAGGAGGAAAAGACATGCCCGAAGCGTGTAGAGTGTAAATTAAGATGAATAAGTCCCTCCAGAGCCGCAACAAGCCATGCCATAGTTAAAGGCTCTCTGCTGCAAGAGCGTGGCTCTGAAGTCATAGGTCGGACTCCTTTTCGACCCCTGACCGAACTGCACCCCCCGCTGCTGCTGCTGCGATTACTTAGCTTTTGAGGACGGGCCTCCAGGAGCTTCCAGCGCACTGTACTGGCTCATAACAGCGATATGTGCGGCGTCACGTGTGCTTTTTTAGGTCACATGGACAGCACGCTTCCACGAAACGCATGGAGCAACGACAAGATTAATAGATAAAATCCTGCAGAAGCGGCGGCGATATGAATTATCAGTTGATGGGGAGGAGGAACCGCAGGAGGTCCACGGATAAAATTCGGAGCTATTTACAAAAAATTCCGAGCGCGGTTCTTCTCATCATGACTCTGACAAAGAGCCGCGTAGAGCCCTGATTCCACTTACGAATAATGTTTGCAGTGGACACATTCTTCTGCACGTCACTGGTCTGGTTATCTGGGGTCTTTTCTGGATGAGTTTCACGCTCGACCTCATCCTCCCAATGAGCATGTCCGGAGACGTCCGGTTCTCGGAGACGGCCACCTCTTCGGAAAACCTCACGTAGAACCCGCTCAGAAAGCGAGCGCTGAGACTTAAATACGATATCAGCACGGGATCGTAGTCATTACTGCGGCTTCGGACATGTCCTGGATGGACTTGGGTCTGATGTTGACGATACGCTTGACACTCGCTGCCGAGAAAATTGAGAAGCCAGACCGGCCGGCTGGCGAGCCCTGAGACCGGATGGCTCGTCATGGCGAGACGGTCGAGTTGTTTCGCTTGCACCCTCGAAGAGCTTGAGAAATCGCTTGAGAAATGACGACTCAGGTATCTTTCGAAGACTGCGGTCTGGATGAATACGATCTCGTCGGACGGGAGCTATCGTCCGCCAAAAATACAGACGACTTGCGCTCGATCGACATATCATGAGGGCGCGTAAAAATCTCGTTGCTTTGCCTTCCGGCTTTCATGTCCGTTCCCGGGAGTCGGGTTTGTGCTTCTCATTCCGCTCCGCCCAATGTTGGATCGACTCGCAATAAGAGCTCCCCGGCACATGATACGGAAGCGGCTACGGAATTCTTATGACGACCTGCTGCGCCCAGGCGGAAAATTGAACATTTCTTACCTCGCACAGGCATTTCGCAATTTCGCATTCACTGCTGCGCTTATCTCGCGAGCGCTCGTACACGGTCGGTGCTCGTGTGCCCGTCCCTCAAGCTCTAAACAAAAGCGTACAATGCGGATACAACGAGCTCGTAGTATCCGAACTTCGAACGATGGCCATTCGTCGATCGATAGACGACGGATGGTCAAAGCCTCAGTATGACGTTGGAACGACCCGAGCTGGAACTGGCCCTGCTACATATTTGACGTGACACGAAGTGATCGTCAGCATCGCTGTAGTGGCTGCTGCGGTTGTCCGTGTCGCGGAGCTGTCGTCGAGTTCTTCAGCACCTCGGTTCCCTCAATTCCGCCCCTGAGAACTCCATGGTGACCTCCCGAAGCCAGCGAACGCTTTACGTTATCACGTCCATGTGCCAGACATGCTCTACTTTACATCATCACACGGTAATTGAATGCTTAGATGGCGTCTGCCGGAATTGCCCTTTTTTTGCCCGCGCATGGAGCCGTTGCCCGCGGAACTAGGCTCCGACGTAATGATCAGTTGTGTTCTGCTCTATCGGTATCTCAATTATATTATCCAATTCTTCAAGTCAAAGAGTCCAGCGACGCCTCTTCCACGTCGAAAGTTCCAGGACTTTCTTCTGCTTAGGGTCAGCATACACCCCTACGAGAAGATTCCATTCGAGGAACTTCTCCGGATGAATCCTTCGATTCTCGGTCACCATTCGAGGGAATGGTTGGCAGACACCAGCAGACACCTTAACAGCGAGGTCATCTTCATCATGGCTGACCCGGAGTTGAGCGCAGCTATTGTACACTACAGCCGCATTGCCAACTTCACCGCGTCCGCGAAGAGAAAAGCGACAAATAAATAAGTACGCCTTGAGACGCTTACGTCCCTCCTCGTTTCCTCTCGCTGGTGGAGGGTTGCTCCTCAAAGACGCCGTCCGTAGGTCGGTTGTCGCACACGTCTCACTCTTTCCTCGGGAATTATTGTCCGGGCCCGGAGCAGAAAGAGAACAAAAAAGATCAAGGCAGTGACGATGAACAACAGGTGGAAAAATGTTTCTTGATCCGACTCACAAGACTTCAATCTATCTTAGGGAAACGCGCTCTCGACAAACGGGGACGTCATGCGAAGAGAGGGCTCGCGCATAAATTGAGCTGAAGGAATCCTTGACACAAACTTCGAAATCAAAGACGAGTTTGGTCCCCGCGTCGCCGTGTACCTCCTCTGGATACATGGTGGTCACGGTCTTCGTATTTCCCGTTCCTTTCTTGAGACCGTTCTCACTGATGGAGGTATCGTTTTATCGATTTCAGATTAGCGGACCGCGGCTCCAAAACCCATCGAGATAGAGAACACTCACTAGCACCTGATTGAGGATTCGGAACATCGAGAAAGTTTCCACAAGCAAGAGGAAACCGCTAAACGCTCTCTGCGACGACGGAGCTCTCTTGTAGGGTTCCGTCCCGAACGTTTCGAGCTTATTTTGTGAACTTTGCGTCGACCGAATCCATCTGATTGTGACAGCCGACCGAGGCTCGTGTAGGAACGATCGTCGTCGCAAGTCTCATTTCCACGGCAGTTGCACCGTTGAAGTCGCGGACGCCTCCCAGATAGTTAGGGTGACGCGCGAATAATCTCGGTGTGTATGGGTGTGGTAGTCGTTTGGATGCCGAGCTAAAAAGCGTGAATATAGGCATCAGTGTCACTGACTCAAGATATGCAGCGAGAAGGCACACTCGGGCAAGCGGTCTCGCGACACTGGCGGCGACGGATCTCGTCAGGAATTCCTTTGCAAGAAATGTTCTGCTGCAAATCTGTGCAATCTTCGCCCTCCTGCCGCAACCTCAAGGCTCCAGAGAATTCAGCGAAAGCTCCGCCGCGTCGTCCCGTGAAGAGCCGGCTGATGGTGCTATAGCGGCGGCAGCAGCAGCAGCAGCTTCATTTGAGTTTTGGCTCAAAACGACCAGCGAAGTCCCCGTTTCCTTGGATGTGCCCAAGTCGCATACGGCGGCTCCTCCGAACTTGATCTCGCTGCTTTACGCTCACATTTCGGAGCAGCGTAATCGTACCCACCTCGAGGAAAAACAACAGAGGCTGCCTTTAGCGTGGAACGGAATCGTATTTCCCTGAGCGCGCCTCGACGCAATGTTGAGGAGGATAATTCTGACTACGCCCGACGTAATCATTGAACGTCGGTCGGGAGAGGAGCTTTTCAAGCATCGGGAATGCACAGCTTCGAGCGGGTGTTTGTACGGGTCTGAGTAGGATGGGGGCGGTCAAAAAAACAATAGGAGCTCCGCAAATAGAAGAAAATGGTGAGAGAGGGGAATACGGAGGTTGAAGGGGCAGAGGGTGGGCGTGAGAGGAGAAATAAGAGAGAGGGCCCAGCGAGAATAATGGCGGGAAACGGGAGAGCGCGAGACTCAGTGATGGAGACGAGCGAAATGGGAGGGAGAGCAGAATGCGGGAGCGGAGAAAGCGGGAGTCGGAGAACATGGGGGAGGAGTGCCGCAAACGAAACGGAGGAATGACGGTGAAATCAAGTGGTAAGGAGAGAGCGCAAGATACGGGAGCAAAAAACGAGGATTTCGGAGAAAGTAACAAGGATCGGGGTTAGGAATGGCTGTTGCTGCCGCTGATGTGGAAAGCGGGGCGAGACCTCCTCTCGCACAGGGAGAAGGAATTGAATGAACGTCGCGTTAGACATTCTCGTCTGGTTTGTCTGACGACCCCACCTAGCGCAGACTGACACACCGACGATTACGACTTTACACTGTTTATTCTTACAACTCACCACTGGAGCCATCCATTCTCCAGCCGCCCGCGCGCAAAAGAGTGCGAGATAAATCTGCGTTTTCATTAATTCGACTGCACTTGCGAGCTAGAGGCTCCGCTGCTGTTTTCCTGCTCGGCTGGAGCGACGAGCCCGTGCGTCAGCCGACAAAAACGATTCGTGTTCATTCTCTCCCCTCCTCGCGCGAGAGTCTCCCTTGGCCATGCTCCTTACTTTCTTTATTTTTCCCGTCTAGAGAATACTCGTGGTTGCTGTGGCGGCAATCGGCCACCTCCGCAACCCCCCGTCGCCACGAACACTAGTGGCCTCTATCCACCCCCCGACGGGATCACAGGTACCGGCCGCTCGTCCAACCATTTGCATAGATAGACCGTCTTTGTGGCACCCGAGCAAGCTACGCCACTCTGCTCCGAGCCGGTCCCGATGAAAGTTGGGGCTGAGGAGACGGTTGTCGACCGGACGAGGCAGCAAAAGCCGCGTCTTAGCGAGGCTGCTCACCGATGCTTCGCCGGCGTGGCGCTCGAGCGAAACAAAGAAAGACGCGGACAACCTCGGTGATCTGAGGGAGAATTCCGAACATTCGTTCGGGCACGAATAAGACAACGAGGCGGACTGAAAAGCACTTTTCGACCATCGCGCGGAGACATTTGCTCTGGAAATCATCCGTCACCCCGCCCCGCAGGAAACTTCGGTGGCTCACGAGGAGCTCCTCACCGGGCTGATTGACACAGCTACATTTCGAACAGCATTCGGTTCCCACATGAGCCGCAGCAGTCTAACGACTCGGGATCGGTATTTGCATTTAAAAAGTGGCGAGGAGGTTCAGCGGAGCGGAACTTCACGAAGTGCTCCCACAAAAAAGAGGAGACTCGCCCACCCCGGGACATCAGTCTCCGGGACCCGGACAGATCATTGATCTGTTACAACAAGCACGAAGACCGGTTCCGCTCGAGAAAGTGGCACGGAGGGTTTAGGTTTCCATGGATCCGAGAATTTCCTGTGGGTCCGACCGACCCAGTTTCGGGGCCAATTCCAGCTGCCATATAATCTACATGCTCAAGGATTGCAGCTGGAGCCAAGAAGCGGAGCCGCGTTCCCCGAAACTCGTTTCGAGGAGCCTCAGGCTCGAAGCATCCCTTGAGTTCCTGAGTTCCAAGATAGAAGGGCTGAATCATGAGTTCCAGGGAGATCGCGGTCTGAACGCGTGATCCTCTTGTTCCCTTGTCTTCCGGGAAGTTCTCTGGCTTTCGAATCGGTCCTCGAACTTCCCGGTGTGAAAGGAAATGTTCGGGTGGAGCTAATTCAGCGCGACAACATGGAACCCAAGGCATTCCTCTCCCGTCTCGCCTCGCGTTCATGCTCTCCGTATGGAGGCCAACATTGCTTGGCTGAACAAGCACCATCGTCGACGTCGCGTCGGTGGCCCATTCGGACTTGAAAAACCTCAGACCAAATTCCCATCAAACCTACAACCGAAATTCTCATCCAGCATCCTTCTCCGTGCCGCATCCCCTATAGGCTGTGCGCATCGCAAATCTATTCTCAAGCCCGATCTCTACTCATCCTTGTCCCGGAAGAGTAGTATCGAGGTCCGTTGGAGGGAGCGAAAGATTCCAAAAAATTCTTGGTTTCAGAAAAGAGCTGGAAATAATTGAGGTAGCTCATGCGAAGAGAAGTCGAGGAAATTCCCGACAGAGACAGAGGTACGAGCATTCGAGTCCCCTCTGGTTCGGGAGGATCGGGAATCGCCATCCTTTTCAGGGAATGGACACTCCTCGTGGGAGCACAGGTGGCCAACAGTCGGCTGATTATAAATTAGCGTTCCCCGTTCACGCTGGGAATAATCCACTCGGTTCCCAGAGGGACACCTTTTAGAAATCTGTGTACGGTAACAGATAGAGTGCCGGGAACGCGAGAGGGAATCAACCGTTGGAATCAGCTAATGCGAAAGCGGATGCAGGGATCGCGTCCCTGACTGACTTACTGCATAACGGAGCGGGTGATGCGCGGACGACAGACGGGCGAAGAAGTCATCTGATTAGTTGTAATTAATTGCACTTGAGAGCCCGGGAGCAAGGCGAACATGAAGTGGGTGGGGGTGGGGGAGGAAAGGAAGGAGACGTAGGGAAAGTGGAAACATCCTACTCTCTCCGAGTTTTGTGGACAACGGACGCTTGGTCGCTTGTCTTCTCACAAGAGATGGGCACGGCGGCGGAAAACCGCTAGCCGTCAGCTAGCAGGGCTGGGCTAGAGGAGTTGGTTAGGAGCGAAGACCGCAAGCGAGTCGGGCGAGAGCGAGGTGAGATACACCTTGATTGATCGAACGAACACGAAGTAGGCGGAAACCAGTGTTAGACGAAACGATTGCAAGAGGGAAAAGAGACCTAATCAAATAGTGGCTGCTTGCCTGCCTGTGTCTCTTCTTCCGTTACAAGGGAGGACGGGGACGACCGACTCCTTTCGGTCGAGCATCCACTGAGACGTTACGTCTATCCATCGACCAGTGATTGACTCACAGCTCGTTCGTTCGTCTGTATCTCATCTGAGCCTGTCCTCTTCGTATGGCCTAGCGCAGAGAACACGCGGTAGCTAGTGCATCGAAACGCGGCTTGATGGATCCCACATGTGTATCTCACGTGTTTGAGCGTCGGAGCCCGAACTCATCCGAGTTCATCTATGTCCCTCGAGGTTGGACCATCTATAGCGCAGAAGAATAAGCAGAGCGTTCGATAAATCAAAAGACCGATTCATCGCAGGCAGCCCGCGAATCATCCGCACGTTGCCCAATGAAATGGGTCGAGAGAAAGAGGTGTATACACGGATTGGTTCTTGCTTATGGCTCGCTGGCGCCTTCCCATGGCGGACCGCAGTTCTGTCGTAGTTCTAGTCCGAGGGCGTGGAGGCAATATCGGAGGCTGACGTTTTGCGATTCTTTACTCACCTGCAAAGAAGGAAAATCGAATGAGAACGACTCAAGTGTTTCCGGGAATGTTAAGAGACCACAAGAACGGCTGATTTACAAATGTCGTCGAACGCAGTCATTTCGACGTTTTGGGGGCGCTCAGGGTGAGTATTAGGAAGAGAGTCATGGGGCCACGCCCTCGGGGTCTCGGCATCCTGGGGACGCAACCGCGATAAAAAGCTCACGCGTGGCAATTTTTGTTCCCACGAAAAGTCAGTCTCAGTGCCAAACAGGCTCACGGACGGACGGAGGAACAGAGGGACGGTCGCAACGAGGCATTGTTTGCTCGAAAAACGCTCTTTCACGCGGGAGGGACGACGGCCATAACGACTCTGGAAAGCGTCGTTTTGCAGACAAACGCATCGACAGTCATTTTTGCCGTTTATATCTCCTCCCGGATGTTGCTGCTGCCGAGATGGTGTTCGGTTGTAATGGCAAGGCACAAACGAGGGGAAAAACAAGCGACATCTTTTGAATCGTTCGAACGCTTCGCTCTGCCCGCCACCGGTCCCAGCACCTTAGTTGCCTTGCCAAAACCTCCTGCAATGCGTCGTCTTTCTTCCTCTCGTCTCCGCGATGGTGGTCTCCGTAGCCGACGTTTCCTCCATTGTGTGACACCAACGGCCCGAGTCTTATTGAGTTATTCCCTCTGACAAATGGTCATGGCAGACGAAGTCACTTGCAGCAGTTCCAGTCGGAGTCTCAATGGCGGGCCGCCCGGCAGCGGTGACCGCAGGCAAGGGCATCGAAAGCTTTGAGCTGTTACTGTGACGACAGTCACCGAGAAAGACTGGATGGCACAGAGATAAGACCGAGTCGGCAGTGCTGCTGGCGGCAAGCCTAGATCATTGGATTCGCTCGTTCGCCTCGTTGTGAGCAAGCCGAGCGAACAAGTAAAGCCTAGACCTGCGCTATCCCCGACTCGAGCCGATAAGGAACTCGTCTGAGTGAGAGAAGGTCGTTCCGTTTCCCTTCACAGAGTATCGCCGTCTAAATGCTTGTCTGTTCTGACGGAGTGGACCCGGAGAGTTCATCACCGAGAGAGCCAGGATCTATGAGACGGAAATGATAGAAAAAGCTTTCTGGTTCTCATCCTTGATCCCTACGGAAACTAACGGCCGAGAAAACCCGAGGTTTCGGTATACTGCATGGCCACGTGGAGACTCGCATCGTTGGCATTCGATCATAACGACTTCGGAGGTGCGCGTTCCGGCTCCACGTAGCTCTGACATCCCACCGAGGCGAATATCCGTCCGGAGGAGGATGTTGGCAAGGGCAACAGGACGGCCGAACGACGGGAGTCTTCTGCAGGAGGGAGTATACGCGAGCCGCTGGACTTATTGGACTCGGGACACCTCCCGGAATTTTTTTCCTGGAAAATGAGGACTATCTCAACACGGAAACCTAACGGGGAACCCTCTCGATCCGGCCGTGAGGTAAGACGTGCGAGAGCTCCGGAGCAAAATGAGCTCAGCGAGGAGAGACAGCGGGACAGGGGGCCGTGTGGGAGAATCCGTTCGAGACACATAAATTAGTGTAACAAAGAGTAAAGGGGAATTGGCGAAGCTCATTTGTCTCAGTTTGAAACCCTTCAGTCCCTCTGCGGCGCAAGGGCGCTTTGCGTCCTGGCGGGCGCGTGTCTGGGGCGAAGCGAGATAACGCCTGTGGGCGAGCGGGAAATACTGAAAAACGGAGTCGATCTCCTTCGCAATCAAAAGTTGCTCGTCCTTCGCCTATGCAGAGGAGGGATCGCGCACTCGCTCTACCAGTCGAACTTCGATTTTCTCTACCTGCTGCCTCTGATGTGTACAATGAAGACGAGTGGAACTGATTCATATATCAAGCCTCCCCTCCGTTCACTCGCATCGTTCATTCGCACCTTCAGCGCGCCCTAGAAGCTCCGGCACTCGATCGCCTATTCATATGTAGTAGGTACATTACGGCAACGTTATTGAGCGACAAGCCCTCTGGAGATCGGTTTCGCACATGGACGTATAACATCCGCTGAGTGTGCGCGCCTTCCCTCTTCTCCGCCCCAGCGAAATGAACTCGCTTGCGGCCTCACCGAAAAATGCCCTCCCGCACTAAATTCTAATATGCGACGACGGGAAGTCCCTGAACGGCCCGAAGTTTGCGCACTTCGATTCCGCGGAAAAAATGACGTCACATTGAATCGATGATTGCGGTCGCAGATCATTCTAGAGCCCACCATGAGGCTACGATTCAGTCTCACAGAGAATATCCGAATTTCGCCATCGATGACGATCTCACATTTTTCCTCGATCATATCATTTTGCCATCGATGCCTCATTTTTTTCCTCATGACAGCTGAAGCACTATTTCAAGACATAATTCGGGACGCGGGAACTGATCGCGAGCCCCGACATATCCAGGAACTGGACCACGTTCGTACGTGAGGAAAGATCGAGCTGAATTTCCGGCCGAGATGGAATCGATGGCATCCGCTGAGAAGAGCAAAAAATCAAGGTGATTTGATCTAGGAGCAAAGACGCATTCGGCATGGAAGCGAAGGCATCGGCGGGTCTCAAATTGGAATCGAGGAGGCGTTAGGCGGACCAGATAACGACGTTGCCGCCAAGTAGGATGACGACACATCGCCGTGAGCGGATCTGGGGAGAATCTCCATACTCGCTCTCTCCTTGAGATGAGTTCTCGCTTTTTCTATCTGTTCGCTTTCATTCCGCTCTTGAGGCAAAGAGCCCCACTCAACTGGAAGACGAGAACTGCGGCAGATTGACTCGAGCAGACGCCTCCGTTCCGACGAGAAAGCTCACCCTGGATCCTCTTACGGATACTCACGACCGAATACGTCCATAAATACATCATGGAATCTCTTGTCGACGTCTCTCGTTCTCTTCTCATCCGAGCGCTTATTGTCGACAGAGCCTCTCGGTCGGGATGATGATTATCGGACATCCGCTTTGATGTTCCATTTTCGATTTCTCGTGATTGGTTTGATCTTATCGTCGCTCGGTATGATTTCTTACTCGCTGATTTCGCTGAAGCTTTGAACACGGAGAGAAACTGCGGCAAACGCGCGGTCGATGGTGATTCAGACCTGAGTGAGCCACACCCGCGCCAGCTGGCAGCATCGGAGCCGTCAAGGGAAGCCAGAAGGCAAATCGCTCCGAAGGCAAGTAAAGCAAAAAGGTAAGGGGCAATGCAGCTCGTGCTCATGTTCCCGACGAAACGACAGGAGCAATCTTGGCGATAAATAAATGAATACAACAACAACGACAACAGTGACTGGGGCGAATCGACCGAGGAGTGGGTGAGGTCCTGTGCGGTAGTATGAAGAGGTCGAGGTGATGCTGATCACCTTCGGATTGCTCCGAGCAACATATGGCGTCGCTCAGCTTGACCCTCATCCGTTCGTTTTTCCTTCTCGTGCTCTGCAACTCGATTACGCTATTTGCCTCCGATTCGACACAAATACAATGTTTTGTCCCACTAGCGAGGGAGTCATGTCCCTAACATCCCGAAATTCGTCCAGTCAGACGAATTTCTCAAGACCGTCTCGAAGAGGAGGAAGTCCGGCGAAACCTGTTCGAAGTTCCGACTTCAGCAAACATAGTTACGAATGGAACACCTACGGAAAGCGGGATCAATGTTTGGAAAACGAACATCTCTCCCTTGAATCCATATCGGACGAGGGAGCAGTCGAGTCTACAGGGATCAGGTCGACGTCAAAGTCACTCGAAGATGTGACGATTCTCTCTCTTCCGATTTTTCTCCAGACTAAATGGGAACGTTCGACGATGTTCTCACCGTCGGCCTTTCTCAAAATCGCCGAAAGCCCAAGAGCGGTCCCGGAGATTCGGCTCCGATTACGCTGAGGGAGCAATGGAATTACGTCTGCTAATAAAATCTCGTTGAGCATCGCTCCGCTCCCTTCCTCCCCCGCCTGGTTTTCTCTTTCTCGTCGTTATTCCCTCGTCTCTCTCTCTCCATCGTAGTTCCCCATACGGCAGGCCCTCGTGGCGCTCAACAGAAGAATTCGGTCACGCATGAAGATCTGCAAGTCCATGCTTGGCCACCAACCGCGAAGCTCGAGAGGAAGAATCGGACTTCCGCCGGGGGTCCCAACAAACGGACTCAGGGATTCCGATGATCTTTTCCACGGGAAGAATTCCGGAATGGAGCACGCATCGGAGCGTATCTCTCGATCTTGTCGTTCCCGCGACCAAATCAGCTGAGGTTCGGCTGTCCCTGCCATCGCATGCCCCTCGAACGAGGAACTTCTCTCCCGTGCCTTCGGTGTCTCCTCTGCGCGAGGATCCCATGATAAGCGGTGATAGTAAGGAATTTCGATTTCCGAATAATTTCCTAACCCCGGGTTTCGATCGCCCGACAGAGGAGCTTCGAGAGCTCCTGCTGGTTATCCTGCCCCAGCCGGACACACTCGACGACAGATCCTCCGACAAACAGACCGACCTATACCCAGGCTCCCGACCTGCTGCCAGTCGGCAAGGGTGGGTAGGTGAACTCGCGAAATCTTAGCGGAGGGAGCCAGGTGCTGCTGGAGTCCTGAAAGCGGGATTAGCAAGAGCTGCACTAGAGCTGGGACAGCGACCGACTCGCAGGCGCAGAATGAAATAAAGTAAGGAACGGGCGAGCGAAGGAGGAATGGGATGCGTGATTGTGCCCGTTGGGAACATCCCACGACAGGGGCGGCAGCAACGACGTCGTCGCAGGACGGTGGGATAGGGTTAATGCAAGAGGGAATCCGGCGAGCAAATATACGTTTTCGCTGGGATTGCAATGTAGATTGCGGGGAGAACTTTTTCTTTCGCTTCCCTCATCGAGAACAACTGATTCAATCTGTCCTGTATACCTTACCCCGCTTCCCGGCTGAGGTATTACACTCTGTGACGGATTCGTTCACATTGGCACATAATTTACAATTCGGAATTGAATTCCTTCAGGGGAGCCGGAAATAGATGAAAACCGTTGTAATGGTTTGGCAGTCACCGTCGCTCACCGGCGAGTCATCACCCTTCGGAAGGAAGTGTCGAAGATTTCGATATCGATACCATCGGATAACAAATTGTCACAGGAACTTAGGCACATTGATAATCGGGCGAATCCCGCATGGAATGCATCTCGGTATAGGCTTTCCTGCCGGGACGATGAGGAATGAGTGATTTTTTTCAACAGCCCGCACCTTCCGCTCGGATATATGCGCGAGTGAACGAGTGTGAAGTGATGGAGAAGCTTATGGGCTCCAGTTTAGTGGGTCCGCTTGCCGACGCAGGCCTGCATCAGAAAAGAGTTGAAACGAGGGAGTCCCGATTCAGGAAAAAGAAGAGGAGGTGATTGAAATAACGAGCAGCACCCAACGAGGTGTTTGTAGATTCCTTCACTCTCTCTCTCTCTCTTACCCTGAAAGTGGATGAGTGAAGACGACGGTGGTGCTGGTGGTCGTATTCGTCTTCTCCGTCCGTCGGTGCCCTCGCCATATTCGCGCATACTTTCTCGCTGGTTTTCACCGTCGCGTCGTCCCGACGATGAATCTCATTGAGCAGCAGCGGTTTCTCTCTCACTCACTTTCCCAACCAGAGGGGAACTTGTGAAAAAAGGGATCGATTTGATAGGCGACCCAATCGTCGGCGGCAACGGAGCCACTTCTGTTTCCACTTTCACCGCGCCTTCCGAGACCCTGATTGACGTCCTACCCCCGGCACGATTGTGATTCTTCATCGTGTTGCATCGTGGTGAGCAATCCGCGTTTAGGTATAATGAACTGGGCCGGCGAGTTTACGACTGAGGATTTGCGTGAAGCTTCCTCAATCGTATCGGGGAGCTCACGCTGATCAGCTGAGGCCGATCAGGTGCATTGGCGCCCGTCCGATCCCTTTCCATCACGCGGAATCAAACTCGAATAAAAGAGTCTCCGTCCCTCGCTTGTTCGGTATTCGGCCGCAGACCCACGTTGAAGGGTTCCGACCATGCACGACGTAGACTTAACGGCTCAGTCAAGGACGGATAGCGGAGGTACCAAATATTCCTAAGAATCCTCCGGCATCGTCCGTCTGTTTTCTCATTCCGGCGCATCCTTTTCGTCCCAGCGACCGCAGATTTCGGTCCAATCAAGCGCGTCGTATGGGTAGTCGAGGATGTGTAATTAGGAGCAAGTTTGTCTCGCTAATGAAATTTGCGGTAAACAAGCGCTGTGGTTAACTTGCTTTCTTTTCCAGGGTAACTCGCCGAGGACCGAGCCGAAATCGGACCGAGACGCGAGAATAAATAAATAGAGGAGAGGAGCCCCTCCTTCAGGCCAGGAATAACAGCCAGCAGCAAGACCGGACAGAATCCCCTCAGATTAAAGAGAAAAACGGAGAGCGAAAGAAGAAGAGCTCGAGGCGCCGAGGAAGAAACCCATCATAGATTCCGGGCACAGAAAATCGGCGAATGACGGTCTCGGTCGGAGTGTCAACAGACGCTTCCTGGAAATTTCCGCCTCTGTAAGCGGGAGAACGATACGGCTTAGCATGGTATCGGAGCTCGGCGCGAAGAGCGGAACTCTCTCAACTTCTTCGATACCTTGGATCCGGTTCCCAAACCTTCCCCAGTTGACTCAGGGCCTCGGAAGCATTCGAGCTCCAATTTGTTCATCTGTGAGACTTCGCCATGCTTTTGCCAGGATGTTATACTTCTTGGATCATTTTGGTCGGAATCATTTTCGACTCGTGATTTGCCCGACGCGCTGGAACCCGGAATCCAGCCAACTGTCTCGAGCGTCCGAATCACGCCTCGGCGGCGTAAGAATTACCGGAGGGCTCCCGGGCGGGTTTTCAGAGGCATCAGGGCTCAGCCTGACCAAGCTGTGAGCCGAGGACAATCGGTGGATATTTCAAAACGGAAGTCGCTCTGCTGTTGTCCATCCTTTGACTAGTGGTGGGGGACCCGCCCGCTCGTCCACAGACCCGCGGGTGGGGAAGCGACAAAACAATTAAAACCGCAGCTAACTTCCCGCGGAAGCAGAAAGGAACAACCGCCGCCGCTGTCAAAGTCAGCATGTTTGTGGTCGCCGGATTCTATGGTGAACCGGGAGAATGGTTGGCTTTGCCGTTTGGACTGTCGTCAGCCACATCGTTAGGGTCCTCCCGGCAGGCAGGCAGGCGGACAAGCGTTGCGATTGCGCCAGCACCGTGCCGTGTCATGCAATTGTTCTCGAAAGAGTTTTCACACGAACGACGTGGTACATACTACAAGTCGGGAGCCGTGCAAGCGCCGAACCAAGCGAGAGGACAACCGGCCATCGGCAAAACGGAATACCTCACGTGACTCTCGAGTTGAGATTGGGGCTACTGTGGTTCTGCGTGACAATGATGCAATTCTTGCGTCGCGTGGTACTCACTGACTGAGTGAGAGTGGTCGCCCGCTTGACAGAGCATGGAGATGGAATCCTGACGTACGCCGTTTGGCGGATGTATTCGCGGGCACGTCGCAATGACGACTTCACGGCTTCATATTTGCGTATGAACCTCCTCTTCAACCCGTACCACCTCAGTTGCATGCAGAGATCGCGGCAAGGCCAGCGTAAATTTCGTCACGGCTTCCGATGAAGTCGCATCGCCTTCTCCAATCAAAACAGAATCCAAAAAGGCTCGGAAACTTCTTCCTGGAACATTGATGATATTCTCCCACCCGCGCTCTCGTTGAGAATGAAATGCGCTCTTCACCGAAATGAGCGGCTTTCCGCTCGCCAAAGTTTCAAATACCTGCTAATGCTCTACTTTGGTCGACCGAGTCAGAGTTTCCGGTGTTCAACCGACCGTTCATCATAGCGTGGCTCGCGCTCGAAGCGGAGCCGCAGGTGCGGGCGGCAATAAAAGCAAAGATAATGTAATGAAAAATACCAGCTGATATATTCATCCCCCGTGGGGCTCATAAACACGCTCGCAACCCGAATTGGTCGACAAACGGTGAGGTCGCT
Source organism: Galendromus occidentalis (assembly GCF_000255335.2). NCBI lineage: Eukaryota > Metazoa > Arthropoda > Arachnida > Mesostigmata > Phytoseiidae > Galendromus > Galendromus occidentalis. Next base: position 838,074 of record NW_003804370.1, read on the forward strand.
CGGTTAGAACTTCTCGCGATTAGTGCATGTCTCCTCGGAACTACCGAGCTTGAATGCCGGGGGGTCCAACTTCCAGACCCGGATATAGCTGTCCGGGCTTCCACGATGGATTCGTGAAGGGACTGGAGGAGTTTTCTGATCAATCAGGAGTGCTCGAAAAGCCAGAAAAACGGGTTCCGGGATCAATGAGAATCGCAATCGCCGCGAGCGTCTCCTCATCACGCGTCCTGAGGTCTCGAAACGTCGGAGATGCTATCCATTGTGTTCCAGACGTGACGCCCTTCACCGGAGAGGTCCGCGCCAAGAAATGCAGGCCGAGGATTCGAATGTTGGAAAACTTGATTCTTCTAGGACTCCCCGCAGACGGAGTAAACGGGTCGGCGGGGAAGAATCGAGAAGAAGCAGAAGACGAAGAAGACCGAAAGAGAAAATTGAGGAGGAGGTACTAGACGCCCGCGGCTGGAAGTAAGAGCAACGAAAGCGGGAGGTGCGAAGAGCGTGAACACCGAGGAACTTCTTTCAGTATCTCGCTTCGCCCGCGCTCTTCATTCTCGGAAAAGGAAACTCTGAAAACCCGGGCGGGCTCGCTGGCGAACGAAACTCGAGGCTCATTCCCCCGACGCCGACGGGGCTCACTGTACGTTACCGAGAATACTTAAAACACTCATCCCGTCTTTCATCCGTCTGTTCTCTGTCTTATTCTATTTCAGCTACTTGGAAACGGGGGAGAAGACGGGAGGGGGATGTGTTCAGGGCATCGCTCCCTTCCGCTCTTAAATGGCTTCTCCGTGCAAACGGAATGGCGCTTGTAAATCGACATCTTAGTCTCGTGGCACGATCCCCGCGCCGTCTCTCACAGACTCAATGTTCAAATCCTGAGCTCCGTTCTATACGATGATGAGCGAGTAGAAAAATATCCGTTGTGGATGTCGGGGAATGATCAAAACAGAAAACACAACAAATGCGCGTCGGCCTCGACCGTGCTGATAACGCGAAGAAGCAGACAGTGGTGTCACGATCCATTCGCCACGGCTGCGTGGTGGACGCCTTGCCGTGACCTGGCCCGCGACTGGATTTAATCAACTTACGAACGAGTTCCATCCAGGCTCAGAGAAACTTTGTATCGAACACGTGCGGAGTTACATCGACAGTAATCTATAACGGACGCGAACAAAAAACAGTGACAGTCGCGGTGGCGAACCCGATCAAAGTCCATCATTCTTGCAGAGCTGGCCGAATTTATGGAGCTGTCTCGGGAGTGTCGGGCATACAAAAAAAAACCTGTCACGGAGTTGTTCTGATGATCTCCGATCGAACTCCGGGTGACTCTCGTGCGATCTCAGAGGGAGGACGGACATCGCCGACAGATGACTCCATTGATTGGCTCCATTGAGCAGATACATCTTCGTTTGAGCCTCGCGAGTTTCCATGGACAAGATATCGGCGAATCTGGGTGCGCGAGCTTCCGGGAGAAGAAACGCAGTTCACGACGGGTCAATCGCTTGTGCGCACAATGATGGCCAGCTCAGCCACTCTTCCAGACGTACCTACGGTTAGTTCGGAAAGTCGCCTGAAGTGACTCGTTGAGTCGACCAGGGAAGCGAACGAGCAGCTAGTTGAAAGTGAGTGGCATTTGAAAAGCAGGAGGCGTTCGAGTGTGCCTTACCCACTTTCGTTCCTCACTCGCCGGTATTCTTCCTTTTTATTCTCTGCTCCATGAATGGGCTTTCTCAGCCTCTTCTGTGGGTATATGTGTGCGGACGGGAGGAGAGTGGCGGCAGGCCCTCCCGGCCGACTGCCATCGTTGAGAGCTGGGTGTGTACATAGACGATGTGTATTACGAGGCCACTATTGCCGCTACGCAGGTTTTCGAAGCCGGCCGAAGTTTTTTCAGGTCGTTAAATTCAGCATTGGAACCACCGTCACAAAAGCGATGGGAAGCCACAAGAGTGCGCAGCCACTCGGAATCAGCCGAGCGAACAGTTCCGTTGCAGGATATGAGGTTCAAGTGGAAGACATCCCTAAAGTGGTCCGAGCTGAACACGATCTTGACCGGTCTAGTCATCGTTCTCCGGCTTTTCGCAACGGTGGGATTATCGCGCGATCATCGGGAATGCGTCCTCGACATCGAAGGCTCGAGGGAAATAGGCGTCCCTGCCGTCGCGGTCGATCCGGTCGGAATCGCGTCGGAGACTTTCCAGGCTTTCGACTCACCGTAGAGGAAGTGCGACCGGAATCTGGGAGCGGAATCTGAGGTTCTCCCCTCAGGGAAAACGTCTCTCCCAAAATTAAATCCTCGCGACGACCAAACCGGCTGAGGAGTACGAACGATGCAGTAAAGCGGGCCGCAGCAAGGGAACCTAACGATGGAGAGCGAACGAGCGAGCGAGAGGAAGCGACCATTGCGGAGAAAAGCAGAGTTGGGGGACCATAAAATTAACGTTTTTGCCGACTGCGCCCATGGCCATCTATAACGCGACATCATTCGATAGCAAAAGCCAATGGTTCTTGCTTCTTTTTATTAGCGCCTTCTCGAGAGAAGCGAAGAACAGAGAGAAGAACTTAGAGCCAGGAAACGGCCGGAGTTGTTGGAAACGCGAGAGAGAAAGTCGTCGCAATGAAATGGCAAAGTTGGAGACTGCTACAAATCGTTGGAAATCTGAGGGAAGTTGAGGAGACGGGGAAATTATTCTCACTGGAGGACACCGGTTCAAGTCAAGCACGGGAACAACAATCGCTTATGATGACGCAAATAGATTCGCCGAGGAGCCTCGAAATTCTTGAGGCGGAATCGTAGCATGAAGCGCTCCACACGGGTATCATCCTGAGCACAGCAGGGAACTCTCACCCCTCAATCGAGTGCGCTCAAAATGTCGCGAAGCTCCGCTTGGATTGCTATCGAGCTCGGAGGAATTCCGGAACACAGAACCCCCGGAACGCCGGCAAAACAACTCAGAAACCACTCAAACGCTACGGACCTTTGGTATTTTTCAGTCTCTGACCATCTACCCACCAGTTCATCGATCCATGCCATGTTCCTTTGTCTTGGAACGTTTCGATGTTATAGCAAGAAGGTAGACAAGCAAGTGTCGTCCCGTTGTTTGTCCTGATACCGCCCTCTCGAAACGGCCAATCTCGCGGAAGTTGGTTCGATCTCCCGGGCGCTCGAGCGGCCTCCGTTATTTGCCCACAGGTCTGACCCACGATCGTCTGTTGCGCTCCGTGGTCATCATGTGAGCCTAGAGAGCAGCTGTACAGAGTTTTCCCGGATTGGCGAGATTATGGTAACAACAAACGCCCAGGCGGCTCTATAGAGACATTCCAGGAAATCCTGCCATGAAACTCAATCGCGGCCGAAACTGCCGATTGCCATTGAGATTGTCAGAGGGAGACTTGGAAATTCGGAAGCGTCGTCACAGCTTCGGCTTCTGTGTGGCCTAGAAACTTCGCGAATCATCTCGCCCGGTTCCGGTTTTCCCAAAAGAAAACTTCGTCGGATAATCCGACCATCGGAGCCGCTCGAAACTCGAAGGGAGACTCGCTGAGCCCCGCCGATGCGGGAATGGGAGGACGAAAGAATAAATGGGAGAAGGCTTGCTTACCGACTGGCGTGCACGGCGACAATTAAGCGAGGTGCGGGTTTAAATGAAAACACGATGCAGCTCCTCGTTTGCATCAATTCGAGTCCAGGTGGTCAGCCCCTAACTCTAATTTCGAACCTCCCACAGATCCTCCCTCTCATGTTGTTGAACCCAAGGGGAAACCGGTTGAGTCACCCCTCGGACAGCGCTTCCTCACCTCCACAAACCGCCTCATTTCCTTTTTAACATCCATCGCCCACCTCCGACCCCCTCCCCCACCAATCTCGTCGAACTCGATGAGGGCGGATCGGAGGACTCCTATACCTACTTGTTACCCGAGATCGACTCATATTTTGAGTCGCCAATGTGTCCGACGATTCCTCCCTTAATGCCTTTTACTCTCTTTCCATTCCATGTGAGAAGTTTCGGCTCTCCCCCCGGGAAAAATTATCGATCCTCGATGACCTCCAAACGAATATTCGATTCGGGCAAGATCAGAATCTCTCGTCGAAGTCGAAGATTTTCGATACGGTGATATCATCGAACTCCTGACCGTCGCCACGCAAATTAGCAAGGCACCGGCGGAACGCGCGAGAATCCCGCGCTCCGTTACTAATTCCGGGACATTGGCTCGCGACATCCTGTAATCCTACACCGAACTTTCGGAAAAATTTGCGCGCCGAACGGAAGCTCGGAGGCTCGAGCCTCCCACGCGGATCGACGCCGATGGAGCAAGACATGGAATAACCGACCCACAGGATTGAGGCGTAATCATTTCGACTTCATCGCGCGACCACCCCCGCATCCGCGGGATACTGCATACGCAAGGTCCCAGATTCTAGGATTGAATTTTACGTCGATAGCATTCCAGCTCGTACAGTATGTTTCTCAATGTCGGGGACTCGGCGTCGAGAATCGAGAATTAGAACTCAAGACTCCGCCACTCCCTCTGAGGCACTGTCACTGGCAGGAGGGGGGGGGCGGGAATCGGAATGAGAGTCCGTACAAAGAAGGGACTAATAGACACAGGAAACTGATTGCGTTCCATACTGGAATTGCGTCCAGCATCCTGACCGAGCAGCCCGACTATCCTTGCTCAGCTTATCTCTTTCGGACGCTTGCCTCCCTCTCGGCTTCCAGAGAGTCCGAAGGCAATCCATCCGACAGCAAAACCATCAAATAGGCCACTTCGGTTCCGCCTCACCGCTTCGAACCCCAAGACTCGACTGGTCGGGCGGTCGGCCGTCGAGCGAAGTGGCCAGCCGGCCTGCTTGCTGGCTGACTGACTTGCTTGCTTGACGCTCACTTGCCTGTCATGCAGGACACCGAGCAGCAGAACACAGCCATCCGTCAGAATTGTTGACATCCTCCTGGCGAGCACTTCGAACCGTCCGTCCGGACCGCTCACGGACGAGCGCGAGAGCAAACGGCTGGCTGGCTGGACGGGCGTGCGAACAAACATTAAATTCGCGCGCGCCCAAGCAATCTTCCTGTCTTGTTTTGTGAAGCATGAGAAAAGAATGGAACGTCAGGGAATTTTCAGTGAACTCTAGACGCTTGTGTTCCGCGAGTGAGAAAGTGCGGGGAGCAAATGGTTGATGGATCCCGGGGAAGCTATCCCGAACCGAGAGACCATGAGGGCAATTTACTTGATACAAAGATCATGTGACCCTCTCCCCATCGCTCCTCCATTTCTCCTCCTGGAGCGGTCGGTCCGACCGTTTCGGACCTTGCTCATCCTCTCCTCGAAGAGCAAACAATGCAACATGGCAGAATCGACGGATCGCCCCGTCCCCGAAGAGGATTTGCCGGCGTATCTCCGCCAAATAGAAAGATTCCTTCTCGCGAGATCCGACCGTAATCTTCAGCTCGAAAGTGTTTCGGCCGGAGCTCACGACTCGATTCTCGGTTTGGAATTCTCGCTCCGCCGCAGTCGTTGCCGCCCGCCCCCGCTACAGTCGACGCTATAATCGGAAGCCTCGAATGAACAACACGTGTTGCTTTTAGATGTCTGACTATCCCGTAGTGAAGTGGAGTTAGCTAAGCTACGTGCCTCGTCCGCATTGGTTAGTATGGAAGTGGTCAGATCGTGCACGTTCCCACCGGAGGAGAGTATACGAGCAAGTCATAAAGAGAGCAAGACAGACTCTCCTCCCGACGGCGGGAAGTGCGCCGAGGCTCGAACGTTATTTTCCTTCCGCCAGTGACTCCGCTCGTCGCTTATTCAGGCTCAAACGTTGGCGCCAGACGGCTGGAATGTTTCGACTTGTCATTCTGCTTACCAGTGGAAATGGCCATCAGCGGGGCGTCCACAACCGGGATAAAACCATGTTCGATCCCTGAAAAGACAAAACAGTTTCCACCTCAGAATTGTTCCTCTCGATTCCTCTCAATCGTCGAAATCATCTCAAGATCACACGAATATACGACGCGTTAGGCTCCGATACATTACGGTACTGCGGCATGGACGGTATTCTGTATACGGTAACGTTTGCGATCCACGGAATTTCGAGGGATTGAGTTCCGTCTCTGAATTTCTTCGCGGTAGGCATTAAGCCACCTGTCCATGCTCGACCTCATGCCGTGCGTCGAATGGGTGATTCAGACGGAACCGCCGCCGCCGCCGTACTTAGTCCGTTTATTACGGAGTGAATTAGTGAACACATACAGCTATGCAATGCTCGGCAATGGCTCGCTTGGTTGCTTGGCCGTGGCAGTCATGCGAACACCATGCAGTGCTCGTTCCCTTCCACTTTGGTCGTGATGGATAGGCTCAATGAGAGGTCTATGAGCTCCCTCAGTTCATCGTTTCTAAAGACGACGTCGGTCGTTCAGCGGGACGCTTCCCGCGCCGACCTCGCTCATAAAATTCCGGTCGGAGACCCGCGTCGAACTGCAGGCTCCGCGAAATGCTCAGCGACAGGAGCCGTCACGTGGAGCAGTTCGGGAACGTTCCAGGCTGCGTCGAGTTGACCGACGACGCTCACTTGACGTGAAAATCCGCGTATCTGGTCCGGGACGGAGTCGGCGAAGCTCGTAGCTGCATCGAGTCGAACTCGGATCGACCAGGTCACCGCTGAGACGACCGCACGAGGATCATGGATCCCACCGTCGGGTCGAGCTTAGCAGTCATAAGAAGACCTCTATGGAGCCCCTGGAAGCCTACGGGCAATGTCATCATCGGCTACTTAATATGAGGGATTAAGAAAAATGAAAGGATGAAAGAGGAAAAGTCGGAGACCCTGCGCGCCCTCGGCGAAGCTCTCCTGCATATCATTAGACGAAAATCACGGCTTCGGTGTCGAGGATCCCCATCCAGAAGCGAAGCTCCCGCGTGTGTAATCTTCGGATTCTTTCCCGAATCTGCGGCAAATATCTTTCGTTCCGAGTCCCGTATCGAACGAAGAACGCAATAAAATCCTCCGGCGATTGATTGTACTCAACGCCGGAACTCTGCCCAGCCGGAATGGAACCGATTCGGATCATCATTATCGGAAGTAATATTACCAGCCTCAGATGGAGCGCGATTCGGAGCCGTGCCCGAGAGCCGAGCGGCCGACGCGGGACGACTCGAGAATAGGAAAAAGAAGCTGCCGTTGTCTGTGAAGACGAAGCAACCTCGAGGAACGAGCGAACGAAACCTTCTCCTGGCGCAGCGGGATATTTAATGATCCATAAACTCACCATTAGGGTCGTGGTGTCGCTAAGAGAGATATTATACCGCTGCCTGGCGGATTTTGGCCGCCTGCCTGAGCACTGGTGTCGCTTCCATTAGAAGAGTGCATTGTGCGCTGGCACACGTTCAAACCACACGTTTTGAATTAGAAGTCCTTGTCACTTCTTCCTCCGCTTCGAGAGTATGTACTAGTGAGAGTGGAAGAAGGAGGAGGCAGTGAATGGCAACCCAAGGAAGCTCGAGTGGCCGACGCGAGCCGGGCTGCTGCAACGACCTCGCGAGCGCGGAATCGCCACATGGAAATTTCACCTCCGTTACGACGGTCTCGAAATCAATATTATTTTGTTCGGTGTCCTCGCGTGCGCTCTTCTACAGCTCAGAATTATTAGTCTGCCCTGTAGCAAACGCTGGGAGCTCAAGCAGCGCGGCAACACGGTGACCGAGCTAGCGCAACTCGTCACGGAATTCTGTACGGCAAGCGGAGCTTTTGAAAATAATGCGTGTCACCCTGTGTGGTCCAGGCGGACTCCTCTGGAGGCTCTTCCGTGTGGCTTCGAGCCCTCGTGGCTAAACGAATTCACCGAAATTGCTTTTGCCTGGCCTGCGAGCGAACACAACTTATTTCGGCTTAGACTCCATGGCTCTCTCGAGTCGGCTACCGGGACGGTACAGGCTAATGAATGTCGTGATGACCCCACAAAGTTAGATCATTGCTGGTGATCACGTGAACGCGTGTTATCCGCTCGCTTGCCAGAATATTACAAAACGATCCACTGCCGACGTTTCAAGGGCACGGGATGCAGTTCCCGACTCGGCTCTGATCTGGCGGAAAGCTTGCGGGAAATTCCCCGAACCCCCGCTCCCCGCAGCCAGCGTGAGCTCCGAAGCGGACAGCTCTTGAGAGCCGCTCGGCCGGAAGATCCTCTCTCTGATGTGATGATTAGAGGACGCTCTTCTGTTGTCACATCTACAGCTTCCGTCGGTCGCCGCCAACTCTTCGACACGTTCGAGCGCAAGTCACAATGGATGGCTTGGAGGCTCTCTGGAGCATGCTGATACTGAGTGAGGCATCGAGCTCATACGAGAACTCCCGTCGAGAAGCGGCCGAGCTGAAGTGGACGAGCTCGATCAGACAGTCGTCGGATCGGACCAACGTGACGGCAGTCGGCTCTCCGGACGAGCGGCCAATTGATCGATTGCTCGATCAATCAATCATTGCCCGACATCGATTGGCAGGTCGAACCATGAAGTTGAAGTGCTCGGAGTAAAATGCAAAAAGACATTACATGTCCTGTCACGCGTCCATAAAAGAGCACGCGGGACGATCCCCCGTTGTCCATCCGCCGCAGAGATGAACCGATGTTTCTCCCTGGAGACTCGCACCGGACGGAATAGCTGTTAGTTCGACATTTGATTTTTCATCGGACGGGCGACAGTTTCAGCGGGCGTCGTCTCTCAGCGCTGAGGAGCGCCGGTGCGTGGAGGAGAGCGGGAGAGGCACGCGTTTAGACTTGCAAGTCTCCACGGAAGGCGAAATTGTCTGCACAAGCTAACTCGTCGCAAGCATGACCAGGATACAGGAAGGAGTCTCATGAGGAGGAAAGAGCGGTATTCATTCGAGGAAACGTCAGGAGAACATACAATGCATAGCAATGACCAGCAGATGCCCACGGGCGGCGCCCGCGAAACTGATATCGAATCTCAACGTTCTGAGCGATAGCCGAATCGTGTTCGTATTTTCTCGAGTCGTCGGGTTCGGACACGGCCATCGAGAGCAACTGCACGCCAAGCGGATAATTTGGGACGCGTGTAATTTATCGACTTGGTTTGATACTATGACTACTCCGGGCGATTTGCCAGAATGGGAAAGCGTGCGGAATAAAGGAATCGGCAACGGCGATTTATCCGTACCGGCTCCTTGCATCAAGCAGAAATTCCATAGCGGCCGAAGGAATGCCACGCTCTCCTCAGTCCGATAGGAAACAAAGCGGTAGAGCCTGTCGCCCAGAACGTCGAACACGAAGTGTGGACTTAGTGGTGGGCGGGACTGAGCATCGAGAGTGATCTCTCAATAACATCGAGACTCTCATTCGTTGCGCCGGACAAGGCTTTCCTCACTCTTCGTAGAAGGGCAGGTTCTTCATTTTTGGGCCGCTCGGCTCGTGTATGTCCGCTCCCGGTTCGTCCCAGATGTTTGAACTCTAATACATATGCCGATAGTAGACATCGAAAGCAGCGGCCTTAGAAGCGAATTTCCAAGTCATGTCTTCTTTTTGCTGATGTTGCTTCTTCTTTCGTTGTCGTCGTCGGCGCTGCTCTAGTTTCAAGTGGGGGTGTCAGATGACTAAGAGGATGGAGAGAATAGAGACCGGAGATGGTTCGCAAGCAAAGCTTTTAGCCACTTTCGATTCTCCGGCGGTGTCTCTCCGCTCGGAATGTCGTCTATCTTTCCGACGGTCTTGATTCCCACTCTAGCTGTCGTTTATTTCGCATCTGCTCCCAAGACTGGGTGGCATGATGATTGAGGCAAGAACACGCATCAATGGTGGCTTTCCCAACCTCGTCAGGAGAGGCGCGATGCGAGTATCCGATCCTAATTGGTTGTAAACGAACCTATGGTGGAATATCGAAAAATGTCGATGCAGACGATGTTCCCCTCGCTCCCTCCGAGATATCGGAGCATCCCACGGTGGCCCATTCTAGAGCCGGACGCATCTTTCTCGCGTGTGTTGTTCCTTTCTGCGTCGGCGAGGCCGACGGTCGACGGTCGTCGATTATTCTTTTCGAGGCGGTCGCAGGGTCGTGGAAGGACGCGCAGAGACCCCGTCTTCCCCGGTGCACGAGAACAGATGAGGGAAATCAAGAATAGTCCCGGGCTCGCCGACACACTCGAGTTCCTGTTCTTTCACCACAAAATATTATACATGGCCGACAACAGTCACTCACAAGCTCGGCCTAAGCAGGGGAGGATTCTCCGAAGGAGCGCCGCAGAACGGAGAGCTGAACATTCAAATGCAAATCTTTGCGAGGTGTCACGACTGATGGTGGGGGTTGGCAAGACAGCGTTTCGAGCGACGGAAACCGGAACATGTGAAAAGAAAATTATTCAGATATACTCCTCTTCCATTCTATTCACTTTCTATTCATCCCTCGATGAGATCCAGCCCGCGTCTCTTCATTGTCTTGTCCCTCCTCTGCGACGCCTTTCTCGGATCTATGGATCGGTATTTCAAGGATCGAGTTCATTCACTTGAGAGGATCAACGATCAAGCGAGGAATTTGTTTTGAGTGACTCGCGTTCAAACTTCTTCTACCTCTCGTCCCCCTGCGTGCCTCCGTTCCGAACTCCCGGTTTCGGGTTTCGGATTCTATGCGAGCCGCAACACGTACACAGCCAGTAGGATCACATCTCGAGAAACTCGCTCAACTCGCTGCCGTAGCTGTCTTCTCCAGCTCCGTGCGACTAAGGCAAGCGTGGAGATAAACGGAATGCCGACCCGGGATTTCGAGCCGACGTTTCTTTCCTCTCAAACGTTGACGCCGCTGTCTATTCGCCAGGACAAATATTCGCCCGAATCCTGAGAACGACGGCGATGCTTCACTTTTTCGGCGCCCTCTTCCCGGATACGTTTCTTCTTTTGTTTTAGCCACCGATCTTCCCTCAAGCCGTGGCTCTGACGGGGCAAAATGCTTACTATTGACATTCGAATTCTGTCAATTCAGGCGATCCGCTTTCGCGTCTCTCTATCTACGATATCCCGGGATTTCCGGCCTCTTCTCCTCGAGATCAAACTTCCTCGTCGGCAGTCCAATCAGAGTCGCGTCTGCAGCGACCAAGACTTCGGTCAAGGTCGGAAAGCCGTCAGGGGACTTCTACGCCCCAATCGTTCATGGAGTTCGCAGGATATTTTATGGTTTCGAATTATCAACACCAGACGAGCGGATAATTACGCATAAGCAGGAGAGACCTCGCGTACACCGAATATCTTCTAGAGTCGTAGAGCGAATCGCAGGATTCTTCTTGCGTGCTCGGCGGCTGCCTAGCTTTCGAGGTGACCCAAAGCGTGATCCATCAGTCGGATATTTCGGGACAATAGTTGTTCCCATACCGGCTGGGTGGATGCGTGGTTGAGACGTGTCGGTGAATGTGCGTGGATGCATTCAAGCTCCCATCCATGCCATTCATATTGCGTAGCGAGTGGCCACACAGCGGATCAGCTGAATTCCTCTCGAGTTCTGCGTATCGGTCCGCTCGCTCCCGGCTTGTCTATCATCCACGGAACCGCGCTGGCTGACGAACGATCCTCTACCGTTGACGCAAACGATACGCCTATTGCCGACCTGATGGAAGGAGTGTTTCCCCCTTCCCCTCGGATGAATATGCCAATGAATATCCTTCGACCGGGTACCGAGAATGACTGATCTGCGGTTCTTGCTGAGTAGCCGATCAAACTTGAGACTCTTCCCTTTTCACAACATCTCGAGGGGAACGGCACTCTCGTCGCCGGGTCTCCTCCCTCTGGGAGGCTAGGCTCTCAGTCTGGGTCGGGGGAGGGGAGTATCGCATTTTGAATGCGGTAGCGATCCCTCTCCCCTCCTTTCACCATTCCTCGACGAAGTGATGGGAGACTTGACCGACCGACTTGACGACATCCACAATGGACTTGAGAGTTTGACCCGTCGAATTTTTTTCCTCGAAGCGCTCCATCGGGTTTCCGCGTGCCGCCTACATTCTGGTCCCCTTCGGTCTTCGCGGATTTGCCACGTCAAGTTAAGTCACTCTATTCCCAGAGGTCCCCCGTAGATCCCGAGACTTCGGAGTCAAGCTGAGCGGAGGGAAAACTTGTCTTCTCGACGACGGGGTCATCCTGGATCCACTGTCACAGGATGAGGGTTTTTAGAGCAGCCGAGTCGCCTACGGACCTGCTCTCGACTTCCGCGGAACAGGGCGCAGGAACGTGAGCGACGTGTAAGCAATTCGTGTGAGCACCGTCCGAAAATAGACGATGCGGTAACGTCTGGACAATGGAACCAACGGACCTTCCGTGTAACAACTAGCCCGGCGGACGAATTGTATTGCTCGCCCGCCGGCTCGCCTCCTTTCTTGCCTTATTGGTAGAAACATCAGCGGAGGAAAGAGCCGGACCAAGAAATAGGTCGTGTCCTTCGCTTCATAAATTACTTGCAACACAACAGCCAGTCCCAGCGGTTTGGGCTGAGGCTACGCCCCGGGTCGGTTCGACTCGACTTCTTGCCTAGGTCCGCTGCTTGCTCAGAGATGAGGGGCTAGATGGGAGGGGCGGGGAGGTTGCGGGAGAGTCTCTCCAACGAGAAACTCAATCTTTTCCTCCCTTCTCACATCGACGAGCGTAACATACCATCGAGCACCATCAGAACAAAGGCATGCAGCCCCTTGGGCTCAAACTGCTTGTCACAATTTATCAAAATCTATCTTGTTCAGCTCTTTTCTCTCCCTATCTCTCTCTCTCCCGGGTCCACGAACGATCCACATGGTTTTCAGCTGTTTCTTTTTTCCGCTTCCGCCGCTGCACCACGTTTCGGAGGGTATTTCCGATCGCGTTCTCCGACAATCGCCCGCGCCGCCGGTCCCGCCCTACAGGCCGTAATAACAGCTGACTGAGAGAGAGCTGGCAACAGCTGATGATTGATCGAATCAGACCCGAATCAATCCGGAGGGCGAATTCTACAGAGTTGACAACTCACGTGTTCCGGAAAATTCTCGGGGAAAGCCGACCACTGATACGCTGCGGAGGAGAGGGGGCAATCAACCCTGGCAAGTGTGCGATACGGGTAAGCAGGGCACTGCTTCCTCGGGTTAGTACTCTGAAAGAGGTAGATAATGTCGGCAGCTCCCTGAGAGCTCCTCAAACCTTCTCGGTGAGAAGGTCGAATACTGAGGAGTCGAGGAAGTGAAGAACGAATAATTTGAGTGCACCGGAAAGCGGCTCGAAAATAGAAAGACGTCTCTCGAGAGATTTCCCGACCGAGGAGCGTGGAAGAGATCCCCGAACGTTGCTTGCCTTTGGTGCCGCCGGGGGTGATCGGTCGTCCGCTTTCGATATAACAGCCTCGACCGAGAGGCCGGGCGAGGCAGCTACCACTTCCTTTCCTTTGGTCCATTCAACTGTTAAGCGATCACGTGTCGGTCCGCCTGTGTTGGCAATCGACTACGACGGGATGAATGCGGAGACCCGACGCTGCATAATGGGGCTTGGTCGGTGTGCGAGCCAAAAAGGAGGCCTCCGTTTCCTTTGCCTTCAACTTTTCAGGAAGTGATCCGTCCACGTCCCGTTCGCTGTCCTGCCTGAGCTCACTAACCCGCGTGCGCTCCGCGTTCCCTCCAACACAATGCTTTCTCCACCTTCACGTTTATCGGCGCGTCGCCTCACTAAGGTCGTCTATTGTTGGCTTTCCAGATAATCTGACGTATCAAGGGATCTGAGCCTTCGCCGCATTAATGTCTAAATTGTAGAACTTTCGCTGAACTTTGCCTCTTCCGTTTCCGAGGTATACGTGAACAACTTATCCAAAGCCCTCTCGGTGCCGTAACGACTTCACCAGCTCCGCTTTGTACTTGGCTGAATTATCGGAATCGAATGTCTCTGTCGATCGAAATCGCCGATCGGAGGCATTCGGCCATCGCTCGTTTCACATTCGAGAAAAAATGTTGCTGGATGAATGCTCGTCGACGTCACTCGCTTGAGCATTTCGTTTGTTCTCTCGAAATGCGTCCGCGAAGGCTTTGTTGTCGCTGTATTCGTCGTCGTCACGAGTGAGCTCTGTCGATCACGAGCAACAGCCGCCTCACGAGGGAATGCCTGTTCGCCCACCGTCGAGCCCTTTGTAGAATCAAATCGTCGTCGTCGTCGTCATCGCCGTGGAGTCCAGAGCCGCGCTTTGCTATTGCTAGCTAAGTCTAGCTAATAGTAGGAGCTTTTAATCGAATTATGCCGTGACCACACGTCGCCTCGGGCATCGAACGCCGGCCTCGCAGCATGGGCGCCCACTCACAGACACACTCGCGTCGCTCTTTTGCTCGCCAGTCAGGAGTACAGCGGGGCTTGATTACGTCGGAGCTTCGCTGTCCCGTGCCGTCTAGCACCATGGATGGCGGTCGGTTGGACTCGCGGGTGGACTAGCGCGCTCGCTGTCCCCCTTCCCCACCCCAACTATCCGCCGGGGCTGTATGATGAGGCGTGGCTGGAGTCGCGTAATCAAAATCAATGCAATCAATGCGCGTTTCAGGGCGAGGCCGAGCCTCCCGCTGGTGACCGACCTGGCTCGATGGTCACTCTTGCCTCTTTGCGAATTTTGTTTAGTAATCGCGGTCTGATCCCACCAAGAGCCGGTCTTCTCTCGATACGGCGAGAGACCTAAACAGGGCATTCAAATAGGCGACGGCAACCGCTTCAGAAACAGAGACAGACGAACATCGAGTCCCTCGCGAGGAGGCAATCTGCAACGAGGGATCGGACGAGCTGAGTGAATCTTTTCTACTTTATGGGACGCTGTAGCGAGGGGACAGCAGCCGAGGTCCACCGTCGGTTTTTGGCTCGGAGCACGCGAACGGCGAATCAATCGAGTTTGAACTCGGGCTTGCTTACGCGCTCGCTCATTCGTCGGGGCTCGAGCCGGAGATCGGAGAAGTTGATATAAAAATCTGTTTAAATATTCATCAAGCTTTAATTATCTCCTTTATTAGCGGCTGCCGATTTGGCGAACTTCACTGGTTCCGTTGCGCTCGCTGTCCGTCTCGATCTCTCTCTCTCTTTCGCCTTGTCTATCGGACTCTTCGCTTGCACACTTTGAACAAATCGTGCTTTTTTTGGAACACGCTCCCGTCTCGATTCCTCCGCTTCACCCGACGTGAGATGGTCCCACGCTGTCGAATTGACCAGTTTTTTACTTGCGATCCGGAAGCTGCCGCAAACTTGTGCTCAGCTCCATCATTACATTCAATGTACATTCTAATAGCCTCTGTTTCCTCTAATAATTAATCGGCCTAGGAGCAAAGCTTCATTCGGGCGTATTTTCGGGTATCAATAATTCTGGATGTTCCGGAATGCGATTCGAGAAGACGGTAAAAAAACGTCGCAGAATCTGCATTCGAGCGGAAAAATGATGCGTCTGCGCAGGCCGATCACGCGCCGGAGATTCACACGTTACGCGCACACGTGCGATGGGATATTTCCGTGCTCCGCGTTTCTCTCAGAGCTCCAGTTCCCCCCTGAACGGATCACTCAGAGCTCGAACCGCGAGCTGTTTGAGATTTTCACTTCCTCCGTTCGTTCCGAATGTCCCGGAGGACGCCCGAAAAAAAGTTTGAGGAGAACTCGTGTCAGCGAACGAAGGCTCAGCCGCCTTTCGCGGAGGTCGACAGTCAGAATGCGAAGGCAAAAAGCTGAACTACCACTCTAAATAGCGGCGTGCGTCTGATGTTTCGGGGCAACGATGACGGAAAAGCGGGGACGGCGACTTCTAGCCGAACAGCTCCGCAAAACGCTTTTCGCCTCCTCCTTGTGTCGGATTCGTCGGTTTCCCGAAATCGTTCGGAGTGCCTTTCCTCCGTGAGTCTCGTGAAGAGAAGCCGCACAACAGAATTTTCTTCCAGTGATATTTCGAACAGCACTATTCTTCTTTCGCAACTAAGTACAGTTTCGTCCGCTATGGGTTCTCCCTTTCTTTGTGCTTCCCCAGTCTCCGCGAGTGAGTGAGAGTTCCCAGGCTCCTTTTGAGTTGCCCCACTAGTTTCGGGCTCCCTCTAGGTTTGCCCAGAAGTGCTCGAGCTCCTCTTGTCAGTCTCACAGCAGCTCTCTTCCCCAAGTTCTCAGACGAGTCCCCTAGAAGCGAGTCCTCGAATGCCCCTAACCGTGGGGCCATTGTTGGGAGAGCTCTGGGATTGTTCCCCGTCGGCGTTGCTGGTTCCTCCGTTCAGTTTTCCCGGCGGACAGGCTCCTCACTTTCGAGATGGTATGATAGATCGGTTGGAACTTTATGCTGAGTGTTGAGTTTTTGCCACGGTCTCGGCCGCTTAACTCGTCTTCGTTTCTTGAATCCTTCTTCCCGGCTATCCGCCGATACACGCTGTATGCCGAGGTGAGCCCGACAGCGGAATAATTCGGCTCGGACGTCGGACAGTTTCGGAGGAATACCCGGCACATAATGGATTACTTTTCGAAACTCGGTCCGTTTCGCTTTCCCATGTGATTCGTCACCGAGCATGATTTCCAGGAAAAAAAATCTCCCGGAGACGAGGAAAATTCAGAGAAGCGAAAAGTTCCGTCGAGAACACTGTGGTTGATCACTTTCATAGCGCGACCGTGGGACGAGAGCCTGGAGACAAATCGGTGACAGATTGTTAGTCGTACGTTCAGAATTGAAGGATAAAAAGTTTTGCTTTACGCGTTACGCCCCGTCATCATGGTCAAGTCGAGTACTCTGTTTGAACACGACCTTGACGAGGTCGCTTGGGCCCTTCCGGCAAAATGAGCTTCTCTCGATTACGTCCCGTACGTTTGGCCATGGCGCAAAATCGAAATGAGTTCGCCGCTCGCTCGTCCGACTCGTTGGCCCAGTTGAAACTTCCGAAAATACGCACTTCCATACCAACGTAGATATACGTCCATATCGTCCGTTATAAATCCGCCGCTGACCACGAATCGGCTAGGCATAAAAGTTTATTCGGTTCCGCCGAGGATTTAAACAACCCTTGACCTAAATGACTGGTTTCGAAACATCGGAGCCATGAGTATTGAACGGAGGACTCTGTTTTAGAGTCGATCGTTCACCGACATTTGAATCAAGTTGCCAACGCTCGAAATCCTCCCACGGCATTCTGAGATTCGCTAAAAGCCCAACACCAGGAAGTGTCTACGCTTCGGATCGTGCAACAACACGATGTTACGTCCTCTTTTACCGCCGGTGTGCTCGGTTGATAAAAAGCCGCGGAGCCATTTTCAGAATGTAATTGCTCTCACGTGCGCACCGCGCAGCGTGAAGCTCGAATTTAGGTCTGGGCTCGGAGCCGAACCTTTCAAATAACTCACCGGACGGAAGTAGCGAGGGTGAACCTGTCCGCTGTCGTCCGCCGTAGGGGAGACAAAAAATAATAATCGTAATGTAACAATACATTTCCCGGTAGCGCCTTCTGACATTTGTGTGTCCACTCGCATTGGATCCGAATGGCCAGTCTGACGGATCTTCGATCCTTCTGGTCGCACGTCCCAGCACAGCAGGAAATTCACGAATTTCCGAGCCCAAAGAGCCCGTAGCCGGGACGAATCCTCCGACAGACCGGTCGAACGAGAACTCCAACGGCAGCATTGGCGTGGTATGGGCGCCTAGATGGAAAAATACATCGGAAGGGAGGAGCTCGTTGGCATCGCGTTGTGGCAATCATAATATTCTTTCGCGGCTCAGGGAAGAACGAGCCAACCCCTCGTACCCCGCTCGCATGAGGACTCCGTGTTCAGGGTCCTCAGTCAAACGTGTAGCGAGCGGATAAAGATGCGCCATAGGGGAACGACAGCTACCTCACTTTCGCACCCTCTCTCTCTCAGTCGGCTTGCTTGCGGGGCAATTAGCCCTGAGCAAACGAACCTAGGCCAAGCAACCTACCGTCCGACCTACCCACGCACAAACCGAGGAACCAGTCAAACCCCGGTGGCGAGAAAAGAGAACAAGAAAAGGTCGCCGTGTCCCAACGCTCAGTAGATACGTCTAATGATCCAGCAGAGAAAGGGTCCCGACCAAGATTAACAGCCATGCCGACTACATAGGTAGATGCCGTCCACCAAACCAGAGAGTGTGCTTGGCAACTGGTGGGTCAGACCCATCTGATAATCAACCGGGTCAAGTCCCTCGGAAACGACCCGACCGGAAAAGTCAATCACAGATGCGTTCGGAAAGACGCACATACGCCGGCTACCGTTGAGGATTTCGAGGAGTCCAGAGTTGGTTTTGTCGAGAAGCGGGAGTCTTGAGAGTCGAGGATAAACTCTTCCCGAAAGATCTTCGACTCGCTCCGGACCTCTCCCTCGGTGCTCACCGCTCATCTCGCGTATTTTCCGCGCATCCCATCCTTCCATTTGTGTTGAGTGTTCAGCGATCGAACTGATGGCGAGGTCAGGGACTGTTGGGATCGTCATGAGTTTTTCACATCAGTCGAAGGTCGATGAGGATGATGATGTCGACGGCGACGGAATTGGCCGTCATCAGCCGACACGGGACTGCACCGACTAAATGAGATCTCTGCCACCGCTACCCTCGGACCGGGCCGTCGACCACCGGTCGTCTCCCGCAAAATTCGCGAAACGAGCGGCTTCACCTCCACGATACCGTTGATTCCATGAAGGAATCAGTCGAATGCTCCTACAAGGATCGGACAAGCGGCATAGACTCAACTGCCGCCGAGAAATCCTCGGAGCTTTTGTTCACAACAGGAATCCATCGTCGTCGTGGATGAAGAAGCGCCGAGCCCAGGGGGCGAAGGGACACCGTGGAACGGAACGACTAGGGAGGAACAGGGACCGGAAAGACCACCGAAACGTTGACGAGAAACGCGTTGGTGACGGGAAATAGGAGAAAAGCTTTCGGTCGTGTGAGACGGTTTTCATCTTTTCGCTTTTTTTCTTCGTCGAGTTTCGGCTCGTGCGTTAACTTTTGACGACCAAGGGAATTGAATGACACCACCACCGCTGCTCCCGCTGCCCTCGCCGTCGTCATCGAACCGGCCAGAGAGCCAAGCGACCAGTCGGCAGACCGGAGCACTACACCACCAGGGGCACGAACATTTTTCCTGACGTGGTCGTAGGCGGCTCTTCAAAAAGAAAACTTCAAAGTGACGTCAAGTCTTCGCAAGTGGATTTCTCGCTGCTCGAAGTCCAACGGCAGCGGAGCTCGAGACGTCGTCGAGAAGAGCGAGTAGAGTGGAATGAAGAAGCCATTCACCGAAAAGTGAGATCGCAGCTTCGAATTTCCTCCGGACCGCCGTCCGATAGTTTCGACTCTTCAGTTTTTTTCGCTGCTCGGTATTTCGAAACTCTCGCGACGCTATCCCTCGCGGCTTCGTCGGAGTGAGCTCTGCCGGCAAACCAGGCACAGGGACTGTGTGCTGCCCGAGGCCTCCAGATCGTCGACTGCGCACCGACTGCGCGTCTCCTCCTCTCTCCATCCGCGGTTTTCCTCGTCCTCACTCGTGCTTCGCCTTTTGGTTGCGCAAAGTGACTGACCATTCAACTCAGTCAGCGATCGCCCTCTCACGTAGGCTTTGTGGTGTTGGCAGCTGGGATAACAGAGCGGTGTACCGACCGAAGGGACGGTCAGTCGGTCCGTCGGTCGGACGGTTGGCCAACGAGGGTGTAGGTGGCAAGCGAGCTTGATTTAAAATTCCTTTCATACGGAACTCAATAAAGCAAAACGCCGAAATAGCCTCCTCGGGAACTATGATGCTGAGGAATGGCGCAAGGAGTGTGACAACCCCTAACGAAACAAGACCACAAAGATGAAGTCGGAACTGTAGGGCGTATGAGAAATATAACGTCGGGTAGAGAGCCGAAGAGACGAATTCACAGCCCAAGCTTGTCAGGCTATATTTTTCTGTGCCGTTGTTACGTTTATAAAATTCGGCTTCTTCTAGAATTTATTTCGAGGAGGAGCATGTGTTTTCATTCCGTGCGAACGCCACGAGGGCTATGAAAAGTGTGTTCTTGGTCCATCATTCCTCCAGTTTATTATGTGATAACGTCCCTCCAGGTTATTATTTTATCTTTATTTCAATGTGCTCACTGTTGTGTGCTCGGGGCTGCGAACGAGTGTGGCTGCTCCGAGTTTATGGTCAAGCATCGTTAAGAAACAGATACTCCACTTAGGCTGAAGAGCTGCGCAGGATACGAAGATGGACGCCAAAGCGGAAGATACGCCGTGCAACTGGAGAAATGGAGTGTAAAAAGTTGAGAAATCCGCTCGTTCACAGGGTCTCGCGAGAAAGCGGGTTTCGCTGCATTGCGTTCCTCCGGCGCTAGATCGCCGGAAGACCGCTTCGCCCGCGAGCCAGGGAGCTCCGCCGAGGTTTTGAGCAAAGCTGCGGCGCGGACGTCGCGCGGGAGGAACCAAAATGTATGAGGAATTATTTAATAATTTCTGTGGGAGATCTTATTCTGTTCACGACCGGGATCCTCATCATTGAACGATTTGCCTCCCCGCTCCTTTTTCCACCCTCGCAGAGAATAGAAAAGCCGCTTGCGGCCGTCACTCCCCTCGCAGACAGATTCTGAACGCTATCCGAACCCCATCCACAGCGAGCTGCCTACAAAGAACCTACCCGCTCGGCCAGTGAGCCTCTCTGTCCGCCAGCGAAAAAATTACGTATGCGGGCCACGGTGTCCAGAAGCCTCCGTGTCACCCCGGCAAGCAGAAAGCAAACCGAGTCGGGCAGCGATTCGGAGGCAAGCGAGCGGGTAAGCGGCTGGACCGAAATTCCCTCACGCCACACGGGGCATGGGAGAAGTATTAAGGGAAGGGCTGCCGGCTGCCAACATGTGTCGAGACTGTAATTCACTGTGGAGACACTAGGCCCACGCCGTACTCGTTATTTTCATCGATTGTTCGGACACTTTGATAGCATGGTTGACAGTAATAGCTGTAGCGTGCCAACGTTCCAGCGCGGATATCATACGGCATCGTATCCGATATCGGACCGCATAATAGGCGGAGAAATAGTCTCGATGAGTGCACATTCACTGTCGACGGGCCAACGCTCTGAAGAAGGACCGCCATGCAATGGAAGGTGATTTGGTCCGTCAGTACTCTGCCCGTCTGAAAAGACGGGAAACCGTCGCGTCGCGACGGGGAGAAACTCTGCCTACTTCGATTGAAATGATTTGATTTTGATCTTTTTGTTCTCTCTCGCTTTATCTCCTCTGTACAGTCGCTGTATATCTCTCGCGATTCTCCCCATCGGTTCCGTCCCGCACCGCTGCCGCCTACCCCGTCTATCATATATGTGCTCTCCTTCGAGTCGTCGTCCTCATTCTTCTCGATATTCTCTTGAGTTTCGTCGCCGGTGCGTTGAGAAGAATCCGGGCTGGATAGTAGTAGTAAGGGAAACGGCAGAGAAAGTCGGAAAATGCACCCACCCTATGGAAGTGCTTCGGGCACGCCATCGCATGACTTCGCCGCCGAGGGGTTATCTACGTGATATAAGCCGGAGAGGAATAAGGGGGAACGAAAGGTGGAGAGAGGAACACGAGGGGAACAAGCTAAAAAAATAGTTTGGGAGGGGGGAGGAGACGACAACTTCAACAAACGAGGATGAAGAGAGAGGAAGAGAAGCGTCGACGTTGGAGCTCTGCGGCTCGCGTCGCATAAGACCTCTACGACGGGAAGAGGTCCGGAGTCAAAGAGTATTGAAAAGGGGAGCGATGCGAGTGCATTCATAATGTAATACTCGAACGGAAATCGGTGACTTCGAAATGTTGCGAAACAAATTGGAGTGAGCGAATACCAACTAGATCTACGGGATCACTGATTGTCTTTTTCCCTTCGTGACTGTCGCTCGCCTCGATGCTTTCTTCCTAGCGATTGACTACTCGATCGAGACCTCCAATTCTCCTTCGATTTCTCTTTCGCGTGGAGATCTGAATCAAGTGTCAGATGCTCTTTTCATTTTCTTTCCGCGATACTTTCTCAATCTTCGCAGGCGAATTTTTCCTCGACTTTAAATCTTGTCCCAAACCTTCTAACCTCCGGAAGAAGATCCGAACGATAGCCCCACCAGCTGAGCCTTAGGTGGCTTGGTTCCCGTTGGAATGCGGAATCAATCTCACCTGGAAGAGGAACAAATCGGCTGGATGTTAGATACCGATGGAATGAAACTTGTACGGACTTGCGACGAAGGAATGCTGCCGTCTGGGCTGATGTGACTCCTGGCGCCAAGCTGACCGTGAGGAGTCGCGGTAGGGGTCCAACAAGGAGAAGAGAAGTGCACAACAACTCCCGTACAGCTTCCGAAGATACCGACTGATGTCAGAGAATTCCGAACAACCAACCCTCCGCTAGATGGCTGCTGCTGCTGCCGAAGATGAGAAGTCCCGGAACGTTCCCCACCACTACACTCGGATGGACTGCGAAATTCTCCTAATGCTCTGTAATAAGCCCCGGGGAATTCGTGTACGGTAACGAGTCTTGCGGCGTCACGATACGCCGCTCCTGTTGCAGATAGCATGGGTAAGGTTTTCCCCCTTCCGCCGCCAATTTTCTCCTCCCGAAGCAGGGGGTTCTCCAGAATGCCATCGGGTTCATTTACGTCGACGAGGATGAGACATAGTCTCGGTCGATTCGTGGTGAAATATTCCGTGCCCAGCGTCGAGTCGGTGTCCTTCATCTTCCTATCTCTATCTCTCCCAAGCTTGGTGTATTTGATCGGTCCAAGATGTCGAATATTTTTCTGCGTTGAGACCAACCAATAGTCGAGTTTTATATGTTCACTTCGCAGTCGGCAAGTGAAGCCAACGCTTTCCGAGCAGTCCTCCAACCAGACAGCGAACAGCTGCTACCACGGATTCTGTATTCGCGGTGCAGGTTGTCTGCTTTTCGGCCGTTCCGGGGAATCGGCGAGCGATCCGAACTAAGCACGCTGGGAGAAGCAAGAACCGAAACAAAACCAAGGAGATTCTTCCTCCGAGCGGGGGCATGCTGCTGATGTGCTCCGTCAGCAGCCTACCTGTCATCTTGGGATACTGAGTCGCTAATCCAAAATTGTCCTCTGCCCGGGTCCCGCTTCCGCCTCCGAGCCTGAGGCAACGAAAGACCACCGAGGACGACACGGTGCTGACCTCAACACAGGGGAGCGGCGTCCGAGCTCTTTCGTGAAAGACCACAGTTAGCATAGCCCGAAGCAGAGCCGATTCGTCTTGGCTTCTTTCTGGTTCTGGCCTGGCATTGAACGGGATAGCTCGCCGGCTCTTCGCCCGATCTTTTCCGACTACGATGTCCATAAATGTCCGTATCCGGGAAGCTCCTCGTGGCGTCTATTTGAATTTTTAGACGATTTTTCGGCGTAGAGCCGCAATACGAGGTCACATGCTCCCGGTCGAGGGCGAACGCCAACGCTCTCCGGAAACCGACGTTCCATACAGGCCTGCCCGGCGAGCCCAGGAGCGGGCGGAGAACGATATATCCCCACATACATCAAGACCCAGATGTATCATATGGAGCGCATCTGCCGCACGTACGCGGGCGACGATTCATTCTTACACGACGACGGTGACGACAGAGGGAAAGATCTCAGGCCTGCAGGTTTCTCGCGAGCGTGCATGCGTACCAAAAACATTCACGGCCGGCACAAAGTGACCCCCAGAGGGAGGAAGGGGAAGGGGGAAGGATGGGGAGTCCCAGGCTCGGGGACTGAGGACTTTCCTTGCGATGCCGCCGAAGCTCCCTAGCTGTGAGTTCTTCGAGGGCTCGGTCTGCGTTCGGCTCCTCTCGCCGCGTTGCGTTCTCTTTGCTCGATCCGAAATTTAAATAGGTCAGTCGTCACAGCCCGGCCATGGGGCTTATCCTTTCGTTTTCCTTTTTCCTTGTCAGATTGAAAAATGAACCAATTGTCAATGATCCGCGTGGCAGGCTCGCCGCCATTGACGTCTACTTGTTTCCGAACGGGAAATTCCCAACAACCGGTTGGCTACCCGATGAAAAATGGTTCCTGTAGATCGAGACGGACAGAAGGTCGTTCTTCTCGGTTATGGATCTGACTTTTCGAGCGAAATCCTCGGAGCCTCCTCTTATTATTTTCCATGCGACTGGGAAACTCCGCTCGTGTTCCCCGGACGAGACACATCGAAGCATTCGATCGCGATCCAATAATTGGAGTCATAAAGCGTAAAATGCGGGAAATCGTCGACTCCGTCGACGTATCGTTCGGCAGCGAAGTTTCAGGCACCGCCTCCGCGCCGAATTTTCAGATCGCTCATGCTCTCTAGACCGGTCATTATCTTCAAGCAGCAGACTGCCGACGATTCGGAGCGCCATCATGTGAATGCAATAAAACAGCGACGGCGATGATGCCTGTTTTTGGTCATGTTTGCATCAGCCTCCTCTCCCTAGCGGAGCCGATACTGAGTCGGTCGAACCGCACGTACATCGAAAGAAAAAACACGGACAGAAACATTTTTTCTCGGTCGTCCGTCGCTTTATGATCGGACTGCAACAACAGGGGCTTCTGAGGCGAAAAAGGCCACGTCTAGGATTTACGAGCTTCGTCAGCAAGCGCAGAAAAACTCTCCCTTCTCGTCGACTCCCTGTCGGCCACGGTCTCGGAAAACGCCTATGTGTCATCTATCTTCACTTCCTCGAGATCTCGTTTCCCTCTCACGGCTTTCTCCGACCGTGTACCTGTATCGTGAGAAATATTACGTTTCCATCGGACTTCCAAATCATACTGACAGGGAGAGCATACATAAGTTCGTTCCTGTTCTCTTCTCCCCCTGAGCGAGCTCGAGAAATTCTCCTGGCATTCGCTCCTCGAACTGCTCCCTAGCAGCCGTCGCAAACACCGAAAATCACTGCAACGTCATCCTGAGGAGCACCCATCGATAAAGGGCGTTTCTTCGAAGTCTTCAAGGACCTCAGGGTGCCCCGACGCTGCGGTCCGGTAGTTTCTTGAGCGCGATCCCTGTCTAATGTCAGGAGGACCAATGCCGCGCTCCGGCAAGGGGAATGCCCCTTAGTCGAGTAGGTGCTTAGCGCGTGGGAATAGATTTGATCAACGTCATTGAGAGGTCTCCATGAGGTGGAGGGCAGAGCTTTAGACGACCGATGAAGATCGGTCATTGAGGTTAATGTTATTAGGCAGCAACCTCTTTTCCAATCTCCCACCCGGATCGGGTCCTGGCGTGCCCAGCGTGGACGGCGTCGACCGACTGGAAGATCGAACAAGGGGCCATCCTATCGACCACATAAACAAAAAACCTAACTACCCACCACTCCGATACGGCCGCGGACCCCTAATTCGGGTCGCACTCCGGCCGACGCGGTGCCCACACGGCGGCGCTGTCTCACTCGCTGCTTCTACCGTATCTCTCAACTCTCACGGAAGTGATTTCCCGTTGGAAGTAGTCGAAGAAAACGGATACACTGAGGAAACTCTCCAAACCGAGTTAAGGCCAACTTGATGAACAACCATCGAGTGCTTGCTGACTTGGGTCAGGCCAAGTCGCGTCGGCTGGAACAACAATCTCACCAGCTCCCCCGATTCCGGTGCCAAGCAAGTCAAAGGACGGCTCCTCTTTGTCATGTTAAAGCAGGCTGAAGGAGTCGCTTACGCGTCGACGTTCCGTTTTCTGTCGGAGACAATAGCGCGACATCAGAGACTCTTCGGAGGGATCAATGTCTTTCCAAAACTTGGTGATGGGCGTATTTACGTGCGGAAATTTCCCGCGGTCCCCCGTGCGGTAGTTTCCTGCGAGAGAGGCCGCTCGTCGTAACCGACACAGCAGTATCTCAGCAGCGGGCTGGAGCTAACTGCGGGCCGAGGTGGCTGGGTCCTCAGGAAACCGTAGTCAGTGTGCTCACTCTGTAGACTTAATCGCGATGGCTTGCGTATAATGAGTGAGCAGAGGGATGGGTAACTGATCGCCTTGCGACTCACTGGGTGAGCGAGTGACTGAGGAACGACGCTATAGCTCGCAGAGAAACTCCAGCTGATACAGCTTTAGCATCCAAGCAGCGACTCCAGCTGATGCGTGTGCTCTGTCCGGCGGACGCAGGTCAGCACAGAAAATGGTCTCGATTTGCGTGAGATGAGTCCGTGCCCACTTCGACCGCTTAGCCGCGGGACGATCCAGGCCATAAGCCGGCTATCCACCACGCAAACTAGCCCGTTCGGTGACGTGCCCGATTCGCCTTCTTCCCATCTGGCCTATGGACTTGCATGCGTGTCCGAGGCACACACGCATGCACCACTTTCCCTCGTGCGAGCTTCATGACGAGATTCTCACGAGCCTTCGATTCGCCAGCCCAATTCCCCACCAACCCATCCGGTGGATCGGAAGCCCACAGGGAAACCCCTAAAGGGAAACAATTCGTTCCAATCGAACTTTCCCGAATCCGAATTCCGGGAGGGATGACGTGAAGCTCCAGGAGTCCCCCTGTCTCCGGGTTCACCGTCTTGTCCGTGGAAACCAGCTCGACATTCGTCGGAGCATCTCGTCGGGGGGACCATGCAGCCTCGAAATGCTCGTCCCGCGTCTCTTATCTTCTTCCTGCGGATAGGCCGACACACACGTTCCGCATGGCCGCGTCGAGTGCTATCGCCATACTAGCACAACTACGACTACAATCTCTCCGTAATCCCTACCCGTGGTGGGCGACCCAGCCTGCACGAACGCCCTCTTGGCCGCCTGCTCGCTACTCGAGCGACAACGTGAGAGCAAGTGACTCGCCGTTCGCCCCAAGGAGGACACATGCAAAGCCGTCTTGGCTTTTGTAACGAAATAATGAGTCGGACAACCGGTGGGAGATGCACGACTGCGACCGTTCCCGATCTCCCGTCGTCGTCTCTGAATGAGTTATTGTGGGGTATCGCGAGCGGCTCCGAGAATATCCACGAAAGCGTTTTCGTGGCTCATCGGCATTTCGTCCGATCTCTACCGATGTTCGGCGTTGTCCATTCTTCGATCAGGTTTCGAGCCACGAGCAGAAAACACACTTATCGCTCCGCGAATCAGTCAGCTCTCGTAGGACAATCTTGCCATGGCTAAAGATAGCGGTCGAATTTGCATTTGAGTTCTGCTGGAGAGGAACAATGTTCGCTCTCCCGGATTCTTCTATCTTTGCCGGCCATTGCCCGATCTGTAAACGTTTCCAAATGAGGAACTATCCTCGCTTGGAAGCAGCCTGCTTTCCTTCGTATGTATTTTTATCGAAGTTTATACCTTTTGATCTATCGTCTCGAGGGAGGTGGACGAGAAGCCCGTGAATGGACCAAGCTAGTTGCAAAACGTTCGCTCTTGCATATCGATCGGACACCGTCGGATCGGTCGATCTAGAGTACGGACCGCCGAGCGTATGAATAGCGAGCGTGCCGAAACGACAAATACCTCCTCACGAACAAATAAACCCACATCGTGATGTGTTCCTGTGAGAAGAGGATATTGACCGTTCCGCTCGTCTTTCAAGTCAGATGAATGTTGTTGGTGGAAGGATCGACAGGAGTCGCAGTCGATTCCCGTGGCGTTGCGTCAGAGCGCCTCGTTGGCTGCGCAATCGCTCTCACAATTTCATCGACGATTCGTCCGATCCGAGAAAGCCGTTTCGATCGGATCTCGAGAAGCTCGACAAGTGAAAACTTTGCTCTTTCCGCTTCTGGCCTTGCCCGAGACGAGAAGGCTCCCCCCCCCCTGAAGGACGCTTATGTTCCTTTCATCTCGACGATGGTCTCGAGTTCCCCTCCGGCTGACTGAGTTTCTCGAAATCCCCAAGGTCATCGGAATTCACCGAGTCGTCAGAGCCCGATTCGACGGTCCTTGGGCCTTCGACAAGCGTCGGACTACCGAGAAACGTCTAAAAGGTTGAGAAATATAGTTTTGAGCGATCAAATCTCTTCGGTGGTTGTTTTGAGGCGGCGGAAGAAAGCTCGGAGAGTTGTTGCGGAAGCGGAAGTCGACCATTCGAAACAGGAAACGGTGGAGGGAAACGATAGAAGCAGCAAGTGGAAGCAGACGACGTCGCACGCACGACGCACCGCACGGAACACCGGAGACGAAGATATTGAAGGGGGCTGATCGCGAATCCAAATTTGTCTCTGAGGAAAACAACATGAGGATCGTTCCTGCCAGCAGTGCGAGACGCCCTCCAAAATTCATAAGTTTCTACGTGGAAATTTGCATTCGTGGTCGAGTCTCATTGTTGAATCTCCCGCGCGCTCAATCGAGTCAGTCCGGCGAACTAAGTCGAACAACCAGGAGCGACGGCGCTGGCGTTCAAGGGGTCGGAGGGGGGCGACGGCGATGGAAAGGCTGTCATTTTGAATGCTTTGAATGAGCCGTGGCGACCGACAGACAGCTGGCAAATAACATACGCCACTTACCCCTCATAAATAATGGAAGTAATTTCTACGAAGTGCCAGTCTCCGAGCCGAATCGTTCCTTACCCTGTTCTTTCCCACAGGCTCGCGCATATGTACACGCTGGTATTGCCACCCACACGTGAAACAATTCCGCTACTGATTAGCATACGCTCCATTTATGCTCAACCCCTCCGTTTATTCATTCCGACGCTCCAGCCTTTTGCTCACTCTCAAGCCCGTCTCCGAAGTCGATTCTGACTTTGTGACACCGCTAGAGACTCTCCGATAGAGCACGACCGAGGGAGAGATAAAGTGACGACATGAGCTACTTCCGAGAGCTGTCGATGGATCTCGGTCGATCAACGAGCCTAGAAAGGTCGAGATACACATTCGCGATCGCCATCGAACGGTATGGACTCGAGATTCCTTCAAAAGAGCCGCCCAGGGCAGAATCCGAGCCCGCGCTTGACAAACTCTCAATTCACGGTAGAAGAATCTTACATAGCCGACAAGGAGTGCTTGCTCTGAGAGACTCTCTAATCTATCGGCTTCGTATTATAGGTTCTGGAATCCATGAACGTCCCACACATCGTCTACGTATGGCGAGACATGAATCAGAGTACTGGGCATCTGGCTTCCGATTCAGACTGGAACACTCAGTGTCGAAAATGCTCGGCCGGAAATATGAAACCCTCGTGAAATATGAAATCAAAACTTCCCCCTGAACTGGTCAGAAAATATTCGAGATGTGTGTGTTCATGTGGTACGTTCGCCTACTGGCGGACGAAGTGCAGGGCTTTGACCGATCACTTGTCGATATCCGAGAGTGCCTTCCTGCGATTTCCGATCTCTGCAATGAGCTTCGATTCGAGTATTCCAAGTCAAGGTCGTCGTAGTTTCTAATGAGGCCGTATTGATCGATAGCTTGCGAGATCCCTCCTTCGACTCACTCGGCCCGATGTCGGCTTGTATTCGTTATCTCATTTGCATCAAGGAGTGACTCAAAACGTCTAATGCATTCGGCTCAGCATCGATCCCATGTCGGACGATCGGGTCGGTCCGCGATTCTCTCGAATGTCTTGAAGTATCGGACAAGGTCATGTCGGAGGCGGGAATCAGATTACAGCAGAACCTCGTTATGCCGGACTGGTAGGGATCCGTCGGAACGGTCTCTTATGTGCGGAGTCCGTTTCATTCGTACATGGGTTTCGAATCGGAATGGAACCGGGAAATCATCGGAGAATCGGCTTGTCCGGGACCGAGCAATCGGTGCGTGGCTGTAACCTAGTGTCCGCCATATTCGGGTCTGTTATGACCAGGTCCTCCGTTATGTCGAAGTTCAACGCGCGCTCGATCCGGAACCCGTGGTACCTCCCCCTTTCGCGACTCGTGGTTTAGGATTACAGGCTTACTGTACCAAACAGAGCGTCGATACCAAGAGTCCTCGCCGATTCTCGAGAGCAACGATCTCGGAAAGCCGCCGAAGACCCTTTTCTCCCGGCTCCCACGTGCCTGTCAGAGCGATTCAGTGTGACTCTCCGGCTCTTGCCTTCGGTGGCCAACGAGCCGGCCGAGCGAATTCCTAAGCTCTTCCGAAACAGTCACGTGGGACAGAATAACATCGAACAAGCAAAACAAACCACTCTCGTGCGGGATCTCCGCTCAGAGAAGCTTGCAGAAGCTGACCGTTCGAGGGAGGCTCACGCTAGAACCGGAGGCGGGAAGATAGGAGAAATGAGGTCCCCCATCCCCCCAACCATTCGATGGATTTCGAGCTGTGACGCATAGAGACATCGAATGAAGGCCATGGAGCGCTAGGAGCTTCCGGGAGGGACGGCAGAGACTTCCGGGAAAAAATTAAGAGAATCCACGGCTCTAAGAATAAGTCCGTGAACCTTGGGATTAAGAGATTGCGTCAGAGCTCTGGCGCTGCGCTTGCGGACGGAGAACCGACCAGAAAGATCAGGCGATCTGGGGAAAAATCCAATCGCCATCGTAGATTGAGAGGAGAGCGAGAGAGAAAATCGAGGGACACTCCACGATGTCGAGGACTCCGAGAAGCCGAAGAACGCCGAGGGTTTCCGGAATGACGGGAACGTGGAGGACGTAATTGTCGTTGGTCGGTTTGTTGCTCGTCCGCTGGAGCGGCCGGCTGTTCGGTCGGTTGGTTGATTTCAATGGCATTCCATAGAGAGAGAGAGTCGAGCAAACTTTGCAGTTTTCGGTTTGCTCTCTGTTTCGTTCGCCTCCCGTACCCCGGATGGCTGGCCGGCTAGCTCCGACCTCCCTCCCTACCTGCCTCCACTCCCTGACTGAATGGATGGCGCTAGCCACGGTGGTCTTCGCTGATGTGGAAAAAGTAACCACGTTTTTTCCTGAGTAAAAGTACCTCCATCCCGAGCAATCCATTGTAGAACAACGTTCTTATCTGGAGCTCCCCGACCAAGTGCTTTAGGAGCTCCAGTGTTCCCTGCAGCTCCAACACGGAATTTGCGACAGATCGGCTGATCGACGATATAAAACCGGGGAGGAATCTGCCATGGAATCCGCTCCGAAGGCAAGAGCAACAGCATCACGCAGGAGTAAATCCTTTCGGGAGAGGCTATCAAAATATAATATGGAAAAACTCCACAATGTGACCGGCGCACACGAATGCTCCCGCTTCTTCCAGATGGAATCTACTGCGAGGACACGCCAGCTACGCGCACAGAATGCCGCTTCTGGAAAGATGTTACTGCTGGCTCGGATGCCCACGCTCTGCTGCTGGAGGAGTTGCAAGGCCACGAAAGCTAATAAATGGCCGACTGTCGTTCATGGCCGAGCGACGGACAGGAAAGCGGCAACGACACAAGGGGTGGGAAGAGGCACCGAGCGAGGGGTGCCGGCACTAATAACTCGGCTGCCAGCAGCACGCCGTTTGGTTGTTTAGTCGGTCGGGCGTTTGGTTGGTTGGTCGGTCGCGCGGCTGGACGGTCGGCAAAGCTGTCCGGCCGGCCGAGCGACCGACCGACTGTCCGGAATAATAGTACTCTAACAGACGGAAAACAAACGATTTACAGCCGTTGTTCTCTTGCTCCTGCTTTATACGGCTGCGGCCTCTGTTTCTGCTCTTACTGTTCCTCTTGCGGCTAGTGCTCGCTTAGAGTTAGCGCCAGGATGGTCATCCGAGCGGTCGGAACGGAACGCGGGCATTTTTTCTTCATTATTATTCCGCCTGCATCGCGGATCTCGTGTGAGTGGTCGGTCCCCTGGAAAACACACGAATCGCGTCGGCCGTCTGCTCACACTTCGCCGGAAGCGAAAATCGGAAGCGAATCGAGAAGGCGATTTTTCATCAACAATCAGCCGCGCACATCGCCCGACTGGCTGGAGCAAAAAGCCCGCGCGAAGGTCAACCTTCCGCCGTTCGTCCAACAAGGAACTCGCAACTTCCAACAATTGGTCGGGAACGCGCCGCGGGAAGGATTGTTGTCTGGGAGAATAATGGCTGCACTCATAGTATGCGACCATCTATTCTCTCGACGGTTGAGTTGTCGTCTGTGCAGCGTCCGTTAGACGTTCGTTGCTCAGACGCTGCTGGAACGACAAATGAAGCGCCTTATGCCATTTGGTATTCGCGACGGCTAGAAGGGGAAGCGAACTTGTCTACGAATTCTACGGCGCGCAACGTAACGCCACTAGCGGCGCTCAAAGCAAAACAGTCGTCGGGCATCGGAAATTGCCTTGTTCGCTTCGAGGCACGTTCCCTTTGTGAACGCCCTCACCCCCGTCCCTCCCCACGGCGCGCGCTTCGGTTGTTCTTTTCCGGAACTTCCCGCCGCACTGGAACAGTAACGGCCGATTCTCGGTCTTAAAGTACAAGTATCCGAGCGCGTCGAAGCTTGCGGACCACCGGAAAACAGTCGAGGTACCGCGTCGTTCGATACAACAACGGTGGGGGGATCAAATGAGCGGAGGAATTATTCACCTCTGGATTTTGAGTCCAACAAGCGGTCCGAGGTAACGTAACATCTCACTCCTGCGCAGCTCAATCCATCCTAACGTCCGCGTCAAGGAGCCGGCAAGGAAGTGCGGTTTGTGCGAACTCGCTATATCACCCTCGCGCGTTCCCACCCCATCAGGACGTCACTGGCCGCCGACCGTTGGTTTTCCTCGAAAAAGAAAAAGTGACAGGTCGGCACTCCGTCCGCCCTCATAAAGATTTGATCTCAAGACGGCTCCATCTGCTGATTAGGTTCCGCTCGAATTACAGGGTCAGAGAAAGCAGCAGACGAAATGAGTGGGCCTGATGCTGTTCCATTGCCCCGCAGAGAGCGGAAAGCCCTTTAATTTTCCGGAGAAAATGCCTGTCGGGAAGGAATCGCTTCGAGAGCCCCGGACCGCTCGTATATAAACTTGTCTGAATGCTTCGTGCGAATCTCCCTGATCAGGCTCGATCGGAGAAGCACCCGGAAATCCCTCGGTCATCTATCGGGAAAATACCTTCGGCACCGATCCTCTCAACTTTCCCTCAGGAAGATATCCGTCCTTTATCCCATTCGATGCTCACCTGGAATATAGAAAAAGAATTGCATCAGTAAGTGAGTAGGCAATCGATAGCAGATCGATCGTCCCCATCAAACCTGGATGATGGGCCCGCTCTCAGCGGTTTCCGCCGCCTGGCCTCGTATCCCATACGACTAAGGGTCATGTTCGTGGAATCGCAGCCGAATACGGCTCTCCGCGAACCCTGCGGTGAGAGAGTCGCTCATTCGGTTTATTGTTATTGTTGTACCCGGCGCCGTCGTCGGTGTTCTTGTCGATATTGTCGCGACACAAAAACGGAAGCGATTGTGAGAGACTTTATAGTCCATGAGGGAGGGCGAGTCAGCCGCTCTTGACGATCTCAAGCCAGAAGATCACGTTTGGTTCCACGTCTACATTCGATTGTCCCTCTTCCCTGTCCCATACGTATGGAAATCGAGAACTCGACGTCCTCATCCGATGAGAATCACCGGGGATGTCTCTGAGTACGGCCATGGCCTCGTCTCCCATTTCCTTCGCGCTTCCAGTGGGGGATTCCAGGACCAGTTTTGACCAGCGCACCGAACCTTCCAGCTCTTCGCGTTACTTCCTCCAATACGACCCTCGCGCCAGATTCGGCATCTTGGTTCTTCCCCAAGATACCCAGAATGAGAAATTCACTGTGTGTCGCAACTCCGAATGAGAGCACTGGAAATCGTAGGACGCAACCGGCGGCCGAAGGACGACGGGTCGAGGGTTGATGAAGTGAAGCTCGAACGAAAGCGCGAATTAGCATAAATTATTTAATCAGTCCGGCACTTGTTGAACGCTGCTTAGCGAAGCGAGTGTGCGAGCCTCGATTCCTCCCGAGTGTTGCTGTTCGAGACTCGCCGCTCCTTTTCTTCCTTCCATCCACCGAGTTTCCATGACGCTTATCGTCCGCAGGAAATGGAGCACCATCACGCCGAAGAGCTGGAGGACTTATCACAAAAACATGAGTCATTCCGCTCCGAAATTTCATGAAGTCCATGGTTTTCCTTTTGTCCATGGATCATTATCCCCAGCGTTCGATGGACGAACGAGCCACGGGCGAACGCCCGACCCGGGCTGGGCTCTTCGGCGCAGGAACTACTACCTACTACATTTAATTTGGTGTTTCGTGAATGTCGTACACGTTCGAGGCGGGACGTGTGTTTGTTGGGCCATTGCCTTTAATAACATCGCCGTTCGGGATTCCGAGCTCGACCGCTGCCCTCGTCCCGGACTCGTTCCGCTCTTGGTCCGAGCGTAGGCAGGGTAGGCGGCGAGCGGAGTCCACCCCGCTCGATTTTAGAGATGTTCGGGAAGGTCAGTGAGTTGAGAGAGGCGCGGGGCGGGGGCAGCAGGAGCTCCTGCTTGAGCATTCACACGGCATTCGTGACATTCAAAGTCGTAACATGTCGGCTACATGAGAATTATCTGTGTGACAACGTCAAATTGCCTGTTCGTCAAGTTCTTTATCGGATCACGCTGCTCCTCTCTGCCTCTTGTTTCTCCTGTCATTGTGATCGTATTAAGGGCCGTACCGCTGGCGCGACTTTTCCCGCTCGACACCGAAACGTCCGTCTCTTATCTCGCGCTCGACTGGAACAACACTCATTGGCTTTTGATCGGAGGGACTCTCCCGGGTCCGTGAAAATCACTTGTTCGAAGATACTTGTCCCGTGCTCTCAAATTTTTTCGCTGTCGGCCTGGAACTGGACCATGTGTTCCCACCGCTGCCGCCCCGTCACCACCGAAAGTTCGGAGTTCCGGAATCAGAGAGGCCTGTGGCAAAGTTCGAACACATGAATGCTGATGGACTTCGACAGCTGCGCGTCCAGGAGAGCCCTTCATGGGAGAATTAAGAAGACATGCGTCGGAAGAGAGATAACAATCGTCGGGCTGGGAGAGGCTTTTAAGAGGACGGAGCTGTGATAGATGGACGCAGTTCCATACTGTACCCATCTGATGGCATTACGGTCCAGGTTAGCCGGCTCGCAAGCGAGCGTTATCTGATATCAGGAAATCGGCGGAGAGTGGCGGCTGGACGAACGAACGCGGGAAAGGATCCGCCAAAAAGTTAATTGAATGACTCAATCCATTGCAGCGCCACCATCGCTCGCTGGCTCGCAAGCCAGCCCTCCAGCCACACGGGAGTCATCATCGAGCTACAGCGGCTCCTTCCGGTCGCTGCTACTCGTCGCCGTTAACTCGCGTCGAAGGACGCTGCCACCTGTCCTGGGTTGTGTCTTGTTCCGGCGGCGTGAGCGACTGTAAGCGGCAGCGGAAGATGCCTCGCTTTGCACACATACACAACTCATATGTAGGTGTACACAATAACAAGATCGGCATGAGAACGTTGGACGAGCGTTGAACGGGGACGACGCGACGTGATGACCGAATAACTCGGGAGCATACTCGAAAGAGCTCCAAGGTTTAAAAAAAACTCGAAAAACTAACATTGGGAACTTCCGAGCGAAGTTCGTGCTCGGAGTAGTGTAACACGGCAATCATTTCGCGGAGAGCGTGACGATCGTGATCGAGTGCGACCGATGGGAAAAAAGGCTTCGCGACTCTCGCTTTATTTGTATTTACAGCGTGTCCCATTAATCAGCACGCGTCATTCGAGTACTGTTTGCGTCACGCGCGTATTAGCTCCGCGGAAACTTGGCACGCGACGAACGAGACCACCTATCCCGATATTGGATAGTCAGTGTAGAAACAAGCTCCTGCGGTTTGCGTCAACGAAAAGAGCGCTTAATCGACCCGATCAGCCTCGGTTTCCGAGGAAAGTCTCGCATGGAACATTCATCGGAAGGTGGGCCCGAGCCGAAGAGCAATCGTCTCAGCTCCGCCTGAGGACTCATATCCGATGAGTCAAGCGAGTAACATCGTCCACTTGACGAACGTCCTGTCGGATCGATGTTTTCCTCGATTTTTGAGTGTCTCTCCACCTTCCAATCTATCGCCCATCGTGTTTCGTGAGGTACAACGATCTGGCTAACGCTGACGAATGACATGGCTGCTAGCTCGAAATGAGCCGATATCAGAGGGTGTGGGGTAACAACTAGAGCGTAGAGCAGCAAGCAGATATCCAGTCCCTCCTTCGAACGGCAGTGGCTGCGGTAGTGGTGGTGCTAGTGGCAGCAGCAGCAGCGGTAGCGGAGAATGACTCAAATCTACTCAACGGGATGCCTCGGGGGACCTCGACGACGGCCGCAGCACCAACATTCGCGGTAGTGGCAACGCTTCGGGTTCGAGGCGGAACATGTGGTTGAGAAAATCTGCCCAACACATGGAATAATGAGTCAACGATCGCGTTGGCGAAAACCGAGGTATTCGGGAAGCAACTTACTACGATTGACGGCCGGATAGGCGGCGGCGGTCAGCTCCGGAGTGTGGAGGATCCCCGTTGCGGCGAGAGTTCGAGCGAGAACGGTGCGTTTTCTTCTCTGAACGATATTCGAACCTACTAGCCACAGCTCCAGGCTACGAGAAAAGTCCGAGTGCAACAGAGGGCGATCGACGCGGATGAGGAGGGGTCAATGAGGGAGGAGGAGGAAGAGGAAAAGAAATGGCCGGAAGAGCACGCCCCATGCATTCGCTGCTCCCAATCCCCTCGTTTACGGAGTGGTCAGGGGTGAAGAGGCAGAACGAGAGGAACAAGCTTTTTTCGTCTGACCCGCGGTTCCCGCCTCGGCATGCCTACGCCTCCTCCGGAAATCAAATGGTCTGTTCGCTCGCCGAAGAAATATTCCATCAGTGACTAGTTCGTGAGTGTCGACTTTCTTCCTTGAAGCATTCTTGTAGCCATTGTGGCTTTTTCAGGCCATGAGCAAGACAGAAAGTATGAATGTGTCAGACAACGCTGCCTCTGATTCTATGGAGTGCCTAGCGAATCGACGTATCTCTTGCGTAGTTCCAGAATCCATCTCAGTCAGATCTCGTCATGTCTAGTTCAGGATCCCGGAATCCCGGCGCTCTCCTTGGAGACTCGACGTTAGTAGCAGCAGCCGAAGCAGTCACGTGGACCCAGAATAAGCGTAACCAGGGTGTTTGGATTCGGAATTGCGTCAAAAATAAGCACCGTGGAGCAACAACAAGAGTCCGAAGAGCCGAAGGAACAACAACAACGAGCGACAGATGAAAGAGAGAAAGAAAAACGGTATTCCTAATCCTCGCTGGACTTAGCGTCAGCGGCTTCTCCATAGCCACCCAGCGGTGTTTCTCGATTGTTGGATTGCGGGCGGTTGTATTCGCCGGATCGCTCCACTACAGCCGCATGCTCGTATAGCTGGCTGGCTGACTGGTTGGCTCGCCCGCTCGCTTGCTGGTGGGCTGACTGAGTGGATGGGTGGGTGGGATTTGTCAGATTCAGCTGACGCCATTGAGGCTTGGTTTCTCTGAGCGGCGAACAAACGGATGAACGAGCGACTTTGAGTCGGTGAAGCTGGAAGGCAGACAGGCGCACACAGAACGAAACGCGTCAAGATTTCACATGCTGAGGGAAAAAACAACAAACACCAAAATGAAGGGACGACTGTGTGGCAACAGGCGTTCGCTGCTCCTTTCGCTGGCCGGCGAGAGGTTCGCGCTTCGTTCACGTGCGAGCCTTGAGTCCAGATCGAAAACTTCGCCCGTTCGGCCCGAGCGTGGATAACCGGCCGTGACGGTTCAACAGAGAATTTGAGCTGTGAATGGAAGTCACGAAAATAAAAACGACCCCGCGCATCATCATTGTGATCTCGAGCAATCGGGTCCGTGTCTCACTTCCCCATTGAGCACATTCTCTGGGCCGCGTTTCATTGCCGTTCCGTACCCTTCCGCAGAGCGGCCCCGTCTCCACCGATCTCTTTCTCCTTCCTGATGGGGAAGCAATGGGAGGAAATGGCGGCTGCGAGAAAAAAGAACAAAGAATGACGACGTACACGGCCGACCGCCATAAGGAAGGGGGAATAACACAGCGGCAGGAACTGAACGCTCCAAGTGCAATACGGACTGGGGTGCGCTACTCACTCCGACGGTCGGTCGGCGCCGCCGCCGCTCGACTTACTCAACTTGCCCGTTGGATGGCAGCTTGGCTGAACTGCGTCGGGGTAATCTCAGCCAGAGCGTATTTAATTTCCAAGATCCCAGATCTCAGTAAGCGAGTGAGCGAAGCTCATCCGGAGTTGATGGCCCTGCTTTTGAGAAATAAGAAGACCAAAGAGAAACGAAAAAAAAAGAAACGTTCGAGGATCTATTCCCTCTTTGTTTCGATAGCATTGTTCCACCGCGGCTCTACTTCACATTCAAGCCAGCATCCACTTCTCTGTTCCTCTTCGCCCCGCCATCCTCCACTCAAATCCACTTTTCCTGCTTGTTTTGAAGCCATCCACCTGAGCTCCTGGCTGCGCATTGAGGTTAATCTGACGGAGAAAGAGAAGGAACCCGCAAGCGAGGGCTTTAGCAATCAAATCGGGGTCGCACGAGATGCGATCCGTAGAAGTTGCAAGAGTATTTTTTGCTGCTCCCTCCGTGGGACCTCGGGACATTTCTAGAGCTTCATCTTTGTTCTCGTGGAGATGACATCAGCAGAAACGACGCAACGGCTGATCGTGACGACGGCCACCGTTGAGACGGGAAGCTTAGGTTGGTGTCGGTGGTCTTCCTTCTTCCGAGCAGGCGGGGTTCATTAGGGTAATTTGCAAATCAAATGCAATCTTTTTCTTCATAGAATCGGGGAAAATCACTTTGACGGCGGCAATCAAAAATCTCGAGCCGGTCGAGTGGCCGCTCAACTGACAGTTTAGTCGGGCGCCGACCGACCGACCAACCAGCAGCCCGACTGGCTGCCTGCCTGTCATTCACCGTCAAAGTGAAGTTTTCCCATCGCTGCTTGAGCGAATGACTATGATCGCCGATCAACTGATGAACTATCCCTGGTGGTCTGCAGTTGACAGGCGGAAGGAAAATAGCCAGTGACGGCTCAAAAGTATTGTTTGAGATTTTTTCTCTGCCCTCGCTCCGGCTGCTCTTTCCCTATTCATTCCCGGTCCCACCGAGATATTGAGAATTTCCCAAGGACCGATCCGCCGTTCCTTGCTCCCGGGCAGCTATCCGCCCGCTCGACTCGGAATCTTCCTGTGTGCGTTCTTCTCATCTTGGAGATGAGGATAAGATGATCGAGCTCCCACGTAAACGACGCGCCGGACCATAAACTTTCATTAGTCGTAGCTCATTTCGCTTAGCACTCCAGCCCGCTCCGTACTGTTAAAGATTAGAGAGCATCGCCGCGAATTTCTGACTCAGGCGAGCGGAACGTGAACAACGAGACGTGAATGATGATTATATCACGAGTGCTGGTCGAGAGACCCTAACCGCGGGAAGAAAGGAACGAGTGACTCTTCCTCCGTCGTCGTCGTAAAGGGACCACGACGAACATTTTTTCAATAGACACACTACGAATCAACTAACGAGAGACCCGACCGATGGAATGAGCACTAAAAGTGAGGAAGACACGAAACGACATCTTTGTCTTCCCAACGATGTTCGCCGTTTCCTGCGGCGGAGACACCATGTACTCCCAGCCTCGTATCAGCGTAGACTCTTCGTGCGGGAGACGTTGATGGCAGTGTGAGAGTCATATTTTCGCTTCTGTCCCTCTTCCACGCTCGTTTCTCGCTCGACATTCCTCGTTGCTGTTATGTCTATCTTAACCCGTCTGCAGCGGTGCGTTCCCTCTGCTCTCGTTAGCGGAGAACATCCACCCACATGCAGGGAGGGATCCTCGCGACCTTCACTTTCATTTATTCGAGCAGTAATTCCCAGCTGCTGGGGTTAAAGGCGCGAAGCGTGGTCTTCCGCAGTGCGCACGGAAACAAGTCGGTGACGACGTTCGACGGAGGCTTTGCAGCCGTTGATCTATTACCAGGCAATAACAAATACCAATAATAGTTCCTGCTCGGAGCGTGGCTGATGTTTCTGCGACGGGTAACCTCGTTAACTTGAGCCAACGTGCACGGATTTTCAGTTCACGTCCAGCTTCACGCCGAATCGCACGTAATAGGTTTAGACGGCTCAACGCTTTTTCTCTCGGTCCCCGTG
Organism: Galendromus occidentalis; assembly: GCF_000255335.2. NCBI lineage: Eukaryota > Metazoa > Arthropoda > Arachnida > Mesostigmata > Phytoseiidae > Galendromus > Galendromus occidentalis. The sequence continues at coordinate 878,026 of NW_003804370.1, forward strand.
TTTAGAAGCGGAGGCGGAAGAAGGCGATGACGCAAGAGGATGTCAGGCGGGCTGAAACGAGTGGCAACCGCGGCAGCTGCCCCGTTCGAGGCAAGGCATTACAACGAGGCGTCGCTGACTTTGTAGACAACACCAAGATGAAGAAGCCACGCTGTGAGCGCAGAGCCACATTGAGACAAAGACGGAAGAAATAACGAAACGAGGTACGAAGAGCGGAAGCGTAGCATTCTACCAGCATGGCACTGTTCCTTCAGGAGCGACATCTGCTCGAGGTACGACTCTTCGACTGACTGCGAGTGACTCACTGACTATTCGCGTCATCCGACTCCTAGCGATCTAGAGCGTGAGAGGGTGCGAAAAGGCGCCTCCGAAAGGCCACAGCCAAAAGTGGACTACAAAGTTCCGTGGAGGATCGCGGGCTTACTGGAAGACATCACAGACGAGGGCGTTTCCGGGCTCAACGCTATTCACGTCGATAAAACCAAAGTTTCGCATCCGACCAATTATGGTTCGAGTGGGTCCGGACCGAATGGGGCTCGGAGCCGCAGATCCTCGCAGTCGATTGCTGTGTTCGGAGGAATCTTCATCGGGGAGCTTGGGTTACAGTTTAAGTCTCGTTAGCACCGGGTCGAATGCCTCAATGAGCTTAATACTCCATTAGCCCCTGGGAAGAATTTAATTGTTATTATTTATTCTATCATAGGGAAAAGCGATGGTGGGTTAAATGCTCCCGTCGTCTTCGAATGTCGTCGCTATCACAGCGAGTGTAATGCTTTGTTTCTCTCGGTCGCAGCCCCCGCCGACACCGCTCACCATCTCCATTGCTGCCGCCGCTGTGTTCGCCGAACGAAAAAGCGTCTCGGGGCCATCTCGAGCTAATTCCGTTAAAGTAATCCTATTATCTCCTAAGTATAACTACCTTCTGCTTCTTAAGATAGGACGCGACCCCGCCAATGTTGTGAAGGGCGGAGGAAACTTTGTCTGGGGTCACAATGATGTCGGCGGGAAGAAAGCCACGCAAAGCGAGACGCCGACGTAGCCAGCCGTTGAACAGGAATTTCCGGCACTGAACGCCACACGAGGTCGAGTGATCAAAAATTCAACACTTCACAAAGTATTGGAGAGATCCCAATCGTCGGCACAAAAGACTCGGAGAAGAGCTGGGAAACCGGCGAGAAGGTCATGCGGAGGAAGTATTGCGGTGGTTCAGGTCCCCTCGTTCGGGAGCAACAAGCTGACCACTCTCGAATGCGGGATAATTTATTTATTAGACCTACGCGCCCAAGGCCGGTACAGTGCGGAAATTCCGAGGCTCCCATTGCCCATTGGAGAACGGGGGCACTGCCCAGTCGGAGTCGCCAACAGACAGGAGCTCTCCTCGATGTACTATTAATGTACTCATCCGTCTCCGAGCTTGTTAACAAGCTTCCAAGAGATCGAACACGCTCTGCTCGAGGAGAGCACGCGAGACGAACACTGAATGAAAACTGACGGGGAGGGAAACTACCGGGAAAGAGGAATCCTGAAACTCTCGTCGGAGAGGCTCGTTCGGATCGAGTTGCGCGATAGCAGCTTCGAAAGTGGGAGACTATTGGAGATACAGCCTGCTCTGCTGAATTCGCTGGAGTCGCAATGGAAATCGAAGCCATTGGCGAACTTTCCAAGCCGCCCCCATGATTCCGTTTCTCTCAATACCGTGCAGCTCGATAACCAGACCCTGCGTCCGAGCTCGAACGTCGAGAACACAGTCGAGAGCTGCCTGAATCTTCGAGGAGATCCGTCAGACGAACCGTATCACCAGGCATCCGAGGACTGCTGTTTACCTTGATGACGGCATGACGGAACCTCTGCAATAAAAATTGTCGAACAATGGAGAGCACGGATTTCTCCCTCGGACTTCATGGAGAAAGTTTTCCCCTCATCCATGATCAACGAATTCTCCGGTTCCGCGGAATGGAGAGCCGAGCAAAAAATTGGAAGAATTCAGCCTTCTCCCTCACTTCAGTTCTCGAGTCTCCGACTCATTCCGCAGTGAGAGCTGCGTCTGACAGACTCGGCCCGCTTCCCTGCTCTCAAAGTCCTTTCTCTTCCTTTGTTTCTTCTTCCTCATCTTCCGATGGGAGGGAAGTGAAGCAGAATTCGAACACATGTTCACCTTGTCGATAGAGTCGTCATCATCGTGTTCCTCGAAGCGTGGTCGAGGTTAGGGTCTGCCCAACAAACCACCCACCCTCTTATCCACCTATCCACCCACCCAAGCATCCCCCCACTCATCCCCCCACCCTCCTGCTGAAGTCGCCTTTGCTCCCTCCATCTAGTCTTGCTAGGTAGTTCTTGGTTCTTCCTCGGCAGTCGTGTTCCTCTTGGCGCCCCCGCGTCGCCAATCCTGTTAGGAAATCCTTGCGGGATGTAAAGAAAGCATCCTCCGAGAGCAACGGCCGAAGTACCCGGTGGGGGCGACAGTTTTTAGATGGACTCGTCTTCGTGTCTGCTTGTCGCCTCAAAAAGCCTGCTCGAAAGCCAGCCGACCGAGCGAGTACGCAAGCGGGACAGCACATTGTCGTCCACCCCATGTCCATTCTGAATTCCTAATCTAATTCCGAGGGCAGACCGACAGTCAGTCAGCCAGTCCGACGGACGGGACGGCAGACAATCGCGACCCCGAGTCGCCGCATCTGCAGACCGGACGACAGACAATACGACCGAAGGAGAAGGGGGATCCCAGAAGGGTGAGCGAGTAAGACACAGCGTGCCGCTGCGTGAGTGATTTGTTTTTCTTCGGGGCGAGACAATGGAGGGTACAAAAGTTTGTTCATTAAACGTGGGCGAGTCTACTCGCTAGCAGCCTTGCCATACGTGTTGTGGAGACAATGCGTGTCGAGCTCCGTAGAGTTCATGGAATCTCGTCTCGCAGCTGAGGTCATTGTTCGGATGCTCTAGCCGAGCCGAGTCAGTTAATTCGTTGGAAGTTTGTGATCCCGCTCCCGAGTCGGGAAAATCCCGCGAATTATGAGCTCTCAGCTGATTATATCCGGACGGTCGGGCCGGCACGCTGAGATTCCGATTCATGATATAATTAGACGGAGTCGCTCTCTGCTTTTTCAGGATAATTTTCGTCGCAGCGTCGTCTATCTTGTTCCCACGGGCCCCGTTCTCAATTGATCCGAAAACGGCCCGGACTCCGCAGCTGCGAGCCCGGAAGTTCCAGCAACAATAATAACAGGAACGAATCGCTCTCACCGGCCAGTCTCTCGCCAATTCGTTAGCGATTGCGCCCGCCTCCGTTTGATCGTCCCTCTGTGAGCTTTGTTTGTTCTGACGTAGCACGAACGTTTTCCAGCGACACACTTCTTCCGTGTAGCGATCTCTGCGGAACCCGTGCAACGGCTTTCCGCGAGCGGCAAAGCGGGCAAATCAAAGGAAAACACGAAGCAGACGAACGAACAATGCGGATATCGAAAGCGAAGGAAGCATGGAAAGAATACGAGGATTAGTCAGTGTTTATCCAGCGACTCATTGAATGTACATATGCAGATCGCTCGCTGCAGTGGCCGCCGCCGCCGTTGTCTTCGTCGTCGCATCGAACGAAGCAGCGAACGGGGCGTATGACAACACTGTTTCCGATTGCAGCTGGAGCAGCGGTGCTCACAGGATGGGTTCCGTCGTGGTATCCGGGCGAATCAAAAGCGTCGCTTCCTAAAATCTCAGTTCGCTGACGAGGGTTAGGCGAACCGGCGGACGCTCGGGCGGACTGGAGCCAATGTGGATGCGGGTGGCTTGTCGCTCGGTTGGCAGGTTGGCAGGTTGTAGGAATGGTTGTATTGCCCCGGGGCGTCACCATCATAACAAGCTTTGACCTGACTGACACCGCTCTGCTCGATCCCGCTGCTCGCGACCCGACCGCGGTTGCTGATGCCAGTGGATTCTATTTCGCGGATAAACATCTCGCCTCTCAACAACGTTTGCGGTAATGTACTTACAAGCAGACAGCAGAGCCTACATCTATCCTCATACTTGTACATGCAAACATACGTAAATATGGACCAGCCCTGAGAAGAAACAGGAGCGCATACGAGTACCTGTATCCGGTTGGATACATACCGCGGGACAGAGGCAATAATGAATGAGTGCGCAGCCCTTCCACTACGATCGGTACCGAGAATTTGCTCAGAACTTCTCATGCTTTCGCTTTTTTTCTTCAGCTCCGCTGCATAAAACAGGACGAGAGTTCTTGAGCAAAATCGATCAATACATGCCGATGCCGCCCCACCTGCGTAGACATCGAGGGGCTCAGCGATTGGGAACGATCGGGAACATCGCGCCCATGCGAGAATGGCGGAGCATTGATGTCTCCATAGATAAGGGAACGAGTTCAGGAAGGCTCATTCTTCGCGCTCCGCAGGAATGGTATTGCGTCCGCACGCAATCAAGCGCTATAATCATTCGGAGCGATGAGATCTCAAGCGATTCTAAGCCTAACGCGGACGATATCAATCAACGACGAATTCGTAAACTCATCCACCTTCGCTTTGGGTACCAGTCCTCGAATAGGCTTCGACCCGTGCGAACACCGAATACGCTACTAGGAGGTGGCTGGCTGGCTAGCTGGTTTGCTACCACCTTCACCTGCCGCCGGCTACCCCCCACTAAACGCCCACCAACCCAGCTAGCTGGTGAACGAAGGGGCGAGCGAGCCGCCGGTACGTGGCCTACACGGCCGGAGGAAATTATTCGGTCGATACACGTTGAGGTCCGACCCCGACGAACAGTCGCAGTAGCAGCGGGATCGCAATGCCGATCCCTGGCCGCCCACAGCGGGCTGCTGTGCGAGGAATACAAAATCACCAATCAGCTAAAATAGTAAAAAAAGAAGCTCTGGGCGGGCTATGAGCGAGTACACCTGTTTTTCACGAGGTTGGTACCCAATTGTCCAAAACGAGCCACGGGCTCGAATCTCCACGGGGCTCAATTCGAGAGTTTCACGAACTGGCCAAATGATTGAAACCGGCAGCGTGACGTTACCGAGTTAGACACGGAACTCCATGACGGAGAGATTCCGAAGACGACCACACTCGCCACCAATAAGCGTACGGAGAGGCAGAACTTCGTATTCAGAAAAGAAGGGAAGATTTAAACATCAGGCCTAAGGAGAATGTTCGCTCCGGAGCTATGCTCGCACTCGAATTCGCGGTTTATTCGAATGGTTCAACTCTCGGCGAGGTGCGCACCGGTGTCCCCGTCGGATCGATCCGGACAAAAGTTTCTAGATTCGAGCGAATTTACCAAAGCCGTCGAACCCCAACGCAATCCACGTGGCGGGGGGAGCAAAAGAAATGAAGTTAAGACTCGAGATTTCCACCGAGCGAAACTCCTTATTAAGCGTCAGATTTGAGCAATTATCGGAACGCACGAACAAGGGCTTAATCCCGACTGCGGTGGTCGTAAGTTGTATTCAATGCGCCCGAGGCGTAGTAAAACCTCGCGAGATATAAAAAGCACGAGCATGGCGGTCGCGGCGAGATCCCGACAATCAATGTTTCAATCAGTCGCGGGGCTTTCATTCTTCTTTCTCCTTATTCCGAGTCCCACCAAAACATCGTTCGATCGATCCACGGGCGACTCGAAATTCTTTCGCGGACTCGTAGATCGATGCGCACTCGGTCTCTTCTGGACTTTTTGAAGAATATTCCTTTTCCTTTGTTTCGGGTCCGCTAAAACGTGACGCCACAGAGAGAAAAACGCATAGAACATGCTCCTCTCGCGTGCGATTCCAGCTCCGCGATGTTTATCGGCGGATTCCGCTCAAGGTCAGATGCCCAAACTGACTGACGGACAGACAAGCAGACAGACAGAGCCACCGACTGACTCTAATATGCATTAGTTGCTATGCATGTCGCCTTGAGTTTCCGTCTAGGACCAACGTCAAGATCTGTTTGACGGAGACCATTGCGGAGATGCACGAGAGACAAAGACAGCCCGTGCGGACAAACATGACTTATGATCGTCTGACGCGTTCTATTTGTTTGTGTCTTTGTTCGTTCATACGTTCGTCGGTGACAACGATTGCCCACTGCTACCAACGAGGCGTGCGAGCACGATTGAACGGCACGACGAGTAAAAAACCGTTTGCTTACACGCAGCCTTCTACGCCAGCGCCATACAAAGGGCGACGTCGTTTTCATCATCAGCGATGTCGAATTCGATATGCACAAAGGAATACGAGGGGTGATTTCGAACAAACGGCCTTTTTAGCGCCGGCCTGCTGCAACCCACAGGTGCCCACGTCGATATCTCGGGGATCTCTGATCGTCTGTAGGATTGCGAAGTCATTGAAGGAAATTCCTTGTCGGGTTCTCGCCTTCCTCCTCCGTCATTTTTCTATTCGGCTCACCCTTCTCCGAGCTCTCTTTTTTTCTTTCGAAATCTCTTCCCTCGTCGACGCTGCGCCGTCGTCATTTGCTTCATTCCCGTCGCTGCAGCGCGAGAATTTCAGCTCTAGAAATCCTCAATGAAGGAATCGTCGTGGAGCTCGGCCGGGGAAGTTTTGTCTCGCCGAACCCAAACTTTGTTCTATTATCAATTCCAGATGGAACGGAGCAGCGCAGCCACCCGAGAGCCTAAATCTAACTGGCTGTGGGATTTAGGGATCTTTCCCGGCCGAATCCGGGTGTTAGACACGTGCGGATCCGAGAAAGGAAAAAAAAGCGATTTGACCGCCATTGCTCTGGGTTCTACCCCAGGAATCGGAGTCGAGATAACGTGGGGAAGTCCTGATGAAAAACATCCGTTCACTCTGACCGTTCCGAGCAACAAAAAAATTGGGTCTCGCTCACCAATTCTAGAGTTTCTCTGAGTCAACACTAGCGTAAATATCGCGGGGCTGTCGGCTCCAGACCGATATAGGACTCAGGTTGTTGCACTCGAAATCATAGACATACGTTCCCTCTGACCGGCAATCGAGGTAGGTCTTCGAAGATTCGAATGAAGCTGATGACGAGTGCGCCTTCGCAGGAAAATGACGAAATTGGGAGAATCTTCGGTTTCGAAAATTCCCCTATTCCAGGATCTAGTGTTCGAGGAACCTAGACATCACGAGGGACGAACGAGGAGAAGGCTGGAACCCCATAGCCTGGTGAACTGGTCCCCGTTCAGCCGATTAAGGATGAGTCGGCTCATAGCTATTCTGTGAAAACCCATAGCCGCGCACTCTTTCCCGTGAACACACTACCCAGCTCGATCGAACAACCCCATATTCTCTTTCTCCATGTGATGATGGTGGTGGTCGTAGCTAACACGGCAGTTTCGGCAGAGAGGGCAGCAGAAGCAGTCGTGGTGGTCAATAATTAGATCCCGCCAGAGAAAGCTAACGGCTTCCTAAGCTAAGACATATGAGAGCTCCATTTGGACCCTTCTATCTTCATTGCTTATTGCATTAAACTCGTACGAGTTCTCGTAGCTTTTGCCGCAGAATCCGACCGCGGCCTGAACGACCCTAGGAAGGAACGAGCGAACGAACGAACCAACTTACCAATAGCGAGCAAACAGACCCGATGGGTAATTGATTTTCTCAACTTTTGAACTGTTAAGAGATTTTTCTCGCAGCAAGCCGGCTTCATTCCGGATAAGTTGTTCGAGTTCACGAGTTCGTTCGCTTCGCGTTATCGGCGTGAATATTCAAGAGCGATCTTCTTCGAAGAACTCAGCCACGTCGAATCGAACTTCGGATATTTGCACGCGTGTTCCCCGATTACTTCCGCTCCTGCCACACCGAGGCCCTCAAAATATTCGTAGATATCAATGATTTTCCCCTCCGGAGCCCGATTCGTGGGGCGCATATGTGTCATGTTCTTTTTCCCTACACCGGGACTACGCTCCGGTATTCGTCGCCTCCCTAGGAAATGTTTGCCGTCCCATCCTCGACGTGTGCCAGTCGCGAACCGTCTTAGGCGTGAATGCTCGCGTGTTTTGTCGTCGAGTGGCCGTATCTGCATGCAGGAAGCACAAAGGCGTGTTCAGGCGGATTCGCTCGAACGCCATCCCGAAGCATCCGCGCAGCAAGCGGGAAGCGCCTCAACGCCCGAGGTGCTGAGCCTTTGAAGGATTTTGTGCGAAAACCGTGTCGCGGCCTCTGATTCGCGGACGCTTCTCCGCCAGCTCGCTGACATTGCAGTAATTATTAGAGGGCTCCCGAAGATGAGTGCGATATCTTCCTGTAGTTTCCAACTCGTTCAATGTCGATCATCGGATTTGATATATCGTTCAAATATATTGGAGCAAAAATGGTCAGCGGGACTCGCTCTGATCCCCGAGCTAGTTTCTCCGTCGCTCGATACAGAGAGCGATGATTTGCGCAAAAATGCCAGCAGAGCTCTGAAGCGGCACAACAAGATGAGGAATGGAAAGGAAATGGAGGAGAAAAGAGCAAAGGGAAAAAGGCCAAATGCCATCGTCGAATAAGTGATATTCAATCAACGCAGAAAGCGATCCCAAAAATGCTTCTGCCCAACCAAGAGTCAGACAACAGCAGATTTTTGTGAGCGTCCCGCGTGCATCACTTTGTTGTACATTTCCGTAGAGCCGTGTTTGCATCGCTGATGGTTCGCACCGCTGCACTCGACGTCCATTAGGCTTCACAAGAACTCGTCAACGGGAGCTTTGGCGGAATTCGCTACCGAATCTCGGTTTCCCGGCGACAGAATAGAGGCTCCAATCTTGCGCATCCCTCGGTCGAAACAGAGTTTCACGCCCGTCCTCCCCTGATCGAGTCGTGATTCTAGCCGTCCCCCTTCACTCTTGCACGGAACCTGACGCGACGGTTGGGAATTGGGAACTATCCTAGTTTTCCCGTCTAAGTAAACGCGATCTTACCCAGCTTCCGATCCATGACCGACATGGACTTCGTGATTTCCCATTTTACGGTTGCGCAATGTTTCCGTATTCCGTCCCCGCATCCCTCTCGGTTATTCCTCCTTGAGCTTGAAGCTGCCGCGTCAGACGACCCTTCGCTGTACCTCTGTCACGCGAAAAGCGAGCGAGTTTCTTCCCCTCCCCGCTTCGTCACTGTCTCCTGGGCCGCGGTTGCAGTCTGTCGACGACGGACGTGGGAACTTACCGCGATTCTTGAATCTGCCGGGCAAAGGGGCGGACAGGCGATCGGACGAGCAAGTGCGACGAGACCTAGGCGTTGTTTACTTCGCTCTCTCTCTCTTGACGGACAAACTGTAAAACTCTCCTTTCCCACTCGACGTGTTACTCGATGCTTAGCAGCCGAAGTGAGTTGCTTGTCTCCTCCCATGAATGGTCGGTGATGGAAATAACAGTCCCGAGAGAACGAGCACCCGAGCGATCCGCAGACGGCAGGACAGACAGACTGATCGAACGACCGACCGAACGACGCGACGGGCGAAGACGATGCGAGTTAGTGAACTTGGAAAGAAATGATGGGGAGAAAAAGAGAGGGTGGCGAGGCGAAACTATGCTGGCAGGCCCAAAAAGTTCCGGACATACGCTCGCTGCACGCCGGGCCGGCCTTCACCGTGCGGTCACGCCATATACCTGAGCTTGCCCACGGTTCCCGCGAACTGAACTCACCCACCCATCAACCCACCGACCGACCGACCGCTCATCCACCAGTCGCCGGCTGAAGTTGCTCAAAGATCCACTGTCGTTCCCCGAGCATACGGGACACCTGTCAATCCGTCCCTTCTCTGTATCCTTTCGGCTCGTGGGACCCTCCACGTCTGAAAATGACTAAGGAATTCCGAGAAAGTGCCGTGGCTACAAAAGAACGATGTTTGCGTGCGTCGAACAGGGAAGTGCTCCAGGGGAAAAGTTCGCTGATCCGAAAGAGTTCCTTTGTATTGGGGAGAGAGCTGGCCGAGAGCAAATCGATAAATTGCAAATCACATCAGCTCGGGCCGAGGAGACGAAGGGACGGGAATATTCCTGCGCGGCCCATCGCTCCAACTCCTCCGCGGTCTTGAGCTTCGGTCTTGTATATTCAGTTTTTGAGCAGTCTACTTCTCAATTCCTTTTCCCGTGTGACCAACGTATGATATGGATACATCCCAACGCGAGATAAGCGGGAGTCGTCGTCTCCACCGTTGGAAGCCATTCTCATGTTGATATCAATGATAATGAAAAGAAAAATGATGGGATTCAGATTGGAAATCCGGTTCGAGTGTCACTGCCGCAAAATTCGGATCGTTCTCGGCTCCCATGGCGGAGAACGTCGACGCTACAATTCCGGAAATCGTCTCGGGAGATACGAGTCTCCCGCTCGACTCCGTGCCGCAGCTCCGCCCGGGAATCGTTTCGGTTCTGCTCTGCGATTTCCATGCCAAAAATACCGATCGCAGACACACGGCGCACAGCTCAAGCGCGATCTATCTACTGCGATCACGTTCCGTGAGAGCTGGATGATTACGAATTCGAAGTCATTCGTTTATTCCCAACTCATCTGGCGAGCTCGGACAGAAATTCATACTTTGATGCGACGATAATGGTTTTGCTTCCGTGGAGTTTCCACAAATATCTCTGCGCGCCGATGTCGAGCGGATGCGAAGCGGCTTCGCTGAATTCGGTATGGACGTTCGAAAAAAACCTCTCCGATCGCCGTTTCTACAGTCGAGTCTTGTTCACGGAAATCCTTGAGCGCGCTCTGCGCCTTTTCTACATCTGTTTTCGGTCGCCTCCCGTGTTCGAGCCTGTCTCCCCAACAAGCATGAGTCCCGCAGCCTGCTTGCCCGGGGCGGCTTCGGAGTAAGGAGAAGGGATTAGCCTCGCAGTGCACGTCGGGCGGAGACTCTACACGGACGGGAGCCGGAGATCAAAACGCAGTAAAATTCATTGCAGCGACGCCGACGTTAGCCCGGCTCAGGCAAACGCCGCGCCACGCCGTTGCTACGGAGTAGTTGCGAGATTCCAGAGAGGGTAAGCTTGCCACACTTCTTGGAGTAGTAGTTTGACCTTCCGGAATCGAGAACGAGCATGAAGCAGAAACTACCGCAGAAGAAGAGGTGGCCGGAGTTTATCGCGAGTCGCCGATGTCGAGCATGGCATTTTAATTTCGACCAGGCTCGCTCGACACGTTCGGTCTGGCCGTCCCCCGCGGAGTTCTCGCGCAATTCGTGATAAACTGTCGGAATTATCCTCCGCGGCTGGCCCTCACGGTTGTCACGATGCCGGATTAAAAACAACCGTCGCGACAAGTGCAACGCAAGCCGAGATCATGCGTGTCTAGTTGATTACGGCTGGTTCGACGCACGAATTTTCGGTCAAGTGAGTTGCTGACCGACTAACTGGTCGAATGGGTACAACAACCACGACCGATCTCACGTCACTATTAGACACCAGGAGCTTCGGGTGGACCACTCGGTATATCAGGGCGTTCCAGTTGAAAGTCACACGGAGGGTTTCACGCACGTTATAGAGGGACTTCGAAGAGTTTCGCACTTCCCTCGAAAAAAAACTCTCTCTCACAGAAAGATCGACTATTCGACCCACGAGACAAGGAGAAGTTCGTCTTCGGCGCGACACGTAGGCACTAGCTATAGATCATCCCGTGCCGTGAATTATGTCTCTCGAAGTTCTCTTGCCGCCTCTCCCACACCGTTCCTGCGATTCTCCATGAGAGTTTCTCTCTTCCACCGCTCGTTGTTCATTGTCTCCGCGCGGTGGGTTGCGTGTAGTTTTCCGTCTCCATTCGTTTCTCATTTCTCCCACCCACACATGAAACTTTCTCAGATTTCCGACCCCATGCCCCCACTCGACGGAGGACATCGCGAGATTTGATTCGCCCGTTGAAGTTTCAATTTCTAGTAGTTCCGATCGAAATTACCGACGACGCGACGCCGACGCAGGCATGCGATGGGCTCCAGCGGAGGTCTATGGTGCCTCCCATCCGGTGGGACCTCAGTTGTGTCCTCTGATGTCTGTAGGCACATAATTGTTTCTCTGTCCTCGCAATCGCGCCGGCCCTCAAATCTTAGAAGAATGGCTCTGACATGATCTTGCTCCATGGAGTGAACCGCATTTGAATTTGCATGAAGGGGAGCCGGCAGAGTAGGTCAGTCTCAGCTCGGACCGCGACGAGCTCGCCCACCATCGCAATCCAATGTTGCTCCGAATACGAAGGGTGCTCTCCCTCTCACTCGATGAGACGTCAGAGACCGTCCGTGTCGGACGCAGATATTCTATTGATGGATTCACTCCAACGGTCACAGTGGAGATGAGCCGAAAGGGCACGGAAAACCCCCAGCCGCGTATGCGAGAAATGTTTCCCCGCTCTCCAAATCCACCGATTAGAGAAAGTTCACGCTCAACACAATTCTCCGCCTGAGTCTGATGCCAATCCATCTTTCCAGAGCGACGTCATTCGCTCTAAAAATATCCCGAATCGATGACTACAAACTACAAACTTGGCTTCGAGGCTGAACCCGGGTGACGTACGTAGAGCGATTCTGCCCAATGATAACCATGGAGGTCCCTGGCTGAGTGAGCCCATAATATTTCCAAATAGCGCGGAATCGGCTACGAATCGTTGCCAGAAGCACGCGATCCTCCCACTTGGAGAACCGTGAGCAATCTTCGTTCGGCTCACGGACAAAGCGGTCGACTGCAAAGGGGAATCGAGCTCGAGCACTTCGCCTCTGGGTGAATTCCGCGCCGTGGTTTCTGTTTGACTTCAAGCCGAAGTTCGGGGAGGGTACAGAAGCGGAAGGACGTGATTCTTGCGACCGACGTTCCCCTGGCAGATTCACGCGGACGTCCGACTCGACACGGATTTTCTTTCCGGCTATATTCTTATCAGCGTTATGATCGTCATCATCGGCCTATACCGTCATATCAAAGAGCGGCTCGACTATTTTTCCCCCATATACTATATTATCATCTTCCCAACTTCTGAGGATTATTGGGCCATAACCCGCACGGGTCCCGCAAATTTCCTGCACGCGTCCCGCCGACCAGACCGAATAACCTCTACTTTAATCCTACCCGGCACCTGGCGGTGTCATACCGGTGCCCCTTCTGTTCAGCTGCGTGCTTTCCAAAACGCGTGCACGCCGTCCTCATCTAGCTCGGTAAGTGTGCGCGCATGCGAAACAGAAGAAGACGGACCGAATGAGGCAAGGCTGCAGACAAAAGCTCTCGGTCTCTGAGGGAAACGACTTTTCCCGCAACCTTGTCCAGGAGCTCGTTCCCCTTGAGCGCAGCTCCAGCGAGAGCTCACCAGAAAAAGAGCTCGACAAGGGCCTGGCCGGTCAGGATTCTCGCTCAAGGAGTGCCCAATCGGTTTTTCGGTCGGAGTCTGCTCTCAACGACACACGACGCGCCCTCGCCGACGCGACACAGTGGAGCCGACGATGACCGCCTCGAGGTGATGAGGACCGAGGAGCGGCGCGACACCACCACTACTGTCCTGCTCTGTCTCCTTTCAGAACCCCCTCCTTTTCATTCTTGAATATTCAGTATAGATGTCTTTTTCCTCGAGCTTCTTCTTCCATAGAGGAAGAATGACGACGACAGGAGAAGCCCGTCAGACGGCTAGGCATTAGCTCACCGCACACTGGGCAAGAAGGAATCTATTTCATTCATTGTATTTTATTCACTCGATGTATTTTATTCAGACTGTTACCCAACTATGAAATATTGACAACTTCGATTACCGTGCTACCAACAATAAGCAAACAATCGAAGAGCGTCTTTTACCATCATTCCCTAATTCTTTCAGGGGAATAGAACGCCGTGTTGCTGTGATTCCAACCCGAGCACCGGGGAGAGCCTTTTGGCGGCAAACTTCCCAAAAGTTGCGGTTCGAAGTTCGAACCCATCCGATTCAATGAAGAGAACAAGATCAGGGGACCCAGCTCGCACAAGCACCGTCCCCTGGTCGAGCATTAATGAATCGGATATATTCACAGTGGAACCCCCCCCCCGCCTCCTGCATCCTTTCCGGTCGTCATCCAGCGGAACTGCAACAGTGGGAAATCAGATGATCGGACTCAGGGATTCGGCCGTCGATCCTTCGGTGTCGAGCCAGAATATGAACGACCGATAGAGCCAGACGTGAAATCCGAAATCGATGTCTTTCACAACGTGTCCGAAAGGAGCCGCATATAACACGAAGGAAGGTGCGCGAGCGACCGCCGAAGCCCGTATACGTCGCATGAGACATCTGGAGCGGCGCTTCATCTCGTTGTCATTTCGAAGGGCGCGAACCTCGGCTCGAGATCGAAAGCACACATGAGGACAATGGAAGTTCCATAAGCCCTCTGTGTGGACAACTCGGGACGCGGGTAGGACCGACGGGGATCTCCGGAAGAAAACACGTCTTTCAATTACACCTTGTGCTTATGCGCCCGCCTAGGATTCGCGTAAATGCAAGCTGGCAGGCAGCAGGCGGGCAAATACTCACGCGTACCTCCCCGCGAGCTTGTTTGAGGGGCGGATGGCGGTAGCGAGCGGACCACGTAACATGCTGCATTGGGAATGAGCCTCGTCCGCATAAGAATGGCAATGCGACAGAATGTTGCTCATGAGACAGTTGTAAAACTGCCATTTGCAGCTTTCCTCATGCTCCTTTCAGTCCACACAGGTTTTCCACAATTCTTCAGGGTTCCGCTCAAGCTATCCCTTCAACGGGGGCTTGAGTTGTTTGCTGCAAGTGCGTCGACTATGAGAGGGACCGATATTCGGAGCTTTTTCTCTACGAGCGGGAAAACGTTGAGATATCGTTCCCTGGGACTGATCGCAGCTGGATGAGATATTGGTACTCGACCCCGCCAGCAACGGTTTTACGTGACTCCACGACTTGAGGGCCTCCGATAAGCACACTCTGGGACTTCATGGAACTCGGGTGTATCACCTGACGGGATGTACGTCAATGCTCCAAATCGACATTGGCGGGACGCTCTCCAAATCCATTATTCGACTCCGGGGATCGCGACAGGTATTATTGAAGCCGGAAGAGAAGAAACAAGTGAGGAATTCCAAGCGGAAACTGTGTCAGTATACCCCTCAGGGACTGATCCAAAGGAGTCAATATCCGAGTCTCGAGATCGAGGGACAAGAGCTCTGGTTAATTCGGCGGACCTTTTTTTGGCTGATCAGAATTTGCTAAAGGCGTTCCATGATTCCGAACTCAGCTCGAGAAGCGGCTCGTCTCTGTCTCCAAACTCCAAACCTCTAACCTCTCGGAATCGCAGAGCCGGCGCGTTTCCAGTCGGGTGGGGAAACCGGTTCCCGCAGACACGTTGGACTTTTTCTCTCAAGATTCCTACCTCTTAAATCCAGCTGATTCCTTGAAGTCGGTAGTCCGACTTGTCACACTAGTTCCGAAGAACTTCCAGCAGTGTAGCACTAAATTTATAGGATATTCCTGTAGATCTGAACTCCGGTTTGGTTCGTTCACCTGTTGAGGCCCTAGCTGAGAAAATCCTCGGGACTCAAACGTGAACTCGAACGCGCTGTCGTATCACTCTCAGAGTATGAAACAACGAACGACTCTTAGGATTCCAAGCGTGGCCACAGTCAATATTTTATTGTCATGATGCACGACTAACACGAACGCTCTCGAAACAGCGTGACACTCCTCGTCAACACTCAGGACGATGTGAGCAGCTCAGGAGATCGAGCAAAGTGAAGCAGTCCAGCCACAAGAGGGCGTTCTGATCCTCGCGCCCTCCGGTGTTCGAGAGCCAAACTAGGAGTCCTGTGCCCGAGCTTTGCAGCACGTTGCCAACTTCTCGAGTGGGTAGTCTACGCAGGAAGGCAGAGCCTTGACCTGCACAAAAAAATAAATCTTGCTCCAGAAGGTCGGGACAAAAAAACATATTTACCCTAGGGTTGGGGCGTTCATCCAAATGATGATACGGCGTGTCAGCTGAGCCGTCCCACAAAACTCACATCCGCCGGCTAAGACAGTCTCTACCGCGTTGATCAGAGAAGGTCATATGACATCGAACTTATCGGTTCCGCTGATCGACAAGGGTACGTTGATCTACTCCGAAGAATTATCGGAATGAGACGAGAAACTCTACTGCTTGTCTCTGATCCGTAGACTGAGTGATTTCATTCAAAGTCTCGATCCCAATAAATTTTAACACATGAAGGATAAGACCCACAGCATGTGAACCATGCGTTTCTTACGCATCGAGGAACTTCGATGGTTTTGGTTTTCAAAGAATCGCCCAGAACGAGCTCAAGAATCGGCTTTCGCTAAAATCAACATCATTAGACGGAAGATTCATCCGCAGAATGATTTATCCCGGCTAGATAGAGCGAAGGGCTTCTCAAGTGGAAAGGAAAAAAATGAATGCGATGGTCTGATGGCCGCACTCCAGCAGCTGCAACCCAATACGAGCCAGCCGTCCCAGGGTAAACAGTGGGTAATAAAGGCCCTCCTTGACATATGGCGACCTACCCTGTGGGGGATATTATGTATTTATTACCACTGGGAATTGGCGGCTATTTACCGACTGCAGTGCCACATACTGAGGCGGATAATTAAATGGTGTTCACGGTATGAAGCATATGTATGTGATGCAGATGTCGAGATCTTCCCAACGCCGATCACAATCAGGAGTACCCACGAGTGAAGGCGGAACCGGATCGGGTCAATTCATTGGCAATCAGCAGAGAGCTGATTCGGTCATGATGAGCTTCGAGAACAAGTTTCGTCCATCCAAAAGATTACGTTCATAGTGAAGTGCGCCCCTCTCTGGAGGAACATGCTGGAACCGCTTGAAATAGGTCTTGAGACTAACGATCTCATTGAAGTGAATATCCGAGTGCTCCACGGCATGAATAGGTCACGAAATGAATTCGTTGCCTGATGGCTTGTCCGTTTATAATACCTCTCGGCTGCTGGCTGCCTTCTGACCGTCGAGACTGGTGGTCGCCAGTCATACGAGCAGGGCCACTCTTGGCCAAAAAATGAATCCCTCAGGGTCGGTTGTAACCCGAAGCGCCTGCCAGTCCGCCCTCCGCAGACTGCCTGCTTGCCCGTGAGTCTGTCGGCCTGTCCCGCTCAGTCAGTCTATCTTCCCACTCGCCTTCCCGCGCCCCAGCGGTATCCCCTGCTCCCCACAGTGTATCGCCCAGGCAAGCCAGCTAGCTGGCTGAGGCAGCTTCAGTGTCCATCAAGAAATGACTCATGTCGTCCGCTCCCTCGGCACCTTCACCGACTATCATGCAACACATTTCGCCTCGGAACCGCGGCGAAACAAAGCCGAGCTCTCATTTGATCCCCGAGCGCGAAATCCGTGATTCAATGTTCGAAAATCCGGATGGTCTGACGATCCGAAAGAATAATATATCTCATTCTCCCTCCGCAAAGCCCCGCATTCCGGACTACCAGACTCTGAGATACGGCAGAGCCCATACACCATAGTCAGGAGGTCGGTTTTATTCGATAAATAATTGATAGATATTCATCACCTAGATTCATAGCTGAAGAGGAATCGATGCCCAGGAGCGCCTACCTCATGGCTTTGAAAGGCGAGGCACCAAAAAACCAGCCTCGCTCCTTATGTTCAGAAATTTCAGGTCATAGATATCATAGTTATCCACAATTCAGGTCAAAGAGGAATAAGAAAATCTGGGTCGAGATTTATTCATCGGATGTGAGTGGAAATATACTTGACTTAGGAGAATCATGGAATTTAGATCAGAGGATCCAGCTCACCTCATACCGGGACGCCGCACGCTGCCGCAGTTTTATCTGAATTTCTGCAACGACGCTCCCAGAAAACGGACCCGATGGCAGGCATTCGAGTTGAGTAAGTCGGCTGGCTCACCGTCTTCTCCTTTGAATCAGCTGTAGCATTGGGTCGGTATTCAAGGCTTCAATCGTTCCCTGAATATCTCGAAGATAAGCATCCCGTGAACAGCTCCAGAGGGCAAATGCATATTGGCTGGAGCGATCAAGTCCAGAATCTGCGAATTGCTCCCCAGCTAGAATGCAGCCGGGCAACCAAGCGAGAAGGCTTCTCTAACGAATCGGAATCCTCGATACGGAGACGGAGAATTCGCGGAGTGGCATGCAGAAGTAGAGCAACACACTCTCCTTAACGGCCCATCCCAGAAATCTTCGATGGCTCGGAGAGAGCCACAACTCGGGGCTTTACCATGGTATTTGTGTAATTTTCTCCGAGTATTTGACGACCAACACGGGGACAAAGCGCAGTTCCGCGAAGAACTTAATGCTTTACGCGAATCGGCCCCGCGGAAGCATCAGCCCTTCGGAGCGTTGCTCACAGCAAGGAGGAAGTCTGGTCCTAGGAGGAACAGACGACCGCAGAACACACCCCATCAATTTCATCCGAGCACTCAACTCCTTAACAGCGCTGCAGTGAAAGAGAGCTGCCGCGCCATCAATATCTTCCACCTCTCGATGCGGGATGGATAAAATCCAGGAGCGGAGCCGATTTCTTCTTCTTCGTTCATCTCCTCTCTATCCGCAAGCAAGCAACGATTTCCCCTCGCGCAGGCCATCATGGCTCAATGCAGGTCTGTGCGGGAGTCTGTGTCTCCTTCCCGCTGAATGTCTCTGCCACCAGGAGCGGGATGTGTCCGCTTTCTGCGCAATCCTGACCATTATCTCTCTTATCGCACACCACATTATGGTTCTGCTGGCCTTTTTCTCGTCTCCCCGCGATTTCAATTCTCTCGTACAGAAGCCGCTTGCTGACTTAGCGGGCGCGCAAACAAGAGGGAGGGAGGGACGCTCCTCTCCTCTGGGCCTCTGTTCGATAGCCTTCTTGAATTAGCGAATAATCTCTGACACTTTTGAGGTGAAGCACTCGCGGGCGAATTTAATCAAATATATCCGGGGTGAGACATTCCGGTGGCCACTTACTCGATACATTCAAGCCTTCCATTCCATCTCGAGCGAGAGTGCATCGCGGAGTGAGTCTTTGTCTGTTCGGTGAATGAGTCATCGGATGCAGATGAGTGGAATTAGTGGTGACCGATACCGTCAATATCATCACCCTCAATTTATTCGTACGATTCCCCATATCGTCCTGCTGACTCGGAACCTCGAGGCAGACTCCGGTCGAAATAAGACTCCCACAAAGTACCCTTGAGTAAACTCGCGTAGGGTGCGTAGCTTCCCCGATCCTTTCACTTCTCTCTTCCTAGCGTTCGTTTCTCATAATGGCCGGACTCTCTGGACATAAACAGCCTTCACATCCATGAGCCGGAGAATCCAAATTGGCTGAAACTAGAAGACGGAGCACCACTGCGAGAAGCTGCAGCACCGACGGGAGCGATAGGAGAGGGCATTCGTAGCATCGTTTCACATGCCATTAACTTTTGGCTCAACTCCGGTTATGGATAATCCCTCGGTCACCCTCCGAGCGCTGGGGAGCGGAATCAGTTCAGGCTTGGTGGACGGGAGAACATTCGTTTGCTCGACCACTCGAGCGGCGGAGCTGAGACTGTGACCACGGACTCCTATTCAGCTGTTTCAGGCCGATCTGAAACCGAAGTGGAAACAATCAGACCTTAGACTTCCCTCCTCTCCCCCCCCGCGAAGCTGAGCAATCTGCTAGGCAACCCATAGAGTCGGAGTATGATGGTCTGACTTTAACTCTCAAATGAGTTCCTCTAGAGTTCGGAGGCATCTTGCTCCCTCGATATTTGTTTACATTCGATTAATAAGCGTTCAACGTTCCTTCTGGTGTCTTCTGTCATAGCTCCGTCGTCGAGATAAGGAAACCCGGCGTGGTTTGACACACATACCCGAGCGTTGTTTTTCGTCGCGGCGATCGGTCGTCGGTTTCTGCCGCGGCGACCGCTGCGACTTCCCTCATCTTCCATCTGCGCCCGATAAGCCAATGAGCCATCGTCTTTTGGGCCTGAAGCTTTCCCGCTTTGATATATATTTGAGTGTGTGTGTATTTCCACCAATATATCTATCCTGTTCCAATAGGTGTTGTCATTGCTATTGTTTCCCCTGTGTTCCTGGGCGAGTGCACGGCTGTGCTAGTGAGCAAACGGGTGTTAATATCTTGGAGGGTGAACGTGGTGGTCGGTTTGAGGGCTCGTGAGGCCTCGAATACGAGCAGCCAGTGAAGTGGCTCGGGGATCGGCCGTGCTTTCATTGTCGATATGACACCAATTTTCATCGTCGTCCTCGTCCTCCTGTTGAGCTCGCCCCGATATGGGATCTCTTCGACGGCAGACGAGCCACCGCCATCGTCGACGTCGACGGATCGGCAGATAAATTTATCGCGACCGAGTCTAGTTTCGCAAATTGCCTCGAGCGTTAACTCGATATTCGGGACGGTGCAGCAGGGGCTCCGACAGTCGCTCCGAACGGTTCGCCAACTGATGCTCTCGGACCCGGACGCCGTTCTGGCGATGAATTCAATCGTGAGTATTCCGATCAGGAGAATCGAGAAAGATTCTTTCACAGAATGGAAGCCAAGCACGACAACTCTGAGCTAGACTGGGCTTCAAAAAGATCGCGTTCGGGGAGATATTCGGACTTGTTCGCGAAGCGTATTTTCTCCAATTCCATTTTCATTATCGCCTCCAGGGAGACTACGTCCGATACAACGGCTACACTTTTTCTGAGCATTTGGTCAGCACAACAGACGGAGTGATTCTGCAAGTGCATCGAATTCGGCGTGAAACGGCGTTCATCGCAAACCAATCGATACCCGTACTAATGCTACCTGGAGTGATGACATCGAGCTTCGATTTCATCGCGAACCTCCCACATCAGAGCGTTGGCTTTTTCCTTGCCGATATGGGATACGATGTGTGGCTGGGAAACTTCCGCGGGACGAGATATGGCTCTATGAGCAATAGCACCCATCCGAATATTTATAACGCCACGTAAGTGTCACCCCTTCCCTTAATACTTTCGTGGACTCGAGCCAGCTGAACTTCTACTCCTCACCGAGACGGGCGAATAATGTCACCGATCTCGTACTCGATCCCGCTTGGACCGTATGAAGATTTATTCTGTCGGTGTCAAACACCCGCTTGAGATATGATCCGTTGTGTTATGAGAGCACTCGAGTCCTCGTTGCGAAATTTCCGAGCCCGAGCTTCGGATCTGAAACATGACGGTCTGGGTTCACTTCTCCTCTCAGGCTTGACGACCAGGCACTCTTGGATACCCCAGCGATGATTGATGCCGTCCTAAACGAAACTGGTTTTAAGGATCTCCATGTTGTAGCGCATTCCAAAGGTGCTACCGGGCTGCTCGCTACGCTATCTGACCTCCCCGAATACAACAGCAAAGTAATCATGATATATGTACACAAGTATTCTCCCATGCTCGCGATTCGATCCTTTCTGATCGAGGGGATTCACTTGATTACTTCTAAGCATTATCTCGTAACTTCCCACAGGTAAGACTCTTCTCCGCCTTAGCCCCAGCTGTGTTCTTCCGGGATACGAGCCGCTTCCTCCGGGTCCTCTGGCGGGTGTCGCTCACGGAACCGATCGTAAGTGACTGGAATAGGATTGGAGATGGAGCACAAATATTCATCTCAGGTTTCAGTCTCCATGACTTATATGAGCAGATCTCGTCTATGATTCTCGTGACACTGCTTAAGGAGGAGGCGTATCTGTATTCCCGGGAATAAGCGTCGCTGAAAATCAAGTCCACGCAGTACTTGCTGAGTTCGAATCGAGTAATATTAGGATCTCACCGCCGAGAAGCCGCGTCGGCAACGGAATCTGTGAACTCAATCAAAGTAGATGGAAATTTGGTATTCGTCCTTGGATTTGCAATTCTGAATTCAGAGCGGCTCAAATCAAAAACGAGCAGCCAGAGGGCCGAGAGGACAAAATATCCATCAGAGGTCTCCGGCAATCCCTCGGAGGGCGACTTGGGGCGGCGGTGCGACACATCCGAAGCTCCTTTCCAACGTCGAGCTAATGATTCAAAATGGTCGAACCACAACCATTGACCCCGAACCTGAATCATATTTCAATTGACCCCGCGGCTCGCCGAACCAGGAGCCCGCCCGCTGGAACCCTGATCGAATGACCACGGAATTCTCCGTTTTCGGGCGCTAAATATGTCGTTTCGCTGTAGAGAGTGCCGTGCTAGATCCGGCATCGATGGGAAATCCCCGACTGCCTCGATCATTCGATTGGATTTAGGTGTATTTCGCTCTTTATCGTCTTCCAGAAAACCGTATTGAAGAATCTGATGTACGAGAATCGACCGATTTTCAACAATGAGCAAATTTTCGATCCATCGTACTGGTTCATGACAGCTCCGGTCTGCGCAATGACAGGTAATCTCAGAGGGATCTGTCGATAGACATTGTCGAATCAGCGAAAAAGGGAGAGGTCCCAAATGATATTCGCATCTTTTTCGCTCAAGGTCTACTTTGCGAGTCCGTGCTGGACATCATCGAGGATCCTTCTCTGCTGAGAGCAACGAACTACTATCGTCTGAACAGGGTCAGTACTTGATTATTGCGAATATCCATTTTTTCTCGTGGCGAATTCCCACCATGAGGAAACTCAGTCCTAGACTCAAGCCCCCTGGGACGCTCCAACCGGAGTATCCCCGCAGAACTTCCGCTTCGGAGGAAGAAATCTCTTAAGGTCTTCAGCACTCCGGAATTCGAATGCAGAAAAGCTAGCCACTCAGAAGGCTGGCTAGGATGAGCAATCCGACGGGCGGCTCAGCGGCGTCCTCCTCCCAAGAGTCAGCGTCTGCGTACGTTCAACAGGACCTCCGAGGTCCCAGAACAGCGACTCAGCGGGAGATACTGCAGCAAGTTCAGCGGCCGGAAGGAGCCACGCTGCGGAGAACTTCCCGCCGAAAATCTTCAGAGAAATCTCCAATTTCCCCGTCCTCGCAGCGATGAGTCTTTCAATCGGACCGACAAATGCTTTCCTTTACGATGGCGCCCCTCCGATGGAACGCTCTATCCGGCGAAGGCCTTTGATGAAATTTTTATATCAGCAAGTTTTTAGATTCAGTGCTCTCCGGTCCTCTGAACCTAAAGCATCTCTGTGGTATCAACGCGTGAAGATATCACAAGCTTCTAAAAACGGAGAATTTGTCCCGTTTTCAGACTCGGCTCGGCGTGATCATGTCACATTTCCCAGCGGGAACAACCTTCGCAAGTTTCCAACAGTTTTACCAGATTAAGGAGTCTGAACGATTTCAAAAGTTCAACTTCGATGACACGACCTGGATCGAGGCTATTGGCTCTCGACAGCGGAAGAAAACATCGAACCTCGAAGTTTACGGAAAGGTACGACGCCTGTTTCCCCAGCTACTCTCTCTTCGGAAATATGATCAGCGTTCAGCCCCCACGTTTGTGCACGGAAAAGCGGGAAGAACGTAAGCATGCAATATTGCAGGGCACCCCTCCCGAGTATGACCTTGCCAACGTGAATGTATCGATGCTTTTGTTCTACGCCGACAATGACGTCTTCGCGGGCCAGCACGACATCACTTTGCTCAACAAGCACTTTGGCCACCTCATTTACAACAATGGCAACTACCACATAGCCGTACAGAAATTCCTTCACATGGACTTCCTTTGGGGTCTCGACGCACGCCAACTGGTCTACGACCCGATGTATTATCAGATGAAGACTTTCGATGCGGAACGAGGTTCAGCCCGCAGCGATGAATCCCTCATCAAAGATTTGTACTACACCGTTTCTGGAAAGTCCTCGAATAAGCGTGCTTATTATGACCGCTTCCTCCAAAATAAAGGATAGTACTTCCGAACATCACATCAGTCCTACCCGGAGTTCCCGATCGGGTCCTGGTGCGCAAAAGTATTGTTTCCCTTCCCGGATGTGCTGACCTCCTCAGATCGCAGGCTCGAACCCGAAATTCCATTGCGGAGCGTAAGGAATCCACACCCGAAGGCTTGTCTCTGAGTAGGCGAGGCTTCCTGCAGCTATCTTGAACTTAAGGTCTGACATTCGTTCCCTCCGGGCGAGAGATCGAAAGCTAAGGTGATTCAAGTAAACAAAATCGAGTATTTATTCATGAGATCGCTTGTCTTCAATACGACGATACCGTACGGTTTTTGAGAAGGTATCCCAGCGGCTTCCAGGTTGGTTTCCACGAGGAACGAGCGGACGCTGGACGAGGCTGCTTGCGGGAGTTGGAGCGCTGACTCCGAGGTCTCCTCATCTGGAAAAGCAAACGTTGCTCTGCTATCAAACATGATCATTCCCCGAGTCTAGATTCAAACTCGGGCTTATGAAAAACCCTTCGCATCGATGTCTCCCTCTATATCCATGGCACGGTCTGCGTCGCGACTTGACACTTGACTCCCGAGAACCTGGAGGTGTTTGTCATCCTCGGGGACCTCGATATGTTCGAATTCTTGCGCATGTATCCAAATACAGCAGAATTCCCTCACAACGAACCGCGCGGGACCGGCAGAATCCGTTCTTTGTATACAATATTCGCTCAACTGAATGCTATCCAGCATTATTCCTACGGTAAGCCAGTCAGAGGGGAGGGGGACAGAGTGTTCGTTGTGCTGGAAATTCGTTGTAACGGTGTTCATTGCAACGAGATTTAACTGCGATGTATCTACAATAATTCCGACAGTCGGCACGACTTGACGTACGATCATGGGTCACCAGGCATGTCCGACCTTCCCAGTGAGGAGGCTCATCCTAGAACTGATGAGAGCCTGGATTGTCGAGCCCACTCGTGGAGGGGGAGGCTTTTCGACTCCTGAAGCATCTAAGACTCGTTGCGGGAGAGATGCTTCTCTCGAACAATAATCCGTTCCCGGCCAAAGAAGCCAAGTCGCTGTTGAGCGGCTCCGGGCGTGTGACCCTTGGGGAGGAGCGAGCTGTGGAGTGGGGATTCCCCCGATCGCTAACGCGCAAAGTTCCTCTGATGAGAAGCAGGGGAAGCATCCGCGCGCCACAACGCATCTCACGGACTTCATAATCGTTGAGAGGATCCTTTGGGTCCCTCTCTGGCATCGCCCGCAGGCCGCTCGCCATAGGTCAGTGGAATAGTTCGCGGGCCTCGGGAGCTCTCTGAGTACCGAAAATTCTGGCATTCTTTAGCAGCTCTCGCGAAGCAACTGGAGAGGATGATTGATCCTAGAAGTCGATCGTCGGTAGTTCTAGGCTATGAGCTGGGGCAGCGGAGAATCTCCGACCGCGACTTGGACTTCGGATGTTCGAAAGAGATTTTGTCGAATGGGATGTATGAATGGAGACCTTCTCGGAATGATAGGCTTCCCACGCTCGCGAGTCGGAGCCAATATAGAGGAAATCCGTCCGAGGCAGGGACGACTGCCTCCAGCATCGGATGGCGCAGCCTCGGGAGCCCCAGCCTTCGAAATCAGCGAGAATTCAAGGCCACAGCCAATTTTGCGGAGGTTTAGAGATTTGCCGCTGCTCACCGGCTCTCAAAACTCGGCACCACTTGCCGCGTCTCCGTGGAAGCTTCGGATAGATCTGGCTGCTCTTTGTACTTGTTTACCTGACCCTCCGAGAATTTCATTTCGTTCTACTTCGCCAGGTTGAGGGGAGAAGTCTCGGAATATCGCTGCCGATCGCATCGCTGCGAGGAGGATCAAGAGAGGTTTTGCATAGGAGCGGTTCGAGTTTTCAGAAATTATATTAGGCATCTCGAATGGAATTCCAGCCTCCATCCGTCGCGTCGGCTCGCCCGGAGATCGAGTCAACAGTCGGGGCTCATACCTGAAGACGATATTTGGGGCGACCTACGAGAGAATGAACGGAATGCCCATCAGTCTACCGTCTTGTATGGAAGAATGGGGTAACTTATCATCAAGATCCGCAACGAGCCCACGAGCTCCGCGGAGACAGTGACCCTTCGCGGCGGGAGGTAGAGATCGTACTTGACAAGGGAACATCTTATGTGTAAACGCCATGTTGGTCGCATGTTTTCTCGGTCATTGCGGGCATTCTTGGAATATGACCATTGATAAGCAGGGAGTGCTACGTAAGCGGACATTTCTATGGTGGAAGGCGAGAAAAAAGAGGACCACCAAGTGTTTCCTTCAGACAGTAGTCGACGCAATAACTAAATCACTGACTCCTGAAAACCGGCCCATTTCTTTCCGGCAGATCCTAGGGAAAGATTGGTGATCTTTCCTGAATCTTGATCACTGATCAAGATTCGAAATCCTCCTGGCAAACAACCGATACCTTCTGAAATGCTCAGTCTCCACATCAGGAATGAGTCCAGCCCAGTCGGTGCTCCAGGCTTAGATCTGGAACTCGCTCCGACGCGACGCGGACGGTCGAGCTCGATTGGAGGTCTTGCTGATTCAAAATCATTCAAAATCTGTGCAGCGTGTTCTGATCAATACTGGCTGGCAAGACTGGTGTGTCAATCGGCACGCTTGCAGCCGGGAGCTCCCTTCTGAACTTCAACGGAAATCGCTGAATCGGCCGTGAAGCGCAAGCAAAAAGGTAGAATTGAGTCGTCCCGAGAACCCGTGCGATGATATACGATCGATGGAGCTACCGATCCTTTGCTTGGAAGTGTATTCTTGTCTTCTCAGTCACTTGAGATCCTCTGAGAGACTGCCTGCAAATATTGAGGCAACATGCAGCACCTGGTAGACAAACGGGCGATCACTGCATTTGCCTCGCGGCTCTGCTCGCCGCGCCGCAGTGTTCCGCAGAAAAGACCACGGGCCGAATCTCAGATTCTCGAGATCAATTTGAAATCTCTCCCCGTCGTTTCTCTTGCCGACCGCTGACCGGAGGGCGGGCCTAGCACAACTCGAGGGCCAAGAGGCAAGGAAGAACAAAAAAAACAATCCGCACAAAATCGATGGAAAACCTGATAATCGGAGAAGACAGCTGAGGTATGAAAGACTAATATTTGAAGAGATTATGACCGATGGTTCTTGCCGGAGGCCCTTTTCGTTGTCACGTTCATAGAGGGAGCGGGGCAGGCACTCAGCGCGTCTACCTTCTCAGAATCGTGGCCGCCGGACATTACCAGGAGTATTGAAACCTTGGAATTCTGATCGAAAAATCCGGAAGTCTCCAACTAGGTCATATGAAGATGCTCTTCGAGCTTTTACCGAGGGCAGAATTCTCAATCAAAAGCTCATCCTCGGGTCTCCATCGGGACCTCTGAGGAGCTCATTGCGGCTTTGTTCGGAGCGTCTTCCTGTGGATCTCCGACGCCCCAACTCACAAGATGTCCGTTTCCAATATTAATATCTCACTCGTATATACAGTACCTAAGCGACAGAGTTTCTCGTATTTCTCAGCTTCTGATTTATATTTGGCCTACGGTCCGACTGAGCTTCGATCGAAACCAAGAGAAGCGCTCTGAAAGAAAAGATTCCGATCAGGACTCAATCGATCTTTGATTCAACACCGAAAACCCCCAATAGCAGGACGTGCTTAGCGATCACGAGGTCTCGACCTGCGAGGCTTCCTTCATACTGCACATTTTCTCCCTTTGAATTCCCTGTGAGAGAGACGACGCTCCGGTCCGGTTCCAAATATAATTCGGCACCTTCCCGATCATATCCCTCACGCTCATTTCGATGGGTCTGATCTCGAGAAAGTCTCGAAGTGAGCGAGGAATATTTTTTGCGGAAGCCATCGATCGTTAAGTGTTGTTCACTCTGGAGCTACCTAAGTGGCGCCCCGTGTTGACGTCACCAAGTCACAATTCTCCGCTTTTCACGCTCGAGTGCTCGAGTTTCGAGAGTATGGCAAGTTCGTGCCTCAGAGGGAGGGAGTCGGCTGGCCATAATAACAGGCTTTGTTTTATGAAATAGTTGACGATGTTTTAATTAGTGTCTGCTCGATAATTGACGCGAACTCAGCTGATATCTGGTCAGCTAGTAATAAAGTCGTCAACAAGCTCAATATCGGCGCGCGCTCGCGAACACTCCCAATTTTCATTCGGATACACGCTGCCTCGAACGCTGCTCCTCACCCTCACCATATAATTATCACCTCGTTCAGAGTCTTTTGGAAACTGCATTGGCTCATTGTCGAGAGAAGTCTCACCCCGTAGTGATGAAGTTTATGATGCTCATTAAAATGCTCGCTGCCCCTCGAGATTGATTAGCCGCGTCATCAATTTTCTGGAAGTTTACGTCCCTTGTGATGGAGGAACATATCAGCGGGGAATCGCACCCCCATGATAGGCACACGCGGTTGCAAGCCTTAGCCGGGGAAGGACCACCATGGCTCCACCACGACACAGTTCGACATCATTGCATCCCGCCCGCCGGTCAATTATCTTGTGCTTATCATGCTCGGATACTCATTCGATGAACAGGTCGAGGCGTCGCCGACAAAGAAGCTATCCGATCGAGTCTCCGAGTACCGAGCAGATGAGCGGCGAAGATGATGGTGAGTATCTAGCTATAAAAAGACACATTGGCGAGCTCTTAGTCGAACCACGAAGATTTGAAACTACACGCTTTGACGCTTATCGATAAGATGCTCGATTCGTAATTCCGAGGCGGAATGGAAATGCGGGTATCGCAGATCGATCCCGACTAACGCCGATATATGCTCTTCGACGAAACAAGTCTGCAGGTGTCGTTTCCTTATCTCCACGACAAACGATTCCTCAATCTATTGTCGAAAGCCCTCGGCGATTAGATTCGATTTTCCTTGATACCGACACACTCACGCTGGTCCAGGTCCTCTCGATTAGCACAGATCTCCATGGCGCAAGGAGGGCCCGCGAGCATCATCGGTCCAGATCCGGAATCTGTCCTGTATATGATTCCTACGCATCCTAAAGAATCGTGGTTCTTATGCAGGATCTCTTCGTTCGTGAATGATCAACATCGACAGCTATCCTCATCCGTACGCCTTTTGAAACCGCGGCTAAATAAATGAAGGGGGATATATGAGCTCGGCCGGGGCTAGCCGGAAAATCCCCCGTGAGCGAGAGTTTGATGTCCAAGGGAAACGACTGTATTCTTCACTCGCAGAATCGAAACCCGATTTGGATCCGGATCTCAAGTTTATCGCGATCAGTTTTTGGTTATGATCATTACCGAGACACCCTGCGCCTCATTTTTCATTTTGACTGTAGCATATATTGAAAGTATTATGAATGTATACCATAGATCCGCTCCCATCGAATGACACAAATGATGTCTCAATCCTAGTGCTCGGAGTGCCGCATATAAGGGATGTTTACGTTGGCGCCTTCGGAAACGAAGTCCCCTATTGTCGCGGAGCCTGTACAGGAACGAATGGTTCCTCAAACGCGAGGAGAGATGATCTAGGTAGGAATGTCACTCTCTCCGCACGTCTTGAAATACGTAGTTCTAAGCAAGTTGGCGATTCGACGCTGAGCAATCAAATGTGCAACCTGAAACTTCGCGTAGACTATCCAATGATAAGAGGTATTCCATAGTAAAGACAATCATCGGCATATTTCTCAAAGAGTTTCTCTCCGTATTTCGACTGCCGAGTGAGGTCCGGATATGGACGCTTCTCTCTCAACTCTGGGTTCTTCGTCAGACTTCCGGCTTTTGTTCAATCCCTCTGGGGATTTTCCAGTGCAACAGATCGTGTATGTGAGCAGAAGTGCCATCACAGCGGTCTGCAAGGCGTTCACGGCTACCACTGCTTCAAAAGGGTAATTGTTGAGAATCATACCTGCCATGACAGGTCCAATCGTGCACCCGATCGAGGCCGCAGGTGTGAAGATAGCTGACAAGGCTGCGTACGTCCATTTAGTGTTCTGACCATTAGATATACATTCCAGAGAGTGCATGTAGGAGCATACGAATGAGGGTCCGGTACCCGCGCCCAACAGAACTTGGGATAATATGACGATTCCTTTAGTCTGCTTGACTGGTACTAGGGGTCCCAATAGTACCAGTGCCACAATGGAGGTAATCAGGCCAAGCAATACGAAATATCGAGGATCCGAGATTTTCTTCGAGAGGAATCCAAATACCAAGCTCGAGATCGCGTACATCCCTCCGGCGTAGAAGAATAGCATGCCAGACTCGGTAGCATCCATGCCAAACTCCACATTTAGCTGCCGAGCAAGCGTCGACTCGTTGAACGATATCAAGACGTAAGCGCTCATTGAACTCAGCGCGTTGACGATTACCGGGAGCTTCCAAGCGGACCGTGTACCGTTATCCTGCGACGTTTTCTCCTCTGACGCCGGCGATACGTGTTCAGGGAAGAAGCCCACTGCCAGCATCGTCGCGGAGAGTAAGGCACCTCCCATCACCCAGAAGGGCATCGGGAACCCTCCGAAGTCGTACAGGATCCCGCCAAGGGCTGGACTGACCACCACCGAAATTCCGTGAATCGTTTCAAAGAGCGGGATGACGATGTGATTGATGTCATTGAGCTCCTGCCCAGTGATCACGTAGAGCATTATGATGCCCATCGCGGAACCGACCGCTTCCAGAATTCGAATGATCAGAGAGCCGAAGAAGAATTGATTGCCTTGCGGGAATCTGTGCGCAAATGAGAGCATGAGACAGAACGCGGCGTCGATCGTCCATGCGGCGAATAGGATCGTTTTATCTTTGAAGAGCTTCAGATTGACGAGTTTTGCCGCGGGAGGGGTCACAAAAACCATCACAAAGCAATAGCACCCCATGATGATTCCATACTCGGCCGAGGTAAGTCCTTTCACATCGAGCGCGTATAGATTGAAAAACGAGTTTATGTGGCTGAAGGTCGCACCTTGGAGCAGTCCCCCGAGGCACAAGAAGGTGAGTACACATAATTTCCGTCTCCATTGCAAGCGTGGGGGTTTTGCACCGGCTTCGGAATGCCTCCTCCTCAAGGACCCTGTACGGTTCATCAGAGACCACACCGTACACCGTCTGCGCGCGTTCCCGGCTTCTTCCGACGACGACGGGTCGACTCGGATCGATCCGCCTGCCCGCTCACGCGAGGTTCCCTGGTTCACTTGTTCGCTCGAGCGCTGATTGCTGAAGACGATTTGAGACGAGAGCGCGGAGTATTTCGAGATGTTCCCCCATCTTTCCACAGTTCCTTTGTTCACTCACTTACCGGATATGATCGATAGCTGGTGATTCTAAGATTTGCTAACCTTCAACTCGAGAGGGCAACCTGCGGGAGAAATCGTCATTCCGCGAGCTCTCGTTCACCGGCGATCGCAGGGTGTGCGGGAAATCTGCCGCTGTTTGCTGAGTCAGTCGAAATTCTATTCGTTCATTCAGCGAGATCACGTTCGAGAGGCGGAGCGGTGGAAGTAGTCATCATTGGGATGCGAGTGACCGCACCTTGGAGCTCCGGAGCGCGAGATGTATTTTCGTGCAGGGAGATCACAAAAATGCAAGATGTTCTCCAGGATGATTGCCTGATCCCAGATCATCCTCCATTCGTTGCCCGAGCCCCATGAATTCACAGATTCGAGACCGTGAAGAGCTTGTAGGGCTCGAATTCTTCAGCTTTCGCACTTCTTTAACCCTATCCATCCTTGTCTCAATTAATCGGGCTATCTATGTGTACACGACTAGACGAACGGAGATCCACCAATGATGAAGGGAAGTCCGGGCCCGGAAGGTCCAGCGGCCGCGCGATATCGGACGGAATTTCGACGTGAGAGAACATGAGGATAAGCAGACCTGCCGTTGACTCCGGAGTGACTCAGGATAAAAGTGACCAGCTTCGATAGTCGATGGCGATTGAGGGTGAAATGACATTTCGGACGTGGCCCGGGGTTGTCTTCGTCGCTCATGCGCCTGCGTTGTTTTTCTTCCTTTTGTTACCGTTCGTTCCCGGAAGAGGAAACCACGCCATGTATTTTGATCCTCGATCCATGCTTCGCTTCGGTAGAATCCTCCACAAACTATCACTCCGAGACGTAGTTCTACTATCAATTCTGAATCAAATCACCAGAGCCGCTTATCGCCCGATTACACGCGGAGCTCGGCCAGGTCAGAAGGTCAGACACTGCCTAAGATGCCTCAGAACGAAACATAAGTTGCACTGCTAGGAATGCATTTTATTCTTTTATCATGCCGAAACTCTCGCGGCATCCTTTCTTCACAGCGTCTTGCGGTTGCTCATAAGGAGCCAATCTAGCCGGAATCGCGCCCGAGCAGATACGGGAAAAACCGCTTCGAAAATGCTGCTTCACTAAGAGTTCAGCATCTTTTGAGCTTCGTCACAGTGTTTGCTAACCCTCTCCGCCAAAATCCTCATTTTTCGGTGAGAGATCATCGATGGCTGTTCTCGTCGCAAATTCTCTCGAGACATTTCCTTCCTTTTCGTCCCATGCTATAGTCAAGAGAGGACTCCTTGGAAAATGTGCCCGGGAAATTGGTTTCCCCTCCACCCCTTCTACAGTTTCACCACGGCACTCGACACGCTTGCACGGTCCGCAGAGTTAGCCTGGTCGGTCTCCTTAAAAGTTTTGGTACCCATGCAAATTGTACAAAACAGCAAGATGGCCACCGCCACCGTGAGCGAAACATTCACAGCGACCACTGTCTCGTACGAGTAGTAATCGAGGATGAAACCTGCCATCAAGGGTCCTATCGTACAGCCGACCGACGTAGCCGGTGTGAATATCGCTGTGAGAGCTGCGTATAACTCTTTCGATTCTTTCCCCTTCGAGAGATATCTCAAAGACTGTATATAGGAGCATACGTAACATGGTCCGGAACCGATTCCGAGCAGAATCTGGGCCAGAATGAGGATCTCTTTCGATTGCCTGACTGGGATGAGCGGTCCCTGGAGCGTCAGTGCTACCAACGAAATTATTTGACCGATCAAAACGAAATACCGAGGGTCGAGTATTCGTTTTGAGACGAACCCGAACACCAGACTCGATAAGGCATACGTGCCGCCAGCGAACAGGAACAGCATGCCGGACTCGGTGGCACTCATCCCGAATTTGATGTTCAGTTGCAGAGCAAGTGTGGATTCATTGAAAGAGATCAGAACGAAAGCGTTCATAGCGCAGAGGACGTTGACGATCACGGGAAACTCCCAAGCGGTCCATATGCTGACGCTATCCGGAGCTGGATCCTCCGGGGAAAGCTTCCGTGGCTCGGGGAAGAAACTCAATCCCAGCATCGTCAAAGCCATCAAGGTCCCGCCCATGAACCAAAATGGCAACGGGAAGCCACCGACATCGAAGAGAATGCCACTGACTGCAGGACCGACGACGACCGACACTCCGTAAATTGTCTCTAGAATCGGGATTACTATGTGATTGATTTCATTCAGTTCTAGTCCTACGATTACGTACACCATCATGCAACCCATCGCACAGCCGCACGCTTCGAAAATTCTAAGAGTGAGCGATCCCAAGAAAAATGGATTTCCTCGTCCGAGTTTGTACACTAGCGACATCAGCAGACAGAACGACGAATCGATGATCCATGCGATGAAAAGGAGCGTTTTGTCCCTGAAATACTTCAAACTGACGAGCTTCGCCGTGAGAGGCGTGACGAAAACAACCACGAAACAGTACGATCCCATGATGATTCCGTACGCAGCCGATGAGATTCCTTTCACTTCGAGAGCGTACACGTTGAAGAACGACGTTATGTGACTGTAGGTCGCACCTTGGAGCAGAACACTGAGGCACAAAAATATCATAACGAGACCGCCTCGTTTCCACGAGAAACCCTTCGGAGAGCCCGAGGAGCCTTCGATGGCGGCGGAATCGGCAGATTTCGGAGCTGTTGTCACGGCGGTCATCTTCGGCTAAGTTTCAGCCGAGCTCTCGACTTAATCGCCTCGATTATCTTCCAACTCGCGTTCCGGGTTCGTACCATCCACTTCCACGTGTTTTGCTGGTTTCTTCGCTTGTCCAGTGAGAGGATCATTAAATTGATCACGCGTTGCAGACGAGCAGCCGACGTCGACCGAGGCCGGAGAAAGGGGACCCGCTAAACTCTGAGAGTCGTTGATAGATATGTGACACTGAACGTGACTCCGGCGAGTCCGCTATCTATTTTCCTTTTGCTTCTGGGGAAATGATTTCATTCACAGGCGAAAACCACTTAGAAAAGACTGATCAGGGATAAGGGGCGAAACACTCCCATTCCTCATTCGAGATGGCGCGTATATGAACACCGCTCCCGGGATTTTACAGGGAACCCTCCGGAACCGCCTTCCCTATCTGTCTCGCACTCTGTGTCGAATCGAAATTCCAACGCACTCCCTCATCTGACACTCGACCAAGGAGGTCCACTGTGGCACGAAATCGGTGTTTCACCAGAGGTGGCGGACGCTTGCTGCTTGTCTAGGTGAGCGTTGCAAGCTGCATTCGACTCGGTATCGGAAGCGAAATGGAGTCTTCCTTCGACGATTACGGCGAGCTGTAAACTCGTGCTGAGAGATATCCCTCGGACAGTTGTAAAGCCTCAAAAGAGTCAAAAACTTGCCGACGTCTCCTAGTGATGAGCACGCTGCCCGATGAGTAGGAGGGGGCGCTCAACCGACTTCAAAAGAGATTTTGATGATTGTATCGTGATTCTGCGGGAAACTGTAGCTGATGCTGGGGACGGATACGTTGCGAGTCCAAATTCTTCTCTCGTTTAGGAATTCGGCTGAAGAAAGAAGACATGCGCCCTTCCCCTGTTGCTCACCGCCCCGAGGAACCCGGGAAATCGCCCCCAACCAGACTTGAGAGTATTTAGCTGAGAGATTTTCGGAGTGAGGCAGATCGCTCGCCCTTGAAAGGATCGCTCATCGGTCCTATTTCGTAGTACGGCTGGAAGAGTCGGGCAGCCATCCTCCACTTGCGGTGAGGGACTCTCTCGGAGGGAGCCGACATACAACACAGAAGAAGGTTTATGCAATCGCTTTTTGAACTCCGCGAGTCATCCAATATCTCATTCCCTGATTCAAATTGAGGAATTCGAGGACGGGAGAGCTCTCATTCCCAGCTTCCCGGAGCGAACTCGTTGCGCTTTGACGGCTGGCCGGTCGAATCCTGACCGACTCTCCGTGTTTCTGTCGTAGGGATGTATGCCTGAAATTGATCATCTATGACGAGAAGAAAAATACTTTTATCAAATAAAGTAGCCCCGGACAATCATACGTTCGTTGTCCGGTGAAGGTGGGTGCAAGTCTTTGAATTTCAGCCTCTGCTCCACTCGACGCGTGTCGACCAGACGTCCTCGAACGATCGGGCAGTCGCTCCGAAATCGGATATTTCTACTGAGATTGCCTTGAGACGAAACTTGATAGGGCTCACATTCCAATCGCGTAGAGGAACAGTATGTCGGTCTCGGAGGCATTCAGGTTGAACCTGATCTCGAATCCCGATATGCATGGGGAGGGTCGACTCGCTGGAAAAGATCGGAATTGAGGCACTTGAAACCGACCTTTCGCAATTCTTGTTGATAATGGTATGCGGATCCGCGAAAAGTAAACATTCGCCCCTCCAGTCCGGGCTCACGGAGAAGGATATGCTTCCTGAAAGTCAGGGCCTAACTAAGAAGAGCATTGGACATAGGGATGCCCGTATGGAGAATTCAGAAGTCGATTATTCGCAGGCCACAGGCTGACTGACGCTGATGTTGCGTACTTTCCTCAGTGAGCCTGGATTGAAGTAAGCGAATGTTTGCTTGCGAGGGGCTCGCGAAATGCCCCCTGCTCCCTCCAGAGATCTCAGATGACGTGATCTGGAAAAATGTGATTGTGCCGACGCGACGCCGGATTTTCCGCGTACATCTGCCGAGAATTTTCAGGATTCTTTAGCGGGAACATTGAGACCGTCGATACAGCATGAGCCTCTGTGGAGTCAAATATACAAGATGAAAACTGAGATGTAAACGCTGTCGGGCAGATGCGGAAGCATCCCTGTCTTGAGCGAGATAGGGAGGATGCTCGTTTCGAGTTCCATGGATATGCCGTAATGATTGCGGTTAGCACCGCTTCGTGAGAACATTTTCCTTCACACTCTCACAGATAAACAGCTGCATTAGAGCATGGATTAGTATTCTCCCGAATCGGCGATGCTATTGACCACTGTCCACGCACTTCCCTCTGAGCGAGAGAGAGGAATGTCTCAACTCTCAGCCGGCTGCAATACTTCTCAGGTACCTGCTTACAGCTTACACTGGTTGTGGACTCTTGGCTCCATGTCTCGGCACCCGGCCCCGTTTTGGCCCTCCCGCGAGCTAACGATGCCGAGCTTCAACGAAGAGCTTCCGTGAGATTTGATTGCTCCTGGAGTCCAGTCATGTGGTAATGGATGCGTGAGGGTCCCTTTCTAGTACGGGGAGTGGTGATAGTTTCGAAGAAATCTGCCAAAGCGAGCGGAACCGACAGAAAATCCGAAAACCGAAGAATCGCTGGAATCGCGCGCAGACTTCCGGTGACCCCGAGAAGAGGTGGCTTCTAAGGGACGGCACAATATTGTTTTACGCGCTGAGTATTTCTGCAGTTCAACGGTATTCTGACGATCTCATGCACAGAAAAGGTCGCCAGATATTCATATGGCCATGTAACATTTTTCTGGCGACTAAACACGGTTGATCTGACGCAGACAGGCGAGCTCCAACTGGGCTGCACTGACTCGGATCGACACTCCCGCCGGCGGACTCCGCTTCTTCAGAAAGGTTTCATCAAGTTCCGGTCATTTGGGGACCGTCGAAGAGCCCGTATGATTGATTCATTTTTGACAAACCTCGATGACTTCACTTCATCACCTCGGGAAAGGGAAGTCGTGAAAGAATTCCCGAAAACCGGCCATGGTCATCTTTAGACTAGATCGAGACAGGGAGATCGCTCATTTCCTCAAACTCGATTCTCCGATTCCACAGTCATTCATTCCTCCTGAGGGAGCTTACGTGCGCGGCTCTGATAGTCCGCGCTGTACTTGAACAGTTCGCTTTGGATACGCCGAATATGTACCGACTGTGGTCGTATTATTTGCCCCATGAGCGGATCCGACGCCGAAAGACAAAACATGGCTCTCCGAACATCATACTTGTGGTTTATTGCTCCCGGGAACTACAATCCTTTGGAGTCTCGATCCCCAACCGCAACCGGGATGGTGTGAGTATGGAAGCGATCTTACGCAACCTAAACTGAGATCTGTTTCACGGGTGGTTCTGGTTTCGCGACCTTTCTTGGAGTTGCGAAAAACACAGTGGCGATCAGAAAGCCCATCATGCAAATAAGCTGCGCTGAAATGATCATCACCCCAGTTTTATATGAAAAATACTCCAGTATGAGTCCCGCCATCAGAGGGCCTATTGTGCATCCTACCGAAGTTGCCGGTGTGAACAATGTCGACAGCGCTGCGTAGGTGTCTTTGCTCTCGCTGTCGAGATACTTCAACGCTTGCAGAAACGAGCAGACGTACGTCGGTCCCAGCCCGAAACCCAAGAGCATCTGAGCGATGATTACGGTATTTTTCGTCTGTGTGATCGGGATGAGCGGTCCCTGTAGAATCAGGCCGATGATCGCAATCGAGTTAGCCAGGATGACAAGATAGCGCGGATCTGAGATCCTCTTCGAGATGTAACCGAATAGTAGACTAGAGAAAGCGTACGTGCTCCCTGCAGCGAAAAACATTCGTCCCGATTCTGACGTGCTCATGCCGAATTTCAAATCGAGCTGTAAGGCCAGCGTCGATTCGTTGAAAGAAATAATAACGAAGCCGTTCAGCGCACACAGTACGTTCACGATAATCGGGAGCTCCAAAGTCCGCATTAGGCCCTCCGACGGGTTGCATCCGTCATTTTGATCAGGTTTCACTGCTACAGGTTTTGGGAAAAATAATAAAGCCGACACCGTTAGAGTCGATAAAATGCCCCCGATAACCCAAAAGGGGAGTGGATAGCCCCCGTAATCATAGAGCATACCGCTGAATGCTGGTCCGATCATTACGGAAACGGCGTAAACTGTTTCCAGCAAAGGTATCACAATATGATTGATCTGGTTCATCTCAGTCGCGAGCACTATGTACAGCATGAAAAAACCAATCGCACAGCCGATTGCACTGCATAGGCGTAAAGTGAGGGTCCCTAGAAAGAAGTGAGTTCCCTCCTTAAGATGACTCGTGGTCGACGTCAATATACAGAATACAGCGTCTACTGCCCACCCAAGGAACATAACGTAGTTATCCTCGAAACGTTTCGAAGTCACAATTTTCGCAACTATTGGAGTCACGATCACGAAAACGAGGCAGTACGATCCCATGATGATTCCGTATTGAGTGGACGATAAAAACTTGTGCCGCACCGCATACTTGTTGAAGAATGACGTCACGTGAGAGTAAGTCGCTCCCTGGAGAAGGCATCCCAGACACAAGAAACTCAGCACGAGAGCGATTCTACGCTTAGAAGGCAAGGAATGCTCTGAAGCTTCTCGGGAACCTGTCCCATCCGTAATGTCACGGTTTTCCCCGTCGCAGGCATCTTCGAAGCTCATTTTTAGTGAGCGTTTCAGTCATCGAGTAAACGCTCTTCGAGAGTGGGTAAGATGATTGCTCAACGGAAGGAATCATTCGCATTGGTCAGCCCTCGCAAATATCTCGACGTTGAGCGATCTAAGAAGAGCAGCCACGCGGCGCATCGAAGGCCTGTTCATTTCAGTCGTCGGCCGCATGGATTCGAGAGCGATCGTTACCAGCTCCTTGGCGCCTGACGAATTTACCCTCAAATAGAGACCCGGAACTTCTCTTTGGGACTTCCAAGATCAAATGGAAGACTCGAAAGCGTGATTCTACAGTGGTTGGCGTTTTCTCACGTCAGTCTAGCCCGTTTCAACCGGGACGTCTTGAGCGGATCTCTCTCCTTGCTAGATCCGAGTCGAGGTCAGCTTATTGCTGCCGACGCTCTCGCATTCTCCGACAATGTTAGAGCGCCTTCCAGTACCAGCGTTTATCCAAAACCTCAGTACGCGATCGAAGCAAGCTGGGTAGAGAGGAAGATACGGCGGTAGCCGCCTAAAACGGTCCGTCGGTCACACCACAAGAGGCTGTGGAAGATGTGGACGTGTTTTCAACATACCTGAATCTGATCATATAAATATCTCATCAAATGCCAACTGAATAGAGCTCCTTGCAAAGAAGCCCTCAAATATTCGCCCTTGACTCATAAAAACTAGCGAGATGCGAAGCATCATGGAAAGTTGTGAGATTGTGCAGTGAGTTAAATGAAAACAATCACCATACCTCGAGCACGCTTCGCTCGAGGGATTACGGATATGCTTTCCGCGGTTACACGGAACGGCATCGTCTCCTAGACGCTTCGATGGGCGAGTCTGACTCTTTTTCCCTGGGTATGCAAACTCACTCAAATTTCCCCAGATTGAATTCATTCATCTCTGATCCATAAACAGGAATCCAATTCTCTGTGGGTGGATTAGATGTGGACGCTGATGACTTGGGTTCCGAACTCCAGGTGGTGCTAATGGCGAGCACAGGGCTGACGACAGACCAAGCAGATAATGCCGTGGATACCAGAACAACCATGTCGGTTCTGATGTAATTCAGTTGAATTCCCGCCACTGGGAGACCGAATATTCACAGGAGTGGATATAGCTGTCAAAACGGCACAGGTGTCTCTTCACTCGTTGATGCCGCCCAAGAAACGGAGCGACTGCAGATACGAGCACGCGAATGCCGGCCCTGCGCCCAGACTGAGCAGAGTCTCAGCAAGGAGATCATTCGTAAGCGGAAATCAGAGCGAACGTGTTGGGACAGCAGAGTACGTTCACGATGATCGGGATTCGCCACGCTGACCGGAGATCCATTCCGCATTCGCCCATATCCCTATCACTTCGTTGCGAAGTGGCGGGAGAAGGAAAATATCGCCGATCGTAAGGGTCAGCAGCCAACCCCCAAAAACGAGTAATGGTAGGGGGATTCCACCGATTTCGTAGAGGACGCCGCGGACGGCCGGACCGATGACGACCGCCGCCTCGTAACAGGTTCCCAGAAAATGTATGACAGTGTGATAGATTTCTGACATTTCGGCTCCAACAATCGGAAAGGCCATGAAGAAGCCGATCGCACGGAACTCATAATAAAACAGAAAGACGAGTCGATTGTCAGTCCGCCGAAAAGAAGCGCTTTGTCCGAGAACTTCCAAGTTCTGAGCACCGCTGCGCACACTGAAGTCGTGGTCATGATGGAGAGAGCGTGCGCGCCCATGATGATCCCGTATCGGGTAGGAGAAAGTTCTCTTTCTGCGAGCTCGTATTAGTTGGAGAACGACTTACGAATTGAAGAAACACGCTATGCCCTCGCATAGACCAAGGACGCGATTACTACGGAATCCAGTTGACCCAGGAAATGACCACGCATCTCGCTCAAAAAATGCAAGAAGTCTGATCTGATAACCGCCAACTCTCAGAGAGTACTCTGCTGAGAAGCTCAGCTTGGTATGCCAGTCCGTGTCGTTGCGGGAGGGAGAATCAACATATACTGAGCGGGGAGTCTGCGAATCCCGTCGATCTTCTGCTCGCGATCGAACTGACGCGTCGTGCCAAGGAGAGGGTTGCGAACGGGTCCCAGAAAGAAGAGTCGCCCGAACTTGTTCGGTGCCAGAGCTCACATGGGGGCAAATTCAAATTGCGACTCATGCAAGCGGTTGATGTAATCGACTTCCGGTCAAGCGGATAGGGCAAGAATTTCACCCCGGCGCGAGGAGCTGCGGACTACTCGGAGCAGACCGCGAAGTCCCAGAGCTCCAGGCTTGACGAAGGGGTCAGATACTCCATTCACAATTGTTGCGATTTGTCATCCAGCCTGGAACCTCGCTCGTACGGCGGAAAATTCGTTGGTCGCAGCGGTCTTCCATCAATGATCTCATGCTTATTTGAGCACCGTTTTCAAGAGGAGGGATCTCGTTCGACACGATTGGCATGGCTTTTCTGCGACACAGCATGGAAGCTGGACCATGGAAGGATCCATTCTACCAGATATTATTATTGTCAACTACAATGCACCTCCGGAGCGTTTTAGACTTGAATCGACGGTCGCAAATACAATAATTATATCCATTCGGAACGGAACGTCGGGGCGTTCGAAAGTCGAGGTCCGACCGTATGTCGTAGAGCTCGGCCCAGGGAAAAAGATCCAGGGACTGTGCCCTGGTGAGAGAGTTTCCATAGGTGGAAAACTATTCTCATGAAGCTTTTAGTGAATAGGCAGAGAGGGGGGAACTGCAAAGGTTGGCGTGTTAATAATCACGATCCAGATGAAAATCCGATCCAGGCTCATATTTTATCATTTATTTCTAGGCGCATCTGTCGCTCCGAATAAATTAAGTGATCGCTGCGACTGCCGTCGCCGATGATCTCGGTTTCGATTTCTGCGTCAAGCGGATCGTGATGACAAGCGTGATGAAGGAGAGAGCCGATAACGTTGTATACACCAGAACGACCTGCTCGTAGGAGAAGAAATCCAGAAGGATTCCTCCCACCAGGGGTCCGATGGTCCCTCCGAGGGCGGTGACCGGTGTGAAAATAGCCGATAACACGGCATATGTCTCCTTGGTTTCCTTGCCGTCGCCTAAATAACGGAGGGATTGCAGGTACGAGCACACGTATGCGGGACCAGATCCCAGGCCCAACATTATCTGAGCAATGTAAACGTGCGTTGTCGTCTGCTCGAAATTGAGTAGTGGTGCCTGCAAGATCATCGCGACGACGAGAGTGAATTGTCCGAGAGCGGTGAAGTATCGGGGCTCGGATACCTTTTTCGACATGAAGCCCGACGCCAGACCTGACAGTGCGTAGAAACCACCGACAAAGAGGAACACGGCCCCGGATTCTCCCGCGGTCATTCCGAATTTGTTGTAGAGCCGCAGGGCGAGCGTTGCTTCATTGAAGGAAATCAGAGCGAATGTGTTGAGCGAGCAGAGAACGTTCACGACAATCGGGAACTGCCACGCCGATGAAAGCTTCATCTCGTTCTCGTCCCCGTCCTCATCGTTCCGTGGCAAACTGCTCGGGAAGGCGAAGATGCCGACGATCGCAAGAGTGAGCAATGAGCCCCCGATGACGAGAAAAGGTACGGGAAATCCACCGATATCGTAGAGGATTCCACTGATCGCCGGGCCGATGACGACCGCCACCCCATAGCAGGTTTCGAGCAGAGGAATAATAATGTGATTGATTTCTGGCGTTTCGACTCCGATGATTACGTACGCCATGAAGAAGCCGATCGCGCAACCACAGGCTGCGCACAGCCGCAGGATCAGAGACGCGAGGAAAAACAAGATCCCGCCTCCAATCAGACACACAGAGCTCATGATCAAGCAAAAACACGAGTCCACGGTCAGACCGGTGAATAGAATCGCTTTATCCGAGAACTTTCTGGTCCTGAGCACTGCCGCGCACAGCGGGGTCATGGTCATGACGGCGAACGCGTACGCGCCCATGACGATCCCGTACTGAGTGGAGGACAGATCTTTCTCCTCGAGCGCGTATTTGTTGAAGAACGATGTCACATGCGAGAACGTCGATCCCTGCAGGAGACAGGCCGTGAAGACGAAGAAGAGAATCTTCGACACGCGGCTCCAATCGAGTTTAGATTTCGACGCGAGCTCGGCCATCGCGCGTTCTCCTTTTCGCTCCTCAAAAACACAGTGTGGAGCATCCGGAGCGCAGTTTATCGGAGGAGCTGAGGAAGCGTTCTAGAGGAATCACAAACTCACGAATCAGAGAGAGGAGGAACGTGCGATTAGCCGACAGACTGACCGACGACCCGACGGATTCCTGGTCTCGGTTGACCCTGAAGTTGAAGAGAGGCTTACGTCTCGTTGAAGAGTAGTACGCGATTATTATCGTGTCATTGACGCCGCCGCTCGGGAGAAGACATCGCTCGGATTGCTAACTTGGTCTGAGTTCGCGACCTTGCGGCAGTCTAAACAGCGTGAAGAATGAGTTTCTGTCTTAGCTTAACGAACCCATGCTCGACTGACTTTCGCCACCGTTCAACTCCATCTCGAGCTTTCGTTTCGAGATCGTTGGAAACATGGAGAGCGTCATCGAGCTATAAAAGAAAAGTCGGCATTCAGTGCGAGAGATTGTGAGTCGAGCTTTTTTACGGCGGGTTATAATTTGGAGCATCATTCATCCTCGATTCAATTGAGCAAACCGCCCCTGTCTCGGTCCTTTGAGCTAATTTTTCGACATGAACTGGCAAACCTTCGCCCGGGAAAGAGATTACGGTCTGATGGAGAGATAGGATACTCTCGGATGATGTCAGTCGACCAGAGCTCTGCCCGGCGACGTGAAAACGGGTGAATTCCGGATAAAAGCGTGTAGATGATGTCATTCGGGGCTTCCACCGTCCAAAGCCGTTGGAGGACGCTAGTCGGGGAGAGAACTCCATTGAAGGCTCTCCCTGATCGTTATTTCCCTGCAGCTCCGTGAAGACAGTCGATTTCTGATGGCATGCACATAGATATTATCGTGAAGACGCGGGGAGCGCGGATCCCGCGGCCGCCCTGCGCGGTCGTTCTGACCCCTAGTGGAGCCACTTACCGAACTACCGAACGAGCAGCGGTTAGACAATTTTGCCCCCGTGCTCCAGAGCTCGAGGCTGTGGACTTTTCATAATTAGCGGGACCACAAGATCCTCGAGCTGAATCAACTCGAGGGGCTACCCGACGATCGCCACTCGTAGTTTTCATTTGTCCCCGCCGACACCGCGTGCAACGGTGTGTTCGATATAGCGTCGCTCTAATTACGATGTTCCCGTCGAGAAGACAGAGATTCGCGGAGATCGAACCCAATTATATCCGGGGGAAGCACTATCGCCAGGGACGCCCTGGTATCGCGCAGGGAAATCCTCGATAGTGAGTCGTCAATCCGTGAAGTTTTCGTCATCTTCAGCCGAGGGTTGAGGCGTCGCGTGGAGAGACTGCCGGAGGTCAGCGAAAAAAAAGGAGCCCGGGAATAATTGACGAAAATCAAGGAAGGCGAAGAAGCACGAATTCGTCGTCGTTCCTCTCATCGAAGGGGGGACAACGTGTACATCCAAAGCCTACTCGATCATAAAACTCACTTACTCCTTCCTTCACTCAAGGAGAATGAGCAACTGACTCAGCACATGGGCCGGCGAACGGGAATTCTCGACGAGCCCTGCGTCAGTCAACCTTTTCAATCGGCCCGTCGTGTCGAATTGGCTCAATTCTGAGAGACACTCCAATCCAAGATTCCCTTCGACGACGAGGGAGACAGCGACCCTTTCGTTTCCATCGCAATATTCACCGTCCATACGTATTCGCTCCTTCTTGCGCTCACATGTGTACGTATAAATGTCGTATCCTCC
The DNA here is from genome assembly GCF_000255335.2 of Galendromus occidentalis. Lineage (NCBI taxonomy): Eukaryota > Metazoa > Arthropoda > Arachnida > Mesostigmata > Phytoseiidae > Galendromus > Galendromus occidentalis. The sequence goes on from NW_003804370.1 coordinate 922,229, forward strand.
ACCGTTCGAGTCGAGGCAAAAGCTCACGGATGACCGGCAGCTTCGAGATATCTGTGAGTCCGCGCATCCCATTCGTGGAGCGACCACGAGAGTCTCCGCAGAACGGATTTTTTTCAACCATCGTGCCTGCAATGGAGCTCTAAGTGGCGAGATTCTACCGCCTATGTTGGTTGAGGGATTCACCCGACTGAATTTCTGGCTCCGGTCCATCTGGCTCCACCGAAAATCTACGAGCTTGGCGTCTCTCCCTCTGTTCCCTGAAAATTATCGTGTGGCAGCCCCGCTGACGTGTCGACAGAAGCGCCGCGTCGCGCCGCTGACTCATCGGACTCCATCCGCTGAAGAGAGTAGCTGCTTGGCGGGACATTTTTCGCGCGTTATTTTCTGCTGTTCTCCTGGGCACGTCGAGCATCGCGTTAAGCTGTATATGTGTTAGTGGGTGCTACCCCCCCCCGGTCTCCCGGCCGCTTCTGTGTGATATTAGAAGCGTCCGTTTCGCTCTCTCTCTCTCTATGGGCTTTATCCACATAAATCAAGATGAAATATTCCGCGCCATTTAGGGCGCCCACTGCGTACCACCCGACCCTGTCGCCCATTGCTCAGTCGCTCCTTGGCCGTGCGCCCACCCGCTCGACCGAGCGGCGCGCCGATCTCGGTTTCCGAGACGAAGGCGACGGCATCCAGCTGACCCACCGAACGAAGAAGAGGAACCCCCTGCGAGCGTCCACTTTTGCCGCAACGAAGCGAGCTAAGATGCTGTTGAGACCGCCGCTGCTCCGACCTGATACGGATATGCGAAACCAAATTCCTTGCCGCCGCAAGAGTTCGAGCCGGGGGATTCCGCCCGATTGGCTGTGGTATGCAACGTGCCAGGCGTGCACACAACGTGCATCCCATGCCGTCTTCAGGAGCAGCCAATGCTTTTATAATGCGCGTTCGGTCGACTGTTGCGACTCGCTGCGACTTGCTGGTTTTGCCGCTGCTAAAGCTGCTGACTTCACCTTCGGAGCTTCGAATCCTCTCGAGGGGTTCTCCTCCTCCTCCTCTCGCTCGTTGTGTCGGAGGTTAAATTCTTGTACCGCCGACTCTCGACAATATCTATTTGCATTTGGGAGACACGTCGCGCGGCCGTGGTCTGGAGCGTATCCCCTCTCATAACATCACGTGAGGATATCATGCGCCGCCATATCGCCAAACGTATTTCAGCGTTGTCGGCCTGACGATGCGACCCGAAGTAATCGATCGCAATACAGTTCGCTTCGCTGTGCAACCCATCATTGTCTGGGGGTGCCTATGATTGAGGCTCAAGATCCGATCGCGATTCGGTACATAATTCTGTCAAACAGCACAAACTAGTTGCCCAAAGGACCCGTTTTAATCAAACCGTTTCGGGAAGGGCAACGTATTTTTTCTCACTTCGAAAGCGCTCCTGAATGATAAGCCCTGATGACCTCTACAGCTGACCCTCCGACCCCATCATTGGGATCCTTAAGGCTCTCGAGTTCTTCAGAATTTTCGAATTTTACCGGCTTTTTTGAATGTTTTCGAAGACTATTGGAGATGGGAAGATGATTCCTTCTCTGCGAATTGGTCGGTGCCAATGTCCTCGGAGGGAGACTCCTTCGCCTCCTTGAGATCCTCGTAGTTTCCGATTTACTTGCGGATTATTTTGGCACATGATCGCGAGAACTGTCGAAGATGCGAAGGGCAGTCTCATGAGCCTCTATAATCGCCTCAACGACCTCTTTGGAACGGCTCTCGGTCTCAAGCTCGAGATTCTCGTAGTTTTTGACTGTGGGCATTTGCGAAACCCGGATTCCGAAGACCGTTTTTCTTCCGATACGAAAAAAGGCACCTGAATACCAATCTGCGACAGTTGATCATTCATTTTTCATTCTCCCTCGATCTGAACATTCAACCGGTGTGTGCGGCAAGATTCTGCCCTCGCGAATCGAAACCAGAAAATCGAGCGAGGCTCCCTCGCTCACAAACGTGCATCCTTCGATCCGACGCAAGGAAGTGACACAATCCAATGACAAGCAGTCTTTCGTCGAATCCCCTTCTCTCACTTAGAGTACTTTCCCCGGGCGCGGATCAACACGAATTACTCCTCCAATTCGAACCCTTATCCTCTTCCTCTTCTTCACAATAATATCGAAATAGCTCGTTCTTTTCTTCAACCCCAGATGGCCTACTCCGAGATGTCATTCACTCAAACTCATCTTGAAGTGCAAAAAGTTGAGACGGAAATTCAATCCAATGAAACTCATGGATTACTCCGCATTTCTCTCAAAAATCTCTCGCGTGATCCCCGCGTCAGAATACTGACCAAGAAGTCTCGGACTGAATCATGCTGGGAGCCTACTCCCCTGATGATATGTGTCTGTCACATAAATAAAACATGGCATTCATCAGAAGGAAAGTTTTGTGATCGAGAGCCGCACCGGATCGGAACACGATGCGGGCTATTCTTACGGTTTATTCTGGAGAGCATATGCAACGAGATTGACAGGACGTCGATAGCATATTGCGTTCGACGAGTCGAGCGGCTCCGACCGACCAACTTCAGCAACTTATGAGATTCAGGGGACTGCTGTATGCAACGACAGTTATCGCCCGAGGCTCAAGGGTGTCCAGCCGAGTGACCGCCCGCCGGAGCCGCCGATCGCGTGAGCGGGCGAGCGAACCCCTTAGCGACCCGCGGGCCCTCTCGATACGCCACCACCCCTTCGTTTCGTCGTTCAGCGTCCGCTTGTCGACGTGCTCCCGATCGTCCGCTTGACAGTCGGTCGGTCGGTCGGTCAGTCACTCAGCCGACAGAATCCGCCGTCCAGCCAGCCAGCTAGTCAGTGAGTTCAGCTGGGTACTGTCAGTCGGTTCCTCGTTCGATCGTTCGCTCTGCTCGGGCCAAGAGGCTCTTCGATGACTGTCAAAGATGGGATGGATTCGTCTTCTTATATGTAAATAGTCGCTATCTATTAGCTTATCGTCTCTCCGTTCCCCTGAGAAGAGTCCGTAGGGGTGCCGGCGCCAGCCATAGAGAAAGGTTCAGGCGCAGGATGAGAATTATCATAATATTACCATCGGGACAGGGGCAGACGGCAAATACATTTGTCATCGGACAGAGCGAGACGTCGACAACCCCATGGCCGGCGTCATCATCGCAGACGGCCATGAGGGCCCTTTTACACGACAGCGACGACGTCGTCTATTACGATAACAACAACGACCACGACAATGACGGAAACCAAGTCGAAATGAACCATGGGAGCTTTTGGCTAACACATTGCTGATGATTTTGCTCTCTGAGAAATTAGGACTCCCCGGTAGACGGCATTTCTCGAGCCTCCGCAAGTAAATTATGAGACACTTTCCTAGGGCGAAGCAGAGGGCCGTCGTTCCCCGGCGAGCCTCGATCGTCATACGCGATTTGTTGCAATGAACTCGGTCTCTCGCGGATCGATCGTCAAGATCTTAGCGGATCATACCCTCGTAATCGACTGCGGAGCGAGGCGATTTTTCCATTGTGAGGAATTATTCTTCGCGCCCCCTGAAAGGAAAGGACGCCCCGGCTGAAATGTTGAGGCGACCCGGGCTTTTTTCTCCCGAAGACAGGTCGACTGGGCGGCGCGGCGGCAGCACTCCGTGATGGTATCCTTCCCCACGGGATCCCTATGATAAATGTCCGAAATGAATATTTCATCCGCAGAAAGAGGAAAGGAAGCGACAGGCAGAGAGGAACAGGAACGAACGGGCAGCTCGTGGAGCGACCACTGAGTAAGTGAGTGTATTTGTTAGATTGTGTCGTTGATGGTTGTTATATTATGATGATGATGATTCAGCAGCGTGAAGCCCGCTTGGTCCGCCTTCTGTCATACACTTCATGCTGATTGAAATACACGGAGAAGGAGACGCAGATGGGGTGCGGCCGCTGATGCTCCTTTCTTCCCGATTCCTGTTCAATCAGGAGGGAACTCATCGCGAAAGCCCCGTCGGAGCTCCGAAAAGGTCACTCCCCGGATCGGGGCCGTCATCGCTCCCTCATCTGTTATTCCAACTCATTTCGAAGTCTGATTCTCGGGACGAGAGTCAATTGGACCATCGATTTTCTGCACGGGCGGTGGCGGGAGACTCGACGATCTCGAAAAATGAAGGAGATCCGGAGGACGGCTTATCTATCTCATCATCAATCGAATAGGATTGAGATGTCAAGAGCGTCAAGACGCTGGGACGGGGGAATAACGTGAACGAACCAGAGACGTCGTTCAACCCCAGCGAAATTCTATGAATGATTTCGATGAGTTGCGAATTTTATGGATGATGATAATTACAGGGGCTCCGAGCTTTCCGACAATCTGCGAAGCTCATTGGGATCCGCGGGTGCCTTTCCCGCGCAGATTCGGACATCAGAGTTCGCAGTTACCAGTCACCGATGCGAATTCCATCGTACGGATCCACGGGGGATTTCCCGGGAGGAGTCGACCATCACGGACTACATGGATATTTAAACTACTTAAGCTCGAGTTTTATATCTGAAATAGAAGAAGGAAATTGAGAATAACCAGCATGGCCATCGTATGCTCCACTCCTGTTTCCAGTGAAACGACGTCCTGCGACTCATATGAGGACGACGAGCTCTCGGTGACGCAGGAAAGGGGTTTCAGGAGGAGGAAGCTCAAAGGAGTTCAACGTAATTGGATCAGCCGGGCCCCGAAACGCAGAGAAGCCGCGTACAACTGCCAGCTGACTGGAAGATGGTGACGTGCGTGTGTGCCTAAGGGCCGAAAGAACAAGCAAAAGTAAGAGGGTCGCGCTCGCGAGCAAATTGGGGGTGCTGTGTAATCGAGAACTACCACGGCAACGGTGACAGCGACAACAATCGACAGAGAGTGATGGCGGCGACGACGCTGGCGCCGCGGCGGGCGCTCGGCTAACGAGGATCGATTTTCAACAAATTTCAAGGATATCGATACTCGAGCAAAATCAGAGAGGACGAAGAATGCGATACGGGAATACCCGGAGTTTTGATTAAAAGTTGCAGTTGGGCCTTTTCAAAAGCTTGAACTCCGTGAGGGCGCTCGCGACCCTGGTACGCCCGCCGTGGTTCCTCTGCGGCCGGCGCGCGGCCTCAAATCGGATGGTCCGACCGAACCCTTCAACAGCTTAGTGAATCGTCCGGCCTCTCGCACTCCCTAGTGAGCCGTATCTCCACTTCTAGAACGATTGACGCCGGAGAGTCCCACGCGAAATTAATCACTGCCCCTTCACGTGTCTGTTTGAGTGAAGAATGGAACGGAAGTGGACATGTCTAGTCAGCACCTCGCACTCATGACTTTCAACTATTGCCTGGCAAATAGCAAGCAGCTCGGAACCCCTCCCGGATGCTGGGCGGCGACGACGACCCGAATCCCTTCCCCGAGGCGACCGGAGAAGGCTTAAAATTGGTCATGTAATTTCAGCTTCGGGTCGCGAGTGTACTTCCTGAGAGCGACCTACGCCCGGCCGAATTCAAGTGTCTCGTCTACCGAACTCGGTTCACTCTATCGAGAGACCCGCCTGAGCAGAAATGTTCGTTGCTATCTTCGAAAGGGATGAATCTGAGCGTAGTGCAATAAAGTTTAAAAATTATACCCAGGATGAGATTCCGACCGTTTCGCTCCGACGGGAATCGAACCGTATCTCGGAGCCAACCTTTCCTTTTCGCGGACTGACTCAAACTGTCGCGCTTCACCGTAGATGTCAAAAAATGATTGATATCGTGTTGAGATAAACGATACAGCTCGGTGGGAGTTGATATTTCGACGTGTCTAGAAAGATATAGTACTGATGAATGGAATGATCTTCTCTACCCAAATCGACTGACTGGAATATCGTTCGGTCTCCGCGCCAGTACTCGTGATATATGAGTATCAATGTAATTAAAGTTCGATTACTGACTTTGAGTGCGGGTTCTCCTTGACATATGTTCAATTGTATTGTAAATTAATACATATCACCATCTAGGCTTCCATCTGAGCCCCGAATAGCTTTTGGGGACTCCGGACCTCGAGTATGATCGGATAATTCTGGAAGGGAAGGTTCATTGCCCCCCAGACTCTAGCCGCACGAGTCTGTTATCAGTCGAGGATCGTGGTGGAACGGCTCCGATGAACTTCAAGGACCTCAACGACGTGAAACGGGATGGGGACTTCGGACACTGCTGGTGCTCACCTCATCATTGATCATCTGGTTGATCGATATATCGTACCGTGTCAACTAAGCATTGGCTTCCCTCCGCGGAGATTCTTGCCTGAGCCAATATTTATAAATTTATCCAATTCGATGAGCGACGTGGGGACCTTGCTCATTGAATGCGCATATCCCCCGGGAGGAAGATATCTCGGACCCACAGAAGTGTCGTGGAGGAGTCTCAGAATCCTTCGAGCCACTCGGAGATCTTCGTCCATTGCCCCGAAAATGTCTCGACATTGATGTGGAGACCATCAATACGGGGCACAATCCCTAGCTCCGCGCTCCACTCGTCGCAGATTGTCACCTGCTCAGAAACGAGATGAAGATTTAGTCCACGCTAGGAGTGAGCAACGTTACGTGACTGGGTTGAAGGTTTCGTCTCCCCTGCTTCCCCACCTAATTTCCTTCTTCCGCTAAAAGCGTCGGGATCCTCTTCTTTCAGCGGCTTCAATCGATGAATTATGCCACGAGTTCCCCGCAATCTTCGACTCTCGGGATGATCTTATCATTTTGAGCCAATTAGGGATAGTCCATTGGATTCTGCTCGAGGAGCGTCTCCTCGAATCTTGGAATCTTTTAATTGTCTTACGAGACGCTAGGGCTGAGCCGGCTCCCTCCAATTATTTGCATACGCCGTCAGGAGCCCCAGCTTCCGTGCATCGAAAGTACTGATGAACTGGCCCCGGTGGGAGAGCTAAACCAGTCCACGTTTTGTACTTCCCTCAGCAATTGCTCTAGATTTGGTGGCTGAGCTGTGGGTCCGTTCAGAAAAGGAACATGAGCAACTCTGATTCGGTACGAGGATTAGAGCGGGAAGCAGAGGAATTTATCCAGTGTCGACGCTAACTACATACAACAGGGATTTTTCATCGTTTTCGTCCAGACTGGAGGCGCGACCGGTCACCAATTATTTCATGCACCGAATCCGGAAGGCTCAGCCCTCGACCCTGAGCCTGCCCCCTTGGGAAGCTCTGCCGGCATTTTCGATTTCCGTGTGGGGTTCGAATACGAGTATGGCCGTACAGACCGCCGGGCGATCGAGGATGAAGCCGGTGGAAGGGGAATGGAGGGCTGGACAGTACTGGTGTACCAGAGAGCGTTCGTCCCTCGATCGAGTAGGCGATTCCGTGGACTTCTTCCACCCAGGGAAAGTAAAAGTTATGTACTCAAAATAACAACGAGACCTTTCCTCGATTCCGTGTCTGCCTCTACGGTCACTTGCTCGTCAACTCCTTCTCCAGTGATTCCTCCATTTTTCGAGCAGACGCGAGCGCGAGCAGCAGCGCCGAGTGCATCAGGGACAAGGGACAAACTATCGGGAAATGATGTTGGCTGCAGTTCGATACACAGGGAGAAAGGCGGCAGCGGCGGATATATCGTTGACAAAGGGAGATTGTTTCGGTTCTCGCGAGCGATTTGAGGATTCAACTCTCGTAGCCTTTTGTGTAATCGGAATTCGGTGCTGGGCCATTGATGGCGGGGATACGTGACAACGATCCGGAGAAGAGAAACTTTGTCAAAGAGCTCTCCGAGCTGGAGTCCGAGCAGAAAGAAGGAGAGACACAAAAGCTGCATCGTTGAGAGTCCACATTTCCACAAGTATCACGCAAGCGTCTCAAGGTTTCGACGGCTCTTCGGAATGCAAGCCGGCTGAACTGGAAGCCGGCGAGCCATGACCGGAGGGAAGGAGAAATTTCTACAGTGCTCCGTGACTGAATGCCGATGTTCTTCCTTGGGAAATCCGCCCTTGTGGGAAAGTTTTGGGAAGACTCGGCGCCATAGTTTGTCAGGGATGACATATTGCTTTTTAATGAAAGCATCGCGCCATCGCTGCTCCTGCTCCTCCTGATGGTACGAATGTACAGGAAATATGAGCACGGAGCTGTATGCATTTTTGGCATAGCTGATCTCCTGCCGAGTTCCTTGGGGTCTTCGTTCGCTAAGCTCTTCCCTCCATTTATTGTGAGAATCTATTCCACCCCAACGACGCGTTCACCTAGCGACGCGAAAACATCGCCCCGCACATCGGCTCTTCGTCTATCCGTGTGGGTGTCTGTATGTCGTTCCATTAAGCGGCATACTCGAGGTGAGAAGATCAATCTTATGATTAGATCTGCATGGAAGACGCGAGCGAGCAAAAACTGCCGCTCGAGTCTACCTGCCCGTAAGATGGAGCTACAATAAGCGATGACTGCATTTCCCCGCAACTTCAATAGTCCCCCGAGATTGTTCACGACAATTATTCCGAAGAAGGATTACGTGGTAACGGAAAACTCTCTGACGGAAAATTATGAGGAGTTAGCCCTGAGAGTCTGGGGCCAACTCTGTATCGTGGGGAGTTCAACTCTCGACTGATCCTCAGCACCACCCCATAGGCTCGTGTCCAGCTTTCTTTGCGGGGGAAGCGGGGGAAGGCAAGTCGGATCCGGGGAAGGTGGGCTCGAACTGGAATCGATGACGCGCCTTCTCGCGGCCCAGGCTTGGGTATCGGAACCGAAAATTCTTGGAGGAGTCCTGGCCCCCTCGCCGCCCCCTGGGTACGCTCCTGCTACCCAGGGTGGAGGGCGGTTTCAGCGCGAAATCAAGAATGCCATTTCACCCCGATATAGATATCATTCAGGAAGGCGCATGCATTTGAAACAAGACCTGTCAGGCCAAGTTCTCAGGATCAAACCTATCTGAGCAACACAGTCCCCTCCGATCGTCATTAGAACTCCAGCAGAAGCCGGCAATCGTCCGCTTGTCTTAGTTAGTGTTTTCGGAGGAATACTCCCCGCCTCCTCCGTCGGGATCAGCTCGGTCCCCTCCAGCCCCTCACGGAAATGCGAGTACCTCTCGTATCAAGGAGCCGTCCGCTCGGGGATTGCCGCGGTACTCCAGGGGTAAGGGAACCCGTTCTCGAAGGTCTGCGGCACCCTTTCGGATACTGGGAGACCGCGACTCACGATGGCGCTCCGAGAGGGGACTTCATAAGGATCAGTGAGCGACCATTGAGAAGTAAGTATCTGGATTTCCATCCCGCGCGCCGAAAATTGCAATCGAGACATCATTGTTCAATTGTTTCCGATTTCGATACTCATGTGTATCCTCTTGATCCTCATGATCTCCTGATAGGATCGGGGACAGGAATCTCGGAGGAATGATATCGAATTATTAGGGCTCGACTTCCGTCGCGTTTTGTTACCGCGATCTTTCGTTGCATTGCCTGGCGTTTCTCCAAAGAAAGTCGATGGGGACCTGGAAATGCCACGGATTCCCGGCTAAAAAGCCGCGTCGGAAGTCGAGCCCCACTGATTGTCAATTGAAAATTGAATCCAATCTGTCGTGGATCTAGGGGTGTGCTAGGATACGAGCTCATGAGAGGTGCCAAATGGGTGCGCTCTGACGAAAACTCAGATGCTAGCTCACAGTATCCTATCCGGAGTGAGCTTTCAAGCGTGATCCACTTCATAGCGGACACCCCTATATTCTATTTCGACTCTTCCAGAAGTCTTATTCTCGGGACGAGAGTCGATCGATTTTCTGAGCGAGGTGAGAGACTCGTCGATCTCGGAAAGTGGAGGCGATCCGAGAATGGCTTGTCTCTCATAAACAAGCAATCGATAGGGTTGGGATGTCAAGGGCCACAAGACTCAGCATCAGGATGATCAGGGAATCCAACCAGAGAACTCAGCCAGGGAATCTGGCTGGACTTCGTGCGCCGCTCCGGGCGAACTCGATTCGCGCCTCTCGCGAGCCACGGATGGAATCCTCTCAACCGAAGCCGGAACAGCAGCCGTCCAGCCTTTCGAAGGCCGTCCGAGAGAACGCTTTCCTCCGTATCGAGACTCTCAAAATATTCACTCAGTCGTGTTGGACCGACTCGCCTCAGACTTCCATCGTCCTTCCCTTCGCGACGCGCGGCAAGCTTCCGCGGATTAAACCTTAACCGACGGAATCGTCAAAGCACATGCATGCGGCACACGTTACCGTCTGCACAGCTGATTGATTGATCCATCCTACCACGCGCGCACTTCTCGTTGGAATTGTCAGTCAATCCTTGTGATCTCTGGAAAATCGATCGCTGATCTTTTCTAAGCGTTAGCGCCCTATGAAGAAAGCGCGAAGCTCATCCTGTTGGGGTAAACTCAAGTCAGCGCTCGATCATCGGGCCGTCAGTTGGTAAGAGCCGGCGGCAAAACCTCATCTCTTGATTCACCGCGTCTCGAGGTTCGACATTTCGAAATTGTCGGCCTGAAATTTTCTTCGCGCCTTCGGGAGTCGACGACTCCCCCACTCGATTCGTCCAGAGATGGCACCGTCACTCGACTACTGCTCAGTGGCTTGCAACAACACACCTTTGTGTCTTACGTGGTCCGAAAATGGTAACCTTTTCTACGGTGCTGCAAACTCGCTCATCGAGTATGATTTTGAGGTGAGGAAGTTTCCTGTTGGTGCGGTTCGGTCAAAATCGAAAATCGGCAACGCGAGCTCAAGAGAATTTAAGCTCCTTAAATATTCTTCATGTTAACAATGGACGCAATAGACGCCCTCGCTATCCAAGAGAAATTGGCACGAAAGCCCATTAGAGAGTATGTCTGCGAATTAGTCGAGGAAAGCCCGATTCTGGTTTCAGGGAAACGACGGTCACGGCTTGGTGAAGAACTCGCGTATCCGCCACAAGGACAAAATCACCTCTGTCAGCTCATCTAAGCGGAGCTTGCTCACTTGTTCCAGGTGGAATAATTAATCATACTTCATACTGTCGTACTGGGAATGACCTCGGGACTTTTCCTTGTGGAACATGTACGTGATTGATGGACTAACTCAATCTTCCGATTTCCCAGAGACGGCACTTGTAATCTGACGCAGGGCTCGACGGAGGTAACTTTAGAATGTCCAGGAGCGCAAATGTTCGGGGATGTCTTCGATGAAGACGCTGCGGTCACGTGGGTGATTTCGGGTGGTGCTGACGACACCGTTCGTGTCTGGAAGGTCGATAATGGTGAGTGTTTCAGAATCTAGGCCCATAGGAGCGCTCCGTGCTCCGCCTCAGGCTCGGTCGGCGCCTACCCCCTCGATTTTGACCCCTCATGGGGGTTTTCGTATTCGAGACATCTATGTGAAGACTCCGTCGGAAGCCGTGATCGAGACCTTCACTCACGAACTTTTCAATCATGCCTTTTCGCAGCCTCGCCTACGCTGGTTTCTCAAGTCACTCACGGGAGTAATACTCCGTTGTGCGTTCGTATATTCAAAGCCTATGGGACGATTCTGCTATTCATTGGATGGACATCCTGCGAGGTTCAAGTCATGGCTTTCGAAGATGGATGTTTCCAAGAGCTCTGCAAGCTCTGCAATCACGAAGACTGGGTCCGCGGTATCGACGTCCGGGAGCATCAAGGTACCGCTAACCTACGATGTTATCTAGAGGAGCGTTCCGAGATGATTCATGGTTTCTTTTCAGTCGGATTCTGGTCCGCATGCCCCAATTGGGATCTGTCCAGATTCTTGGATCTATCTTCAAGAATCTCTCGAAGCTAAAATTCTTCTTGAACTCAGGCGATCTTCTTGTGGCCACCTGCGCTCAGGATAACCTTATTGGGATGTGGAGGATATCGACCTTCGGGGAAGCCACCGATGAAGAGCTGGAAGTCAGGAAAATTGAATTACACATCAGAGGTTCGTTGAGAGACTGCTATTAGGCGAGGGCCGTGACACACGAGACGAGCATCATATTCTCAAATTGATGATCGATTCCAGGGAGACACCTGCAAGCGGAATTAGAGACAGTCCTCGAGGGCCATACGGGATGGATCTATTCAGTCAGATGGCATCCGAGCGCCTTGAGATTGCTATCAGCATCGATCGACAAGTCCATCATCATCTGGGAATTATCGAACGACTGCGATGTCTGGATCGACAAAGTTCGCGTCGGAGGAGTCGGGGGAAATAATTTGGGATTTTTCGGGGCAGTCTGGGACCCTGAAGGCAGACGGGTGCTAGCGAGTGGCTTCCACGGCAGTTTCCATCTTTGGAGAGTTCAGATTGACGAGGTAAGTTATTCCGATCAAACCTGCTGATCGAAAGCATGTGATCTGAGGTGAGCTGTAGCTTGCCTTGCTCTCTTGAATTCACGCAATGATCACTCCGCCACTGTCTCAGCATTAACCTTAGGAAATTTTCCTTTTTCGGGCGGTCCAGGGAAAAGAGGAATGGGTACCCTGTGAAGTTCCTGGGGGTCATTTTGGCCCTGTAAGAGACTTGTCCTGGTCTCCGAGCGGAAGTTACCTACTCAGCTGCTCTGACGACCAGACGACGAGACTACATGGTCAATGGGGATCGCATAGGTCTTGGAAGGAGCTCGCGAGACCGCAAATCCACGGTCATGATCTGTCGTGTATATCATCTCTGACAGAAACCTCCTTCGTCTCCGGTAAGTGCAGTGACGGCATCGCAGGAACGGTGATCCTCAGATCGAGGATCTCTCCCATGGGGCATTCCAGGCCTTTCCAGGTTCTCCGGGGAAGTCCATGTAGCCTCTGATTTCGTCAAGCAGCAGATCGAACCCGGATTCCCGTTTGCGATTCCAGGAGCCGAGGAGAAAGTTCTTCGAGCCTTCAGCGCCACAAAAAACTTCGCTCTGAACTTCAAGAGGTTAACCGAAGCAGATCTCACGACAGAAGATGAAATATCCAAACTGCCAGAGGGTGCTTCGGTAGCCGCTCTCGGACTTTCCAATAAAGCCGTATATGAGGCCGACTTGAGATCGCAAAGAGATGAAGAAAAGAGCGGCAATCCGAAGGACAACCAAGAGGACTTTTACTTCAGACCGATAGAGTTGATCTCGCCTCCGACGGAGGAAACCTTGGCTCAGAACACATTGTGGCATGAAGTGCGGAAACTCTACGGGCATGGGTGAGACATTTCACCAGTATGTCGTGTCCATATTCCCGACCCCACCTGCTGTTCGGACAGATGGAGATCCAAGTTGTCGCTGGATGATTTTTTCCGCCCACGAGAGAAATCTCCGCAGGGGAGCATAGCTCATATCAGAAATCGAGAGCTCACACAGTTCGGAGCAAAATCGCAGAAAATTTTCCTCTGAAACTGAAATCGATTCCAGATACGAATTATTCACCGTATCATCGTCGCCGGGAGGCTCAGTAGTCGCCTCTGCCTGCAAAGCTCAGTCGGCCAAACATGCTGCCGTCATTCTCTGGGACCCCAAAGACTGGAAAATCATTCAAAAGCTCGAGCATCATCAGTTGACGGTGACCAAGATTGCATTCAGCAGGAACGGGAAACAGATTCTGACGGTTTCGCGCGATAGAACTTGGGCGTTGTGGGAGAAGTTCGAGAGCGACTTTGTCAAGGTATGGACTCCGCTTTCGTTTCAAGATATGGAAGCGGGAGTACTTGGCTATTCAATTCATTCTACCCTGAATTTTAGATAGCTTACGTGGACAAGACCTGTAGCGTCCACCAGAGAATTATCTGGTCGTGTGCTTTCGGACCCGACGGGTCGAACGTGTTCGCAACGTGCTCCCGAGACAAGCGAGTGGTAATCTGGGGCAAGTCCGAGACGAAACACCCTCTTATGGGCGACTATGTGTCGAAAAACGTTCTAGACCTCGAAGACTCCGTGACCGCTCTCGCGTTCGCAGCGATGCCGAGCACGACTGGACGGTAAGCCCATTCCCACCGTCGCATCGTTCACCAGCGACCTTCAATCTGATCCACACTTTCTCTCTGGCACCCATTGCACTGCTCAGACGTCGATATAGGAATGGATTTCGTATATCGATGTAGGTATGATACACGTTCCGTTCTACCTGAGCTTGATTTCTCTGATAATCATTTGCTTCCCCTTTCCAGGGTCCTCTTGGCAGCGGGTCTCGACAATGGGCTGATTGAAACTTACGATATTGGGTTGGGCCACGATGCGATCACTGTCGAGAGATCCCATCGGATCAGATGCCACGACAGCACGGTCAACGCTCTGGAATTCAGTCCCCGACACACGGAAACGCTGCTTGCTTCTTGCTCCGACGATCATTCCGTAAAAATCCACCGAATCCGATGAACCATTTCGGGCTCCCATAAGGAATCGGCGCAGGAAGCTCCGAACTCGTGATGAACATCATTTTCTAGAGGAAGGCGACGCGAAGATCATTCAGGATGAGTGGAGCTTCCCGCGACAGTTCCTTCATTGGTCAGCGATCGGTGCGCGGGAACTATGCTGAGACTTCCTCCAGGAGATTCCGGAGGAAGCGGCTATGTCAGAGACCTCCTGCAAGTGACACTTCGCTCGGTGTGTCTGACCTTGCTCTTTGAAAGAGTCTTCGAGGCTTGTGAAGTCTTGGAACATCGGCAGGGAGCTACGGCTAGCCCATTAGGAAACTGGGGTCCCCGCCAGCTTATACGGGCTGGTGTAGTCGAAAGACCCTCGAGTTTAATGTCGCCTGGTGGCTGACGTGGTGATAATCTGCTGACCGTGCTCTCGTGGAGAACACTGCCGATACGGCATAACCTCGATAGTTTGTCAAATAAACGCTGCGTCTGGCGCGATCCCTGATAATAATCTGTCCTTCATGTCCAGAAAGATGTATCAAGTGCAGTCGTCAGCCCGGGTCGAAGACGAGAGTCCGAGGGAGAGATTCGAGGCGGCACGGGAGGCTGGGAGGCAAAGGGGCCTCCTGCCTGATGTATGCCTGGGCAGAACGAGCCGAAATACTGGACATGGACAGTTGTATTTCCAGGGTGAGAGCATCAAAAGCATCTTTGAGCGGGCGGATGGCCAAAGGAATCGACTTCAATGCGATATCCTCAATTTACATCAAACGCTGAAAGTGTGGCAGGAGTCGGAGCGTGTTCTGGAAGCTGAGGATGCGAGAGGGACTAGGAGTGCGGCTCAGTCAGTCATCCGCCGACCGACCTCTCGGCCTAGATGTATGGCGAGGCATTCTCCCAAAGAAATACAAAGGGTCCCTGTTCCCACACATTCACCTCCGAGCAGTCCGGCCCTACGAAGCCATCTAGGATCAATATTTGCGCGACACCCTCAACGATTTTGATCATGCCCGCTTGACCTCTCAGTAGAACCGACAGTCGTCTCCGGCGGGACAACGATGATTTCCTCTCCCAAATCAACAAAGGGGTCAAACTGTTAAGGTAGTTAATAAGGGATGCTTTGTACCTCCAGTCGGGAACGCTCTCCGATTTCTCGCACCGAATGCCTAATTCCCCACTTGCATCGTCCATGCCCAAGCGATGCGTCAGGTGCGTGCCTGCCGCTGTGAAGGAAATTCGTGATTCCTCAATACATCGCGAAGTTTCACTTCGGGAAGGACTCGATGGCGATTATATGCCCCATGGCGGAATCGGTCAGTCGCTCGGGCAATATTTGATTCACAACTTATCTTGTCTGTGAGGGCTTTCTCATGGTTTTCTCTACAGACGTCTCCTCAAGCTTCTACTGTCCACTGCCTGTGTGAAGTGCCGGCCCGGGAATCCTAGAGAGCCCTCTCAAGGATCGAACTCGGACCGAGGGAGGTGAGATGCACCGAATATTTGACTGAGACCGATCTCATTTTTACTCTTCGTTCGGTAATTCCGCTTGGATATCTATTCAAGCTCAGAGCATCGAGAAGAATCCCACTGGATCATGTGTACCCAGGCCGAAGTCAAGATTCACCTAGGGAATACTGCCCGCCACCAAGGGATTTCGTTTTCCGCGATCAACACTGCCCCTCTGTCGAGGAGCACAGGTTTAGATTGATGGGGAAACGGTAGCACCTCTCGATCCATTCTCGGCGGGAATGTTTGCCCTGAAATCCATGAGGAACGATACCGCTTTCGAAATTTCCCCTCTCGCAGAGCATGCGCGTCTAGGTCATGCGCAAGTGAGGTTGAGTTTCCTCAATAGCCGACGCTCGGAACGTCCAGAGATGGAGAGTTCCGGGACCATCTCCCAGCCCGGGGGAATCTCTCTGGAGTAGAGATCAAATCTCGAAATCGTACTCCTGCCTCCGTTCAGGAGGCTCGCATGTTCGCACCCTGCCCGAAGTGTCTGACGTGCGAAACTTCCCGGGCATAGCTATCGATTATTATCAACAAAGCTCTGAACGAGCGTCGGACTCGTACTGTTCAACGTGGCTGAATTATTGCTGGCCTGAGACGTGTGAGATAATTTCCAGTTACCCGATCATAATGATGAGTTCCCCCTCCCTCCGGGGAGGTTAGGCTTCACGGGAGCGGGGTGGGAAGAGCGGAGCCCAGGGACTCAATACGTCCATATCCAGAGGAAATGCCCTTCTTTCACCATCGTTTTCCGGGCCGTCTCTCCGTACCGCTCAGCAAACATTGCCCCACGAGTCGCTTCTTTCTGAAATACGTTCGGAATGGGGAATAGGGAAGAAAAGTTCGGTGGGAGGGACACTCCAGCGTCAGACGACGGAATGACGCCTACCACACGGCAATGTAATTCATCAGACTCGAAGATTGGACCAATATTGTGGAAAAAGAGTCAGTCGAGTCAAGGAGCGGAAAGATAGTTCCTGGCATCGTCAAAAAAAGCGGATATGTCTCGGATCTCTCATCTCTAGCAGCAGCTAAACTTGTCCTCGCTCGAATGAGGATGGAGGAGGCGTGTTCAACTACTCATTGTCAACGCTCCGAATTGAAGTGCTGACCTTCTCCCGCTGAGAGGAAACCCTACCAAACGGCTCTCATCAGTCGATCCCCCGATTGCTTCCAACGAGGGACTCACATGTACCCTCCTGCCCTCGGTGATCCCTCAGGAAATTATAGGACACGGGCCCTTCTGTGTCGAGATGCCTGCCAGCGTGGGTTTTCACCTCCACCCTCATTCCCTCTAAGTTCGTGGGAGAGACACAACATTTACACGGATCATCACCCAATTGAGGACGGTATATGGAGTCACCAGTATTGGTATAGATGAAGAGAACCTCCCAATCGGATCGTGCCCCCAGAAGAGCCCTGTGCCGCGTTTCTCGGTGAACACCTCTAACAGCAGATATTGACATCCGCGTGCACCAGTCCGTAGTCTCTCTGCGGATTTGAACCTTGGGAATATATACGAAAACTCCGCGTATCAGGATTCTGCCAATGATTCCTCGACGATTCTTTTCCTCATTCCCTGTCCATCCCTCCAGTGTGAAAGATCTGCATCTGATGAGCTCATCTTCCAAGCTGATCCTTAACCCCATCGTAATGGCGGCCTCCAAGGAGGGACACGAGAAATTAAATTCCATTGGAAGATTCGAAACCCCTAATTTCGGCACGATTCAGCCGACGCGACGGGGGGGAAAGTCCAGATCTGAGTCTCGCTCCTCCATGAGTTTTCGGCTAGCGATGAGATGATAGAGTCAGGTAAGCTACTTGGATCGAGTAGAGCAGTGCAATCAGTTTGTTCGGAATGGAGCTAAAAATTCATCGTACCGGTCGGTATAGATTCCGTCGTGTCGGAACTTATGGGAAAACGAGAGACTGCCACAGCTCACGAACGAACGAGTTCATCGATCGGAACTCATGTGAGCTATTTCCGTTCAAGCGATGCGGAGAACTTACGTCTTGCATGTGCCGTTCGCGACAGAAACTCGTGAGAAAAGTTGGGATCACCTTGGTTACCCCGCCTCCTCATCGGCTACCCGACATTCGCCAAGTTTGGCGGCCGAGAATGCTGTCGTTTCGTCGAGTTAACTCGTACTAATTGTACCTTATTGCGGTTAACTGTCAGCTGACGCGACCGTGGGAGTCTTGTGCTGGAATCGCTCGAACTTCAAGGCTCGATTGGCAATTTCTCTCGTCTTTTGACCTTCAAATGAGCTCGCGTTTCGACAGATTGGACTGCGACCTCCTTATGCGGCGGATCAAGCGGCGCGGCGCGTGGATCACATGCTACACGACTCAACCCGGGGGCCGATAGAAAGGATTCGGCCCGAATCTGAGACTACATACAATATTCGAAGTGATGCCCACCAAGATGACTCCTCAATTCGCACACCGTGTTTCCCATTCGCCATCTCAGTGAGCTGGAATGAAGTTTCCAATTCGTGGGCGGGCTTACCCTGTTTAGCGTCGAGGATTACGTGTGCCCGGTGCATGTCGCTCGATCGCAATTTTATTTAGAGCTCCTAGTGGCGTTCTTCGTCTGGTCGACCTGGTTCCGATATCCCTACTGAGCTTGCCACCGAGACTCTCCTCGGAACGGAGAAAACTGGAGGGAGGAGAACGAAGGAGGATGAATTCCGTAACGATTCCCGCTTCCTCTCCACTCACGATACCCCAAGTTCCTCGGGACTCACATAGAGAGCCAGGCAATGTTAGGCTAATCGTGAGGCTCTTCGCGACGGTATCTCGCTGTCGACGGCTCTCGTGGGAATCGAAAATCGTGAAGGAGAGACCTCGACCTTCATTGGCGATTTCAGCGTCTCGGCTCGAAGAAGCATGCTCTGACTCTCTGACCATACCCTCCCTCGCGAACTGACAGCCGCGGCTTAGATCTTGCGCTGTGTTTCGACCTGACGGCCGCAGGGACGGAACTCGATCATGCCCGAATTTGTAGGGGAAGGCGTTTTATCAGTTTCGAATTCATCTGGCACTCTCCATATTCGTAATGCCTTGCGTACATAGCACGTATACCCGCCCCCGAAGAGCGTCCTCATTGGTCGTGCCGAGCGTCTACCCTTTCTCAAGAGCTGGATTTAAGCCGTGACGTCCCCCATTGCGTCCACGTTATCTGCAGTCAGCATGTCCGCGTACGCTTCCATCCGACGCTGTTCGCTCCTCGTAGCATTGATCGCGGTTGCTTGGGTCGTTGTAGCCGTCCGAGCTGACGAGCCTCTGTATCCTGAAGGCCTCCTGGATCGTCGGTTCGAAAAAGTAAGTTGACCTTCCCGGTCCGGATCGTAGATGTAGGTGAGGCGAGCAATGGATCGTATTCCATTGATTCCGCATAGTTGCAACATTTCACAAGTCCATCTACGGGCATATTCTCCGAGAGCGGATTACATTCCGACGGCGAATTCAGCGAGACGGATCCGGAGAGATAAGCTCACTGTGTGCAAGAGCTGCTGAGGAAAAAGTTCTGACAGTGGAATCACTGAGTTCGAATCTCATTGACCCCTACCTCCTTACCGAGTTTCCTCCATAAATCCTCCGGAGCCTGAAGGAATCAATCACATTTCTATTCCAATGCTCCGGGAGCAGTGATTGTTCCCCTTGAGAGCTCACCTCTTCGTTCACCATACAAATCTCGATCTGCGAAGCTCCTCGGAGCCTAGACCCTATCAAGAGAGAGGACGTTTTCCTGAGTACTTCCCATGACATTACACTAGCTTATGCGGGGATGTCATCCGAAAAGGCCGCGAGATCGGGATTTCTCCATGGGACGCCAGGCTCTTGGCTGACCCAGCTCGTTTCACCTGGTCCATCCCCAGAGAGCATCCGAATTCGCAATCCCAATCCCCAAGTCTCGCCACAAGCCCTTGAGAATGATGGACGATAGACGCGCATATCATATATTATTGTTATTATATATTGAATATTGACAAGAGCAACGGGATCCTGGAACGGGGCATAATGCGACACCCAATAGGAGAATTTCGTACTTTCTCATCCAAATGAGCTAATATCCAATCGGAAAGAGTCACGACTCGGTTCGGTGATCGATGCCGCTTCTAACTTTCCCGGGGCTGAGTGCAAAAGGCTAAAGAGGCGGAATCGGATGACGCCGTTTTTGGCCACCGTGGAAGATCCATGTCTCGGTCGCTTTGAATTTCACCCATGGGTCGGCATTTTCGGGACCGTGGCCTGTGCTTTCGCGCAAATTAAAACCGGAAAAAACATCAGATGAATGCTTCCCTTCATCAGAACTCTTCGCTGCACCTAAATTCTCCACAGAGCCGGCTCTGAGAATTATTGGAGAGGAAAACCTCAATAAGCGCTCTAAGAATGAAGTATTGGACGTACCTCGCACCGCACTCGACTGATGTGCTCCGGTTTCCTCCGAGATAGTGATTGGAGATATCGACGGCATCTCAATCTCACTTAGAGTTTAATCTTTGGTTTTCGCAAGCAGAGCAAAACTGCACCATGAGGCTTAGAAGCGACAGCAGAAAACTTTCGCTTTGTGAACCCATTCTGTCGACACGGAAATACATGCGACTCTCAGAGACTACTGCGGAAAAAAATCCAGTTCGACCTCTGGTGCGGAACGCATTTTCAAAAAGATCGAGTTTGACCCCATCGGTCGATCTGTCGATTGCGAAAACTTCCACTCGACTGCGGAGTCGACATGGCCACCGACATTATTCCTCTTGAGGATAAATATTCCACATGTGATGTCCTTATCAGGAGGAGAAATCCAAGTTATTCCCCCGAGGACTGTGTCGCATCCAGCGTCGTGATGAATCGAAACATAAACGTTCGCTTTTGTTTTCGGCGAGTTCGCTGTCATGTACCGACTGTAATTAGCGGATATTTCGATGCAGCTATCGATACGGCAGCCGTGGGGCGGGTGTGATCCGGAGCTCCGTCCCACATGACGGCGCGCAGTCCGCAATCGTTGAGCAGGTTCAGGAAAGAAGAGAGGATATTAGAAGGTATATCGCGATGCAAGAAAAACCTAAAGTCGGAGGAACTCGAATTTTTCATTCAGTTACCGATGCCCTAGACTCGCGCCGCTCTCACTTAGAGATGGTGATGTACCTCCACGGGAAGGGAGGTCACCAGCAACTCACGCGGGCTTGACCACCATTTAAAAAGTTACTCATGAACTTCGCGCTTCCTTTCACTTCCCTTTAGAGGTCGAACGGCAATTTTTGGGAGTCTCTGACATTAACTCGAGAGAGGTCAGAGTGCCCATCGCTCGGAGGGAAATTTATTGAGCGCCAGAGTAAACTTTGCCGGCAGGATATCCAGCGGATCGGGTTTTCCACGTCACAATCAGCCGCGCCGGGAACCGAGAATTTCAATGTGCTGTCAAGACTGCGTGTTGGTCTTTTTCGATTCCGAGACTTTCTATCACAAACGTCATGCCCCCTACCTATAATTTATCTCGAGCACATCCGAAACACCAATCGCCAACGGTGGGAGAGCGTCCAGGTGCGGCACGGTTCTTCTGAACGGAAGTTTTGGGGACTGGAAATTCCCGACCCCGATACAAAGGATAATGCCAACCTCCGCTTCATACAGCATGCAAATTCAACCCCTGAGTAGGCCGTACAGTTCATGACTATGTTCCCGTTATTGTTTCCTTAGGACGCTATTCAAGCGAATGCGGCTGCTCTCTGTCTCTTGTGGGACCCGAGACGCTCGCTATCTTCCGACGGGAGGACAATCGATGAGATCCGCAAATCGCGAGGAAAATAAGAGCGCCATGGTTATGAGCAAGTCTGGTCTAGAACGTGGATTTGACAGATGGACATATGGGCGTCATTGGTCTTCAAGAGCACTGAGCTCGTGGATCGAATTGATTCCCTTCATGATGAATCCTTTGTTTTCCTCTGGAAATCGATAATGGATGCGTCATCTCTAATCACGGCATCATCCTGACAGAGGACAGACAGAAGTCTTCGGTCTGGAAGAGAGGCATCGATCCCGAGTCCCCGGTAGCAATCGCCCTGCGCCCTGTTCTCTGTGACGCGGAAGTCGATCTATTACACGGCCTATGCGTCGAGTGACGTGACGCACCAACGACAAGATTCCAAGTCACCGTCCATCGACGCCAGTCGTGATTCTCAGGATGGAGCGCCCTTCCAGATCGACTTCCTCACTTGGCATAGGTATATTCTGGGGAACCCTTAGATCCCCCGTGGAATCAAACCTGACCCCTCGGGCGGAGCACACTCACTCCCGGAACGTGGATCCGTAGCATAGAACTTTCCTCCGGGAGAGGATGAAGAGTGGGAAGGAGTCGTACAAAAGCACCGTGATAGGTTGCGTCCCTAGCGAAGTAAACGTTTGACGCATCGGCGGTTGCGTCGGGGACACATCCTCGAAACGTCTCGCACAATGAGCTCCGGTGTCGTTCCTAAGAGTCGGAAAGATGCACTTGAATGTCAAGGTTGCACCTCCTTCTAGGGGTTTTGGGGAATCTGTTCCTGGTCGGAAATTTTCGTTTCCGGAGGAAAGCTGATCCAATCGGGATCCAGATGTCGATTCACTAACGATTCCTGACATTCACCACGACCTCGAGGTGACGATCCATCATCGACGACGTGGGGGGCAATTCTGCCGGTCTGAGCTCGGTCCCAAGTGTTTACGTCTTCGTTGTTGGATACTTGGTGATCTTTCCATGGCAGACGAGTCCGCGACGTCCTGAGTTCTAGGATCAATTCCACCGCTTCTCGACCTTCGGAGTGAATTTCGGTGCCTGGGACACGCCTCTCCGCCCGATATGTCAAATCGATCGAGAGCTCATCCTATATACATAGGTTAGAGAATTCCTCTGCCGCCTCGAGCCTGATAGCTCTGACGCATCTGGGGATGGGGATCCGGAAGAGCTTTTCAATCGCCGTTCATCAGTTAGATAACACACGGCGCACATAGTTCCGAATGAGATCACAGACTGTAGCAGTCCACTCGACCGAGCGATCGAGCGAAAATTCTGCTGCAATTCATGCTTGCTTTCAATTTCAGCAAGCGAACCTTGTCAACATCCTCACGAGGATGCTTGAGAACCAACAGGGCCGTTATCTCTATCAGGACCCTCTCTATGTAGGGGGCAAGCGCTCAGGAGGTCTTGCCCCGGGCTTCGTCGGTGAGTAGAAACTACATATCGGAACGCCTCGTTTGCTTTCGCCTTCGTTTAGAAGGGCTTTGAGCCCGAGATTTATGCGAGTTTGCCGAGAACAATGCGAACTTGTTCTTCATTTTTCACGCCGATGTCGTACTCAACGACGACAGCGTTGTTCGCGAGAAAGATTCCAATTGAAATTTTTTCATTACGATTCCGGGATGCCGTTCCCATCACGCATGCGCGAATCCCGATTTTAATACAAAGGAACTTTTGTTGCAGGAGCTCGTGGTAAAAAGGCCGGGGGAGCACCAGGGTTCGTCGGTGCGCGGGGGAAACGTTTCTGGGTCTCGGAAGAGGAGAGGCGTCGATAATTTCCCTCCTCAGATCGGTGCTAGTGAACGACGGTGTTTCGACGAGGATGCTCTAGACAGGATATTCGACGGGAGAAAAAAAAGAGAAAAACAGAGCCCGAGGGCGAACCTTGCTTATGATGATTTAAGTGAAGTACATAGAGGAATACTCTATTCATTCGTTGTGATGCAATGTAAGATCAATTATTGGTCTTGTCACCTCCCCATCGGCGACAGGAGTCCGAAGAGGATGAGGGATAGATGTGCGCGAGTTTTTCGATCGGAGCTCTCCACCACTCATTCAGTGTCCTCCGATGTGTGTTCGATGCTCACACGTCCGTACGGGATGAACACGGCGAAGACGTGCCATAAGGGAGGAGTACGACAAATACGACGGTCGAGAATCGAACGGACGGCGGCTTTAGTAATCAACAGAGAAACGTTCGAGGAAATGCGGAGACATCCATCGCCCGTAGTAAGCAGAAAATCAATGCGTGGAGCTTTATATCTGACGTGACTGACGGGCTTATTTCGGGGAAAAACGGTCGAGGGAGTGGGTGGACGGAGATAATGTCGCGTTATTCGGAATTCTAGCAAGACAATCTTCAGGAGAGATTGAGTGCTCCACTGCTGCCGGTCACCACTCTGAGAACCCATGCACGATGCTTCACGTGACGACGCAATTCTTCGCGTGGATTCTCTCTACTCACACAGCCGGCGGTTGATTTGGATTATTTCTTCCGATATTTACTCCCCTGGAGGAGGCAGCGTTGTTCTCGAGCTTGTAGCGACGAGAATTCGATCACGCTCTCGAGCCGAACTGCTTTTGCTAGTCTAGAAATACTCAGCGAAAACTATTCGGTGTCGATTCGGGTCTCTCGTGGTCCAGATTAGTCACCTCCGCTTGGAACTCGAAGATTCCGGATCGACCTACCGAGTAATCGAGCCATAAGTCGACGGATCGTTGACAGCGTTTCCCTGGTTCAAAATAAACCAAAGTGTTTGCATCAGGATAAATCGATCTCTTCCGATTCTAAGTAGCTAGGCCAGATATAACCTCCTACTATCGACTGAGAATAAAAACACGAATCATTAGGACTGTTCAGGGGCAGTATTCCGAAGGCATTCCCTGAGTCTCGACTCCACAGAAAGCTCCTCTAACCCACTCTGTCGAGTCATCCTCGTAAAGCTCCTCTCTCGGAGCCTGATTTCTGATCCGCATCTTATCACTCTGAAATGTCTCATAAGTCTTCTATCACAGATTCATTTCCCGGATTCTTAGCAAGGGTTGCTGATACCGAACATGAGGAACTCGTAGAGCACAGCCATGGTCAAGAAGCCTCCGTAGAGGAATGTACAAATTATTCCGGTTTTGTAGTTGACCTGGAAATAAAAACATGGTGTCAGGTGGGTGTCCGAGTCGGATTGGGATGGAGAAAAACAAAGCCTGCTCTCGGGACCGAGAATCAAAGGAGAACCAAAATATCGAAAATTCTGTACCTTCCATCTCATAACTATCAAGGTCAGGAAAAGCATCACGACAGTCATCAGGAGCGTGATTCCCGTGTACGTCAACGCTGGACTCTGGATCCACACATTTCTGGGTAAGAGTAGAGACAATTAAACCGGGTCTGCCATTTTCCCCATCGAGCAGGGGAGGCTGATGCTCTTAGCTTGTTCGCGTACGAAGCTCACCTCGCCGAATACGCCGTTTTGACCAACCAAGGAGCCCCGAGGCAGAACAAGATATCGAAGATATTCGAGCCTAAGAGATTACACAAGGCCATGTTGCCTTTGCCTCTTCTAGCCACGAGGACGGACGAGAATACCTGAGGTTGAAAATTCTTCAATAGAATCAGATACGCTCAATCGTAGTATTTTTCTCCAGAAGTCTACCCGCTTGTCGGCACCGACATCTCACTTCCCTCTCGTTGACAGACTTCCGCTGATTGATCTAATCATGCAATGGCGATCGTTCCTCCCCGGATTCTGCCAAGGGTTGACTGCTCTAATCGGGAACTCACCTCGGGTACGCTTGTTCCGGCGGCGAGGACGGTCAAGCCCATGATCGAGTCCGGTATTCCTAGTGTATAGCCAGCGACTGTCACCATCCAGACCGTGACGTAGGAACTCAGACCTATCCATATGATGGATAAGATGAAGGTCAGAGGGAAGAGGAACCTTCAAGAGATCAGATAATCATTGAGAATTCTCGCTCCCGAGCTCCTGTCAACGAGTCTCGATCTCCGACTCCTGTCTGCGGGTCCTGATCCCAGAGTCCCGTACTTGATTTCTCGATATTGAGCTCCAGACCAGTATGCCGGGCATACCGTACAAGCGAATCAGCCTCACATAACGGAATTCACATCTTTTTGTGCTCGAATATGAACCTCATCCTCCTGTCTCCCCGCTCCTTCACTGAGGTGAGGAAGCAAGATCCTATGGAGTTCTCCCATTCGGGATACACCGCACAGCCAACGGCGAACGATTTTTCGTCCGCTCATCTGCCGCGAAGATGACATCTCCTCCTCATCTACAGGATTCTCATCATCCCTAAAAACCTTTCGTGCGGATTCTTGACGAATCTGACCGGGAAATGTCGTCCTGAGACCGAGCTAGTCTTCCGCAGTGCTCCTACGCCAATCGCAGAAGTTGCGCGAAGGTTCCACGATAACCTTCGAAACACTTTGACTTCGATGGGAGTTTCCTTCATCGAAATTGTATTCGAGAGCGGTGGACCACAGATCCGAGCATCGTCTCCGGGAATGAGAGATAGAGAGAGCTGAGCCATAGATGTGATTCGATTTTCAATGACTCATTGTGAGCAGGGGCGTGCCCAGGATCTTCCATCGGGGGGAGGGGGCAAGTACTTTTGCCGAACGAAAAAATACATAAATGAGGAGCAAATCGAAGGATGCCGCTCCAAAAGTCGACCGAGGTAGCATGAAACTTAGGCTATCGCGCCCCCCCCCCTTGAGCACGCCACTGATTGTGAGATGTTTCTACACAGGGCTTGAGGAACAGACTCTCCCCGCATAAGGGCAGGAAGTTTTCCCAAGTTGAATTGCTCAGCTCGTTTCTAGAGGAAAATTTTTGGTCTTCCCGAATGTCATGGCGGCACCCAATAGCTGGGGAGTACACTGAAGATCTCGAGAGCATGCTCACTTTCTGCGGCCGCTCAAATCCGGAATCGTGCATGCTAGGACAATGTTTGCCGGGAGGAAAATCAACCAGAGCGCGACAGCGAAGAAACCTCCCTTGGGTACTTCGAAGATCGCCTCTGGGAGATCGTCGTCGTCGGCATCAGAAACTGAGGGCTGTTTGTCAATGAGAGGACGCTTTTCGCCATTGCTCGCAGTGAAACGTTGAACCTGCAAGGATAAATGAGTGAAGTTTTCTGGAAGAATCATGTGGGACCGATTCTCGCGGTGAGCTCCTTTTTTCGGCAGTACCTCGGAGCCTCCTAGAGAGTAGTTCAAATGCTCATCGGAGGAGATTGGTGCCATGGGATACCGTGAACTGCTCCAACAGGCTCCGAGGAGGGCTCGAGCACACGAAGAGTGCCTGAGTTGAGATATTGAGCGGAAGCCACGATACACCACACATCGCTTGATACGGTAGACAATTCTAGCGGACTTGCAGACTACACAAACGCATCGAGCTACGGAGGAGGCATGCCTGTCAGGGAATTGAGGAGCTTGGCGGCAGTACCTGCGATTTCATCGCAAACGTAATTGCCTTGAAAGCTAAGTTTCACCATCTACACTGATGAGAGTTTGGGATCTGAATTCTATCTAGTCACACTCACAGTCAGATGCGAGAAGCGTTCAATTTTCGAGTTGAATATCATGGCCGTGACGTACAGCGCATAGAACAGCAGAAGGATGCAAGCCTCATACCTTCAAAGGGGGAGTCGAAGCCGGAATATCAGCCGGCTCCCGTTTTCATCCAACCAGTCTAAAATCATACGACTCTGAGTCTTGAGCTTTGACGAGATCCTTCGTAACTCACCACGTGACGAAGCT
This sequence comes from Galendromus occidentalis, assembly GCF_000255335.2. NCBI lineage: Eukaryota > Metazoa > Arthropoda > Arachnida > Mesostigmata > Phytoseiidae > Galendromus > Galendromus occidentalis. Next base: position 949,579 of record NW_003804370.1, read on the forward strand.
ATCAGATATGACAACTATGAGCAGAACTACGGTCAGAACGTAGGCGATGCAGTCACGACTGATCGGGAACCAGTCGATTTTCAGACTCTGCGGAGACATAATTCGTTCACACTAAGTTATCGGCCATTGGGACTCTCGGAGATCAGCGCAGAACCTGAGCGCGGGTTGAGGTAGGATCTTGGTGCTCCCTCTATACGCGTCAGCGACGAATAGGAGCCGAGAGGACTGCTCCCCCTCTCGCACGCGATTTCAACTTCACTTTGACGCCTGCAGAACAGTAATTTACCTCTCGGCCCACGGCCAAGCCGATCAGAGCGGTGACTCCCAGAATGTTGAATACAGCAGACCCGACAATCGTGCCTCGAAAGAAAATGAATATTATCAGTCGTTGCAATACTTAATACTTGTACGATTTCGAATTGTGCTGTCAATCATCAGCCGGCGCGGCGTCGCAATTCACGTCGAGGGAAGACCCTCCCGGATCGATGTAGATTCCGGAAGGATCGAACGGTAGCCAGAGATCGCGGCAGGAGCGCTCAAGGAGCTGTCGTCGTAATTTTGCTTGCTCCGTTGAGCTGATGTTTCGCATGCAAATTTATGTGAGCGCAAGTGAATGTATCGGTCGTCTCGAGTTGCTCCCGAGCACTCACTCCACTCACCCACTCCAATATCGCCCTCCGTGATGAACGATCCAATCACGGACGAAAAAAGCTCCGGCGCCGACGTTCCCATAGCCATGAATGTTGCGCCAGCAACATCGGAGGGAAGTCCACAATCTTCAAAGCGAGAAACTCTTAGACGAATCGCGAAAGAGCCACCATTGGCAGGTATTCGGCCGGAACTATTGTTTCCAAGACAGGTTTTCCACGGGGGAAGAAGACCCCATCCCGGGTAGACTCCGGACTGCTTCGATCAGAATTTGTTCCGGTTGTTGTCTTTTGAGGTCGAAAGGCTTACAGTCGCTTATGATCTCGAGGCTCGGCACGAAGTATCGGTCGCAAACGATTCCCATTACACCGCACATGTAGAGGATAACCACGACGTGAATAGCGATAGCACCCGACATTCTCTCTTCTTGAGTGAACAAATCCTGGAATTGTTGAAATGTACAATTCTTTATTTGGCGGATCGATTTGAGCGAATCCGTGAACTGAGAACATTGTGGGCGGCACCGTGGAGCGCGGCACGCGGTAGCATTGGACTTCCTCATCGTTGCTCCTCAAGAACCTATCGACCCATCACTGTAAGCAAGCAGCCGCGCTTCCGGATAGCTGATGACTCAGGCCCTAATACGATCGCACTCAAGATGATTAAATCGAAAATCTGACACTGACCGGTGGAAAATCGTTGATAGACGATGGCGTGCAGTTGGCTGCGACGAGTTTCTCAGCCATGAGGAAGTCAGCTTCGAGCAAGGGAGCCCTCCTTCTCTCGATCAGATGCTGCAGCGATCCTGCGTTCAGTAGCGATTTAGTTACGCCCTCATCGTATCTCAAGGTATCTAGTTTTACGACAGACCGGCCTAGAAAGCCTCCTACCAGAGTTGCGTATGCCTTGGACGTCAAATCTACTCCGCCACTCAGGAGCTTCACGATCCGATAAGAAAATAGCGTTCTCTTGATCTCTCGTTCATAGGAACAACAAGCAAGCAAAAGCGACAGCATTTATAGACGGAAACGTCCATATATGGAGGATACTTCCCGATGCTATCGGAGCACGGCGCGCAGCGTTTGAAACCGGATAGAGCTGGGATTTTTCGCTCACTGAGGGACCTGTGCGGAATCAGAAATACTTCAGGATGCTCAGGGAGCACCAGATGAAGCGAGAAGATTCTGAGCACCTTTTCTACACGATGCTCCCCCTTGTGGATCCCCGGGGTCTCCTTCAGCCAACTGAGAATCCAGCGACTGCGCAGGACGAGATCCACGCTGAGGGGGGCTCAATTCCCTCACTGATGTCCGATCAAAGGCAGTCCATCGAGCCGAGCCAGCGTCGTCGATTCCGATTCCTGTATTTTCTCATCGTTTTTTTCCCTACCGTCTGAATCGTTTGGTGAGAAGCTCAGTGCATTTGGAAGCCGACCGATACAAATTAGCGAATGAAAGCCGGCGAGACGGGAGCCCTCGCTGATTCTTCGCGCATCTCTTTGTTTTCAGGGCGATCGATATCTTGGATCGGAATTCCCGTGGGTTTGTGACATGAAGGTTGTCGCTCGGAGTCCTCCTCGGTTGAATAACCTCGATTGTGCCCTTAGTACCATTTATCCGCTCGGCTTACTTGGAGCAGATATCTGGCAAGCATCAATGAGAAATTCTTCCACGCGACTTTCGCAGAGGATCCCGTGACCGGCATGGCTCACCGGAAGGCTAGCTGTGTACCCCTGTCAGACTGGAGAAACGTACCGGTTTTGGGGCACTTCAGGGAAATAAGGTGGTGGGCTTCCTGTTTTTGAGAAAACCAGCCATGGCCTCCCATGCGAGACTAAGGCTTGTGACTTGTGACTTGTAACCATTATGGACGACGATGTTAAAGCCCTAGGTTCATTACGGTTACAGGGCCTATAAGCGATCCTCTGCCCTAGCCCTACTCGGGCCAGTTCTTGGGTAACCCGATGATCTTGTTGTGGGCTGCGTATCCTCCCGATACGCTCATTGTTTAAGTTTTCTCGCTCATGCTCTATGAGTTGATATGGCATGCGCCAGCTCTTTAGTCACCCGTTCGAAGTGATACGATTGATTTGCTATGACTTGGAGCTACGATGTGGATACGGCATCTAATCTGATAGAGATGTTTCCTGTTCCTCGCACGTGTGTCCTTCAGTCTAGGTCCTCCGGTCCTTTGACGCTGCCGATATGGTGCGCTCCTTGTTCAGCGGTCAGCTCTGTCCGCAGTCCCCCATGAATCATCGACTAGCTCTGCTCTCCGACGTTCTGGTCCCCCTATTCCTCCGCCGTGTACTAGATTAGTTTAATTACGAAGTGAATAGAGAATTATGGCTCGGTCAGAGACGTCAAGGACTTTGAAGCTACTGGTCCCTGCCGGGAACTTGTTCCGGGAGAAAACAAGTCACAGGGCAGGAATCAAGGCCAAGTACAAACTCGGAGTCAAGCGCGAATAAAATCCATCCGAGCTCGGGCACAAGCTCGATTTCTCATGTTCCGCAGTCTGAGATCAGAATGAAGACGCTTGGAGAATCAAAACTGATGGAAATGATTCAGATATTCGAATTTCGCGGAGGGCAGAATGAGTCTCCGGGAAAAATATCGCGGGAAAAGCCTGCTCACCATCAAGCGGGTTCGAGTCCACCACACAAGTCCCCAGGAATAGAAGGGAAAGCACTAATGTTTTCTTCGGTCTCATTTTCAAAATCGCCTCGTCTGAGAGAATTCGGAAGCACTTGTCGAGTAATCGGCACGGAACAAACGAAACACAACGGTATTGCTTCCGACAGAAGTAGAAAGAACGGTGAGCAGGCAGGCACGCTGGGTTACGGCGGAGCAAAGAAGCTCTAATGGCGCTAGTCGAAGCCTCCGTCCGTCGATGATTTTGCTGTTTTGGCCTGTGTTTTGGGCAAAGCTTTGTTCGCTCAAGTGACTGCAGCCGCCGCGCCGTCGTTGACGTTGACCGCAGGCGCTCGCTCGCTGGAGAGCTCTCCCGCGACCATAAGCCATCCCGTCGTTGTTTGATGGCTCGCCTATAGCTACGCCACCTGCAGCCGCGCAAAAGAGCTATTGAGAAAGTTGCCAAGTTGTTCTTCCGTGTGTACTTTCCTCCTTTCCTCTTTCACGAGTGTCTTCCACTCGAGCTCTCCTGCTGCGACGGACTGAGAGCGACCCTTTGGGTGGAGCTCAACCGCTCCGACGTCTCATCGATCGTTCCGGATCGGTAGCAGCAGCTCATTCATTTTTTATTACACGGAGGACTCCGTGTTTGGACTCGGAACCTGCCAAATGAGTATACAATCCGTCCCACGCGACGCGAAGCCGAATTTCTTCATCCGGATGCGAGGCCTAGAGATTAGGGATTTCGAGCTCGGATGGTTAGACAGGGGTTCCACCACTGATGTCATCGGGGGATCCTTCCGCTAAATATCAAACTCCTCAGGTATTTCGGGCTAATCACCCGCAGCGAGATATTCGGCGTTCCGTAATGATCGTCGGCGAAATCGTGCTCCGAATACCATAGTCTTTTCAGCCCCATGGATAAGAAGCTACTCCCATCGATCCCAGCTGTACGGGGAAGGGTCTCTTCTAGTTACGACGGACGAGACTATCTCTCGCCCGACGGAACAGACGTAGACTCGAATGATTAAGCCTAATCCAGAAATACCCACTTAATTTTGCAATGCTGACCACAAGGCGCAATCGCTGCTTGGCTCGCAAAATCATTCGTGTAATGTACGTAGTCTCAAATGAGTTCGCAATTCTCCTACTTGATCCACAGAATTACCTAGCTATGTAATCCATCATTGATCGTCATCAGATAACCCATATCTGATTGCGGGAAATCGCATATCCAGTCTTTGTAATTATGCAGAATAGACTTGGTGTGAACCCTATGGCACACGCTCGAGAAAATCGATCCGCGAGCGGAGAATGAGATCTCCGGTTTTGAGTCGAACAATCACCGTCGGAAATCAGATTTTTCGTCTTGAATCCGACCTTCAGGGCAGACTCTATGCTCGCACGGCGTTAGATCCCGGATCAGCTTGTGAAGAGTCGATATCTCATGACCGCGATCATTTGTGACCTCTGACCACGACAGACTGTTCGATCTGGCGGGCCAGCGATGACCTGCTGCTCCTTCCCCCTTTACCAGGAGTTTTTGCCTAGCTAGCTCACGATTGTGCCTTTAGGCCATTGATTCAAGACCATGACAATGTAGGCCCGCGAGCGTGGTCCGTCCTCGGAGCTCCTTCCTGTCTATTTGGTGAGCTGTTCTGCATACAGGAAGGCGCACCTTGAGACGTCGTATGTACATATTGTCGTTGCATGGAATTGCCTCAGTGACTGTGACGCAATAGAAATTTCAAAGGCAAATAAGCCCATGGGTCCAATCGTTAGTTGAGAGCTTGGGGGGGTTCGGTCAGGACCGGGAGTATCGAGGAGGAGGGACGAAAGAGGGCAAAAATTCTTGCTGATGGCCATCGCCGTAGTCGGAGGGGCGTATTACATTTTTTTGTGCGCACGATTGCAAAATCCATCGGGGAGAACAATCCAGGCTGTGGCTAGAAGGCGGTAGTACGTGACGCTCTGTGACCAAATGCGCTATGATCCCAAGCTGCAAAGATTGGAGCTCTCCGACCATTGTTGCGCTGTAGAGACTTGCTGTAGGAAATGGTGAGCTCTGACTAGAAACGCAGAAAATAAGAAGCCAGAGATCGAAGCTTCCAGGAAATCTCTGATCGTTCACATGAAAATCACTTGCGCAATCGGAAGTCTGTTTTTTGCCAAGCTCGGCCTCACATCTCTTCGAATGAAATGACCGAACGTTGCCACCGGCACTTCTTGACGCTCTGATCGGGGAAAACGATTCTGCAGTCATCGAAGTAGAAATTGATGAACAGGACTCGGTATGGAGTGGTCACGCTCGATCTTCCGTCGGGGATTCGTTCATCCCGTATGTGCTTCTCGAGAATGTGTATCTAAAACATGTGTGTATCTCTATACAAGTTGTCATCTTCAGGGGACTGATTCCGATAACGAGGTATGAGATGCACTGGCCTGTAGATGAAGAGCAGGAGGCTCAAATCTAACTGACGGATAAATAATGTGCGATCACCCGCGGTAGGGAACTCACACAGATATGAGCGGTCGTGCGGATCGGGACTCCCTCGAATGATGGGGTAAACGATCAGGCAATGATGTATTCGGAGGTCTGCTTCCGCAACTGTTCCGCTGAGCTGTGAGGGCCACCGCGGCTCCCTCATTGTTGGTTTAGGCGGTTGAGCTCTTCTTACCGAGGCATGCGATGCCGGAGATCGGAATGCGGAAAGGAGATGAGAAGCTTTGCATCGGATTGGAGATCATTGAATTAGGTCCGTCGGTGAGATAGCGGCCCAGCTAACACTCACTTGTCTTCCGAATTCCTTCGCGGGATTGCGGCCGTCTATCCCGGCAGGGAGCCCCCGGTAGGAGACGCGCAAAGGGATGGAGAAACGTCTGTGAGACGAACAGAGCTAGCAGTTCACAGAGATTCCGCTTCGGAGAACTCGCTTTGTACGCTCTGCGACGCACTAGATGTTCCAAAAAATCCTTCCGTATATATGATTAGCTAATCGTGAATAAAGCGAACGGTTCAGATCCTGCCACGAATGTACTCGAGATGGGGAGAATCGTGAGTTAGGTCACTCACCTCGGAATGATGATTCCGGGGGTGAGTTGTAGTCGAAGATCATTGTCAAACCCTGATTTTGGTGCCGAATTTCAGGGAGCTCCCCGCAACATAGGGAGTCTCGTCGATTGCTTAGTATTGTATCCGCTCCGACAGGTTTCGTTCCCCGATCGTCATAGAACCTTATAAGCGAACATGCTCGTTCCCCCTCAACGGCGCGGCGTTTCATGCCGACTTCTACGTAAGACATTCTGTGGGTTCCTGTTGCCTTGAGATGCTGAGACGTTTTCAATACCTTGCGTACTCGGTGAGGGACCCGAGAAATTCTTCGAATATTTCCTTCGCACTTCGTCAGTGGAGTCGGGCTACAAATCTGAGCTTCAGTCATACTCATGTTCCAGGCGCTCATGCCGCGGAGACTCGAGACACTGGGTGCTGCTTTAACCATTCGCCATACGGAAACCCGAGGAGAAGCGGCAGCGGTGGGAATGGGAGAATATAAGGCCCAAACCCGCTGCGGGGGCCTTCGGCTCGCGTCCCGCATCCTAGAGTCTGGCTGCGTCAATGCCATAGGAGCGGGACCTGCTTATATCTTGTTGAACATACTCATCCTGGTGCACATTCATTTTCGGCGGCGGCAGCCTTTTCGCAGGGGAACCGATCTATTGTCCTCATTAGCCCTCGAACCGCGTGCCTTCCAGGAGCGTTGGGGTCTGGTGACTCATGAACCAGACAACACCTTGTATCGCGAACATCGCACCGAGCCTATCTCCTATGCGTTCGGAGCTGAGTTCCATCTCTCCTCTCTCCCGGTTCATCGACGAGGAGCGATGCGGAAGGTTCTGTCCGGCATGACAACACGAAACGGTGCCCCTTAGATTACTTAGAATATGGGGAGTTAGAGGCTAGAATATGGGTACCTTCCAATATCGAATCCAACGGAACACCGGAACATGAATGAGGCACGATCCCCCGAAAGAGAAGTAATCCCCGCAAGTTCAAGTCGAAATCCGCGGCTGCTCGAGAGCTCAGCCAGGTTTTCGCCTCCGCGCCGATCCTGTGCCTCATCGTGCGCCGCGAAATAGACGTTCTCGTCTGGGGGAGAGCTTCCGGTAGGCTTCTACGTCGAGGTTCGCGGAGAGGTCACCGTGATTCACTCCGTTAGAGCGTCCGTGGAGCTGACCGTGGGCCAGAACCGATGCATATGCTCCCAGCTGACATCTGCATTTCTCTGTGATGATGCCAACTTCTTAACCTCGATGACGTACTCGTGTTGGGCCGTTAGGAGGAAAGCCAGAAGCTGAAAGCTGAAATCTACACGCATTAATTGAGTGATATTTAGGTACGCTGATGGGTATATGAGTCGACGAGATGACTCAAGGACATGAAATTAGTCGAGCGAGTTTTACTGGATCGCAGCGAAAACTACTAGAGGTCTCGGATGACTTCCGAAAGATTGGAAAGTTTTCCGAAGGAGATCTCGACGCCGGAACCTCCGACACCGGGAGACATGTTCTCCATCGGGGGAACATATCTTGAACTTGGCTTGCCATTCTCCTCCCGTATCCAGATAGCGAGAGATTCGCGGGAGGAGACACACGACCTCGCACCTCGACGGTCGTCCTTAGTTCCAAAAGTTTCTTCCTGCGACCCTCTTCCTGAGCTTCTCGAGAATGCCATCTCATTAAATTTATTTCATTCTCTCTTTTGTGTCAACACGAAATACAAGTCGCCGTGCTCGCTTCCGGGAGAGGAACTCTCTAGGGAGGGAAACTTGAAAAAGATGAGGAGAGCCGCGCAGGAAGAGATTTCGAACGAGCTTTGGAGTATGGCTTCAGCAAGGACTCTGTCGACGCACCTCATCCTTCCGGCAAACGGCTCGCCTTGCCTCGCAGTTGATCCTCGCCCGAGTTTATACAAGCGAGCGGGAGTCCTGATCTCGCTCTCGTTCCAGAGCTGCCTTGGCTTTCGAATGCTGGCTCCTCGACGCTCGAACACGCCCCAGCTTAGGTATTTCAATCCTTTGAAGTGACTGCCGGAGCCGCGTGTAAGAGCATCCGACCGAAGTCGTAACAAATGGTTCAACAAGTGTTCCACAGCGTTCGAATGGGAGATCTCGTCAAGTTTCCGACTGCCGGACTATATGGGAAGCGGGATTTCTACTCGCCAACGGTCCGCACGAGGAGAGTTTAAACGTTCCTTGTATCTAGATCAGAGCGCAAATCACGACTCCCGTCGGAGAGGTTTTCGGAAATTTTTGCGAAGATCCAACTTCAAAGAGCCTCCAACCTCAAAGGCACTCCGTCGAGGTAGATCTCATTGAAGATTCAAGTTGTCCAATAACTCAAAAATCTAATGGATCGGGACTCGTCAGAATATTTCGAAGACTGACGAGCCACAGAGAGAATAACATCGCTTGCAATTAAAAGCCTTCAGAGGGGAAGCATCGGTGCATATTGAAGCATATATTACGATCTAAACACGACATCGCCCAACCGATCGAATCTGAGATGGTCCGTCTGACTGGCGTTTGTACTCGTTGTTGGCTTTCGGCTCGCTCAACTCATCGACTGACTGAGTCGCTCGTCGATTTGCTTCTCCCTGTGCCGAATGATTCAGTGTACCGAAGATCCCGGTCGAACTTCCGTTTCGATTGCGATGACCGCTACTCCTCCCCGCATCAACATCAGACCGATAAAATAATTAGACCATCTCGTGACGCATCGGTCGTATGCGTACTAATTTTCATCGAGAATCTTCGGGATCCCCTGGAAAAAATTGTGTTAGTTGGGTATCGAATCAGAGCAGCGACGATTCACAGGAGACTGGAGACAGGTTAGATTCGAATTAGCCAAAGCCGGTGCTGAGTGTTACGGAAGCGGGAACATCCCAGCTCCACAGCTGAGCATGCCTTTTACTCGACTCACTGAATTGCATCTCATTGAATGGAGTTCTCTTCCGTGCGCGCGCTTTTCTACCCGTCTCGACTTGGCTCAAAGCGCGTTTGCATTCATCGCCACGTTGTCCGCGTCTCATGGCGGGAATGAGCTCCTTTCAGCTAGCTGAGCAGACCTGAGGAAAAAGTATCTCAGATTAGCCGAATCCCTTCTGGTGGTTCTACTCCAATCGCGTGTCGTGTAAAGTCGTGACCGTCCCGATGCTCATGGTCGACAACGATGGCGGCAACGCCGACGGTGGTGGTCGCGGTGGAAGCAGAATGGTGGGCCACGAGTCATTCCCTTTCTCAATTGTTCGTCGTCGTCGACGTCGTCTTGCCCTCCTCCTCTCGCGTGGTGGCGGGCGGACGGGCGGGCAAACCGAGTGGCGGGTTTGCCTGCCTGTTCGCTGGCTAGAGGCTTGCTCGGTTGGCTGGCGAACGAACGTCGTCTCCTCTCCTGTCTGTTTCTGTCTCAGACGATCCTCGACCGACGTGCAGGCAGCCCGCCCGCCAGGCCAGTAGGACCGTAGACAGGCACCGCGTCAGGCACGGATCGGTTCGCGACAGCTCCCGTACGGCCGAAAGTCGAAGCAAGCAAGTTTCCCCTCGAAGAGCTCGATCGTGACGTTAAAGTTCCGCCGGTACTGGTCACCCGGAAAGTTCACGTTCCGTGTTCGAAATCGTTGGAAGTCGCTCTCGACTGACCGGGCGCCTCGTTCGACAAACGCCAGCAAGCGCTTGACTCATCCCGCACCCAGCTGACGGATTTACCCACTCTGACGGAGTTACGGATTTACCCACTCTGACGGAGTTACGGATTTGCACACTCTCTCTCTCTGACGGGAGTTCCGAGCGAGCGCAGTTGCCGGTCAAAAATAGTAACGTCAACAATCGGCGCTGCGTCGACAACAACAAAGCCAAATTTCGGCTTCTACTGAAGTGCGTCGCGTATGCAACAGTCTGAGCCGCTGCTCCGAAGACGAACACGACGACGATGACAACAACAGAAATGACAGCGCAGGGTGCTTCGCTTTCGTGATCACTTATTGAGGAGTCGAAGTCGGATGCTTTTCCATTCTGATCTCTTACGCTAACTTTCTTCTTCGTCGCTGTACCCGATTATCCCAAATCTCCAACTCTTCTTCCTCTCCCCGAGGTTTTCGCCTCCTGGTGAATTATTCAATCGTTTCTATTATTTACGCTACGCTTCCAATTAATATAGCAACCAATAGAGCTTAGATTTCCCTCTGCACGGAGCCTCGCTTTGGACAGATTGGGTTTTTGAAGGTTTCTGCGAGTCATCGTTACGTGATTCAGATTGGTCATGCGAACTACCGTAACCCTCGTTCTGCAGAAGTGACAGTCGGTGCCGGCGCATCCCTTCGCTCGCAGTCGGCACCGTTGCGACGATCGCTGCGCTTCCCACGCTCTGTCCTTGTTGTTCTTGAGGGGCTTTGTTGAAAATATTGTTCCTGAGAACGATTTCGAAAAATCCTTCCACGAGACTGGCGCACGAATCATTTTCGGATCCATCGGACGGGACTGCGCAGGGAGATAGGGAAGATTCGAGGGCCTGAAATTTCGGATCCGTCGGTCACCTCGCGGAATTCCTCAAATTAGAGATCGTCTCTACCGGCGTCTATAGCTCACTTTCATCCTCCTCGTGTGGTTACTGTTGTTGCTGTTGTCTGTGCTGTCACTCGGATACCTACTCACTCGCACTCGCCCACCCGTTGGGATTCTCTCTCGGCCGCTGGACAACTTCAAGTGTGTGCAGTAGCAGCAGCGGCAACTGTGGCGTGTCGGCGACGGCAGAACCAGCAGCGGTAACGACGTTCAACGGGCCGCCTGTTGGCCTGTCAGTTGGCTGGTCGACTCGCTTGCTCTGATCGGCGTGTTACGGAGTGTTACGGCGAGCGACGTCGGCACTCGCATTCGATCTCGCACTCGTTCTCCGGGTACCCGCTCGCTCACACGTTCTCGGCACGTTCTTCGACCGTTCATGTTCGTGATGTCGATTCTATTCGAGCCGAAAGCCATCATAAAAGCGCCAGTGTCAGCCCATGAAAATTTCGGTGATACAGTGAAAGCCCGAGGCTTAAATGAGTGATTCGGTGACTGTACCGTGAGTTTACCGTCGACGACTACATGATCGTATAGAGCTTCATCCGCGCGCGGCGATTTCTCCGTGCGGATCCGTGTCGCTCAGGGGACGCTTTTCGAGTGCGAATTCCAATTCAAAGGATTCCGATATGCTATTCGGACATGTACTCGACATGACAGTGCTGGCTCGTCGATCAGCAGGATTGACCTGTTGAAGTGAATGTGCGAAGGAGATTGGTGATAGCGCACGGCGGAGAACCCGAACCTCCACGAGATGGTCTCTCGCGGATGTTTGCCCCTCGTGAAACTGTGCCGAGCTTCAACATAGGCGATCAAGGTTTGTTCAGTTTTGTCGCTCTCCCATCAGTGGTCCGTTGTTCCGAATGTCGAATCGGAAGTCCCTCAGCTTCTATCCCTTAGAGAGGGACTGGCGAGTGAAATCGGAGAATCGCTTCTCATAGAGTCTGAGGAGTTTCCCAGGTAGTCAATTCGATGAACTTCCCGAAAAAAAGAGATTCCTCTGGAGGTGCCCCCCTCGAGGGAATGACTTCAGGTGTCCTCGGGTTCAAACTGCCCATCGATTCGTTCGGGGGGAATTCGTTGAAAATAATAGAGTTCTCCAATAGTCTAGAGGCTATCATCGGCGGCAATGGTGATGATGCCGTTGCCGGTGTTGGCGGCAGTGGTGGCGGTAATAAAACGTCTCCTCTAGTTATTCGTTGTTTATGGTATGGTATGAAGGCTGTTGTGGCTGCTGCTGCTGCGGCCGCTGTCACTGCCGCGGCCAACAACCTATTCTTGACGATCGTCAGTCTACACAGTCTTCTTCCTCGTTTGCCATCGTTCCCATTCCTCTCTCTAAAGTCTAGAGCTCTTCCGTTTGTGGCCAGACTTCTCCTCCGCGCCGTGGTTTGCTGAGTTCGTCGGCGGCGGAGCGCTCCTTATCCGCCCCCTTTCCCCCTTAAATTCAGTCGGACGGTGGGTCGGTCGGTCAGACAGGCAGGCCTCCGATCGGCCGCCTCGTAGGTTTGATTGCTTGTAGTCTGTCCCCCGTACTTCTTCTAGGTGCTGCAACCACCGACTCATTCATTTTCGAGCACCCATCGATCCATTCATCTGCTAAGAAGGATGACGATGATCGCTTGGGTCTGAAAACCGAACCGCTCGTGCGTGGATTGCCGAGCTGTTTGTGTTTGCGTCCTACCGGTCGCTACCGGCTACCGCTTTCGCTTATTCGGTGATGCTCCTTCTCCCGCTGCCGGCTATAGCTCAAGATGAGGATCAACAAGAATGCAGGCAACGGATTCGATGATGAGTGCAAAACAACGGGAACGGAGAAATATAGGATCCCGGGCTCGGAGGAACCCGGTCCTTGATCTCCGAAACCCTGAGCTGATGAATTGGGTTATCCACTGTCTGGTACGCTCATGCAGCCTAGGCCCACTCGAATCGCTAACAGCGCCCTGGACGCAGAGACGAGACCTCGCCGTGAGGCCTGCGAACGATGGGGACTCCGAGTGACTAAGCTTCTCCCAGAATGGACGGAGGAATGTTCCAAGAAGGAACGAAATCCCCAGGGCCGTCAATGTCCCGCATCCGCTGATGGCCTACCGACACTGCCTATTCTTGTTGCCTCTGTTGCTGACAGAGGTTGCCGTTAAAGGTTTCTCCATTAGTCCCTTATTTCGGGCGGTGTTTTCCTTTTCTCAGCTGACCGGCTTTACTCTCGTCCGCGCGAGAAGAATTCGTGGTGAAAGGCCGTGGAGAATCGCCGCAAAACGATGCCATGGAGTCCTACCCACAGCTACAAGGGATAGTGCCCGAGTGCCAGCCGGCTGGCCGAGGCACCGTTTCGTAGGCCGACTGACCGTGCATCGGTCAGACAGCGACTCGGGATCTCTCTTGACTTCCGCGCGCTGTCGAGGGCGTTTAGGATTAGGACGTTTCCTCAAATGAGACATCCGGTGTCGTCGAATTGACACGCTGTTCTCGAGTCTCTTCCTTGGCCGGCTTTATCCCAATTCCAGTGGACGGCAAATCTCTTCCGTTCATTGTTCTCCTCTCTTCGTTATGCGCCGCATCCAATGACTTATATCTGCTTCGTCCCCTGAGATTTCTCGGTGTCACAAACTGTACGGACACGGGACCTCAAGTGATTCTCGGGCCCTGGCCGCCAAGTCGGAAGCACTCACGCCCGCGCATCGCCTAAGAATCATGAATAAACGGGATCATGATGAATGTGTTCCAGGCAGGTAGAGCTGCGCAGAAGCGTGATCTCGAGACGGCCGTTGTGCTCCGAGAAGCGTCAGCTTTCACTATCTTCTTCGGACGTTCCTATTCCCAACAGGCATGGTGGTCACAAAATGGCTCTTCGGTGAGTTGACTCGGAACAGGAACAAGCAAGAATCTCTTAATCCATAATTCATCGGCGGCAACAGCTTAACCTAATTATCCACGCATTATAGTAAGCCTCACCATCATCTTCATGGGCGATGTGCGGGAAGTTCACCATTCACTCGCGTCCGCGGAGGCGATGATAATTATTGCGTTCACAAAAATGATAAGAGCGCACAGTTATTTCCGAGCGAATTTCTGCTGAAGTCCCTTTGCAGCTGCGAGGGAGGTTTCGGAACCTGGCTAGACTCTCCGAGGTTTCGAGCATGCATTCACCTCGCTTATCCGAGAGCCCTGGTCCGAATTCCTCATCTCTCCGACGCTGGCATGAGGTGCACGCCGGAAGCGTGCTTAAATCAACAGCCTTGAATATTCAAAGATGTTAGTGAAACGTCTTAGAAATTCGGGGCTCGCGAATTGCGGCAGCCTCATTGCGATTCGGGTTCCGAATCGCTCTCTATCGCCTCGAGACTCGGCGCTCCGACCATCGATCCGCTAAGCTAGTGACAACACGATTCTGCTTCGACTTGATCCGTCGAATCATTCTATCGGGCGGGAGGGTGGACTAGACCGGCGCATTGGAATTCATTGAATGCCACCCTTGCGGTGGTCACCCTTGCGGTGCGATCGTCCCGATATATCGGTCGAGGGACAATCCTCTTCCGATAGATGATGATAAATAATGAATGAAGTACGAGGAGTTTTCGGCATGGATCCATAGGTTCCACCCTGGGAACGACGCGCCGGAATTGAGCGTGGTGACACCAACCGGAACGCAGTTCAGGCAGAAAGGATCCGCAAAGGGGAAAAAGTTCGTCGGTGGACTGAACGGAGTCCTGCGGAGAAAATCTGTCTCAGGGAGAATGATCCGAAGGGAAGGAGCGTCCACTTCATTTTCTCCGCTCGAGAATCCCTCAACTCGGATCGAAGTGGTCGACCAACAGAACCTCTCCACGTCTCCCGGGCGAGGAAAAGAGAAGAAGCTCAATCTCCAGATGACGCGTAATTGAAACGAAACGACGATTTCCACAAGCCCACAGCTAACCAAGCGACCGAGTAGGTAGCCAAATGGAGCGTCACAAACGTAGCGACGGGAAAAATCGCGACCTGCTCCACTAGCACAGCAGCTACCGCAATCTTCATCGCTGCGACGAGCGGCAGTGGTGCTATTACTATGTATCTGCTTGCTATAAGAGGACCGAATGATCAGTGACTGTCCCATCGCATCGCGCCGAGAGGAAAAGCGATACATCTGGTTGCTCTGCGGCGTATTCAAAGTCGTTCGCCGTTTGTCGCAAAACGATTCCAACTTCGCTGCGGAGATAGACCTTCCCCGCCCCCCCCCTCCCCGTCGTTCTGACGGATGACGACCGTTCGAATCAGACAACTGGCTCGCAGATATCAGGGAGGCCTCTGGAATTGAAAGTGAACAAGGGAAACGCTCCGGAGCGATTCCAGCGATTTTCGTCGGGTTGGATCGTGGCCTCGAAGACCACGTGCCCCGTCGCCGGGGAATTTTCGACGTGCCGTCAGGGTATCGTGTTCTGCGATTAGTAGTTCCGCTGCTCGCTTTTTTTCGAATCCTGCTTAGTCGGAGTTCTTGCTGTAATTACTCCGTCGAGCCGTACGCCCCGGCAGAACTCAAATTAATCATCCTCTCCGAACAGTATCCCCATCGCTAATGGGCAACAGGGAGACGCGCGAGCAAACACGTCGATGTTCCGACGGAAGACCTCGCGACCTCGCACCGAAAGCCACGTCTCGCTATCCTCGAGCTCTCGAGGCATCTCGGTCGACGACAAGGAGGAGACGAGATCGGACGAGCAGGAACGGACGATCAGAGAATCGTGAGATTCGACTCACTGAAAAGTCCCATCCTTGATCGGTATCTCCTCCGGCGCTCGCTGCTGACATCGATAACGTTGTGGCCGAGGCCGATGTCAGGGTAGGGCTATTACCCGCGCGTCACGTTTCAAAGGGCAGTCCGTCTCGTTCCTCCCGATGCTTCAGTGGCTCTCAACCCCGCAAGGTTGTAGTCGCAGCAGCTACCTCCGGCAAATGACCTCTTTCGAGTGCAATCCAACTTGAATGCCATGTAATAAATATAAATCTAGCAATACAGTACTTTATACGCCCAATCTACTAACGAGCTGACGGCGCGCCGCCACCTCGGTGTATTTCCGCTTTGACCCTTTCTCCGATACTGCGCTCTCGTCGGTTGACAGAGCCCCTCGAATCACGGGCGGCAGTTGATCCGCCTAGCCGCCGGAAAAGCGTATAGCGTGGCAATTTGGCTACTCGCCCGCTTGACACTAGACGCTATTAAAGGTTTCCGATATCTATGGCCTATATTATTGACAGCAGTAACCCAACTGTTAAATGAACAGCACGTCGCTGCCGCGCCGTGCGGGTCCGCTCGCGCCTGCCACGAATCGTTGACCCGCCGCTCAATTCTCGTCCCTTAGCGATTCGGGGGTATTCTCCGTCATTCGGAAACCCTCTCCGAGGCGAGGAAGTAGGTAGCTGGATGAATCGAAACTATCTGGGAGCTGCGAGGCAGCTGATGACGGGTGCGATTGCCCTTCATCCAAGCCTCGAGGCAATCGCTCTCGTATTTTGTACTGAAGAAGCCCAGACGGAGAAAGTTGCCCAAATAGTTTCTCCATTCTTTTCCCCATTAACGAATGTCCATCCCTTGCTTGGGGCGAGAAGTCCTGCGAAAACAAGATACAGAAAGGAGGAGATTACTACTGAGCCGAAGGTGCTCCATTGTCCGATCGGATTCTCCGAGTCAAGCTTCAGAGGTTCCTAAACGAACTCCGTGTTCCCAGGCGCCGCGAATTTCCAGATCGAGTTTCACTCCGGGTCACCTGGAGTCAAGGGGCGGATCTGCAGATTTTAAGAGCAAATACACGCGGCTCCAAGTCGTCGAGTGGCTGTCCCGGACCGGGATTGATGGTCCTCCACTTCTTCATATGAGAATACAATCTGCTCCGCTTTGTTGCTTTTGTACCATTGAAGCACTCTCTCATCTCGAATAAATCGAGATCAGAGATCTCTCTAAACTCGGGCTTCCGAGTATTGGGACGCTGCTCGAGCTTGAATAATATTCAGAAGAAGGTCCAATGTCATGACCTCTTTCTTCGAGCTCGGCCTTGTGAAATCACTCCCGTGAGCTCGAGAGGTTTCTATAGATCGAATCATTACAGCACGCTGTCCTGACGGAACGTTGGCGGACATCCTGGTTCCGTCTTCAGCTCCGCTGAGTGAAAGCAGCAGATCCAAAGACGGAGCCGGATCGACGGGAGAAGAACGACTAACTCTGCAGCGGAGCGAGATGTCGGCACCAATTAACAATCCTTGCCTCTATCACCCCGCTCGCGCCAACCCTCTCCGCAGCGTGTTTGAACACCGTCGTTGTCGCGGCGCTCGTCTTCCTCGTTCATCTCTCTGAATGTGCCCGACGCTCCGCTCGTTTCCCGTCGGTTTAGTTTGGAGAAACTGGAAATTAGAGCTCCGATTCCAACAACTCGACCCAGCGGGTAGATAACGAGCGGAACAAGTTGGGCTCCCGTTCCGATTCCGAACGCTGCAGTGTTATGGAATTTTCGAGCGACCACAAAAGCCGCCGAAGGCAAACATTTCTCTAAAGAAGTGGGACGACACATCGTCATGTCATCTCAAACTTCCTTGCAGACTTGTTCCAACTGTGCTGCCTTCCCTGGAATAGGAATTCTGCGGCGGAGGGGGAACCTCGAAAAGGTTCCAGTCTCGAACACTCGACGGAAGGAATTTCCGCGGCGGCGCAACGCTGGATGTATCGAAGCCGCATGCTTGCCGTCATCGGAGTGTGCCTGCCGTACTCTCCTATGGAAATCCGAGAGCAGTTTTCCCACTTGAAGAGATCGATAGCGTCGGATGGGAGGGAGGAAGGGGAATGAGGCGAAGAAGGGATCTGTCAACTAATTGATCGAGAAGAACTCGAGGGGGCTTTCTCATCCGGCCGCGAGAAATGTCAACAATCGTTCGCGAAAAAAGGAGTGATCAGCTTCTTCAAGAATAGGGAAAAAATTGTCGGACGACGGTCGATCACAAATCCGACTAACTTTGTACCTTCCGGCAACGGTACCGAACTCTTCTACTCACTGAATAATTGAAGTCTCGGATTGATTGATTCTCTCACTGTTCTCGTCCGCCGATCCCTATTCCTATTTATGAATTCCTCCCGCCAAACTTTCCCGTCGTCTGCGTCTCCTCTGTCAGCCTTCCGCCATCCCACTATCGCTCTCCGCGAGTGACTGAGGTCGAAGCTTGAATTTCAATCGAGTTTCAAATTTGGAACCGCCGAAGCGGGCCACACCTCTTCTAGCGGCTTCGACTGACTTCGACTGGAGTAAGCGGAGAATTCTATTTCGGAGTCTGCGCGAGGTCGCTTCCGTCTGCCCTTCACTTATCAGCAACACATGAAAGGGAATCAGAGAATAAGGCTTGTGCCTTCTCTATTGCTGAGGTTTTCTGTCGGTTTCTTCTCCTTCGCTGCTCGTCTCTTCTCCTCGGACTCCTCCCCGACCTCCGGGAGGGCGTCCGGGCTATGGCGATCCTCCATGAGCGAAGTCTCGTACATCGACAGAAAAAACACCAGCCTCTCCCCATTCCCCTTGACCACGAACGGTCTCTCATATGAATACTATCGCCCTGGTATTCGACCAATATGCACCACCGCCGAATGAATTCTTGTTCCTCGACGGCCGATAGGGCTTATTGCTCCGACAGAAACCGAGAGGAAAAGGAGGGAGCACAGATAGGCGAGATAAGCGGGGGCGACGACTGAAATCTTTCTTGGCCCCCGAACCTCTTCGTCCCGTTTGTCCGACTCGGCTTATTAAAATGATCGAGCTTGGAACCGTGAGCTGCCCGGGCTGCCGAGGGAGGGGGAGGGGTCGAAACCGCTCGATTCCGATCGATCGGAGATTTTAAGGGCTAAAGGAGACCTCTCGGGTCTCGTTCCGTGGCTAGAATAAATTAGGCCTGCGATCACCGATTACCTTGACAAATACTCGCTGTGTTTCTCCGTAGTTTTTTCTTGTCTCAAACCTCAGAGGAGAACTGCCGAGCAGGCAGGTACTCGCACAGCTCGAGGAAGGCTCCGAAACAAAGCTCGCTCCGTTTCGGAAACCTCTAGCGGGCTAGTCCCGGGAGCTTCCTGCAGCAGGTCATTCCATCCGAGAGGGGGGAAGGGAAACGTGGATCCTATGGAAAATTGCCCCGTCGAAAGGAGCGGGAATCTGACATTATTCGCGAGCCGACTAGGACACATCCATACAAAAGGGCGATATAAAGATCCGTTCCCGGGAATGGAATAGTTGAGCAGACATAATTCCTGATCGAGAAGAAAGAAAAAATTGTAAATCAGCAAACCAGCCTCGCCCACTCGATATTTAGCTGCGCTCAAATAAGGATTCAATGTTCTCAACGAGAATGGTTTCCATGGATTCAGCTGCTTGCATTTCCGACCTGCTCCATATAGGGTCTACAAATAGATCCACAGCTGACATTTGAGCAAGTTTCGAACTTGGAGCGGATTAGTCGTGATTCTATCAATGTCGATCAGTAAACGTTGCATCCGTAGCGTGTTTCTTTATGATCCCATCCTTGTTGTCTGGGGCATCGAACGCAAATCGTCGGATCCGGTCTTCAGCCCATAGAATTCAAGTCATGCAGATCTGTGAAGTATGGCAAACCACAATTCCATAGATGACGGTGGTAGGCCACGTCGTCGAGGCGGCGTTGAAGAGAGCGATTCAATGAATGCTTGATGCTCCTTGCATTAGACAATTCAAGTGATTATTAAGTGGAACCCTGCTGGCAACCAAGATGTGGTACCTACCCACAATGATTGCTCGATGCGCGCCAGTAGGTGCCGTTGTGTATCGCCTGCAAAGGATACGGAAGTCCCAACCACAGTAGTTCGTCGGTGTATCTTGAATGAGCTCCGTAGCTGGTCTCTAGAGATGTCGCATGGTCTCTACTTGGGGATATGGCGTGTCATCGGGAGGGAGAGAACAATTGCCGAGCGAACAGGTGGGGAAATATTTTCGGGGAATCCCAATGGGAAATCCGCGGGGAAAAATCCACTCGAGCCTTTTTGTAAGTACTCACGGAGCTCCCGTACGGGGAAGAATCGATTTTTCTCTGCTGCGCCATGTAGCTTTCTAAAGCTCGGAATCCGCCCCGATACAAACGAAGCGACCCATTCTTAGTTTAATTTCTTGAGCCAGTTGACTCCCGGGCGAAAGCGCTCCTGTTTCACCTTCACTCGCCGCTACTGTTGTCGTCGTCCCTGCCACCGCGCTTCCTAACATCACCGCGAACACAGCCACCAGAGCCCACATGGGACTGAACGTCAGCTCGGTCGTTTGTCCGTCCGCACGCAGACAAAGAACAAGCTCGCAAGCAAGCGGCCGGGTCTGCTCCGCGAGGATCCCCACCAAATTGCGGAAGTCGCATAAAATTACCACTTGTCACAGCGAACATTGCTGTGAGTGTGAACCTTTAGGCGTGTGCCGATGGGTAATGGAATTTCGTCTGATTGACTGCTCCAGCTCAAATAGCGTGGTCATCAAAGTGGAAGCACAGCCGCACTTATCACAAGAGCATCGCCGGGAGCGGTGGCGGAGCTTAAGATCGGAGCGTCTGGAAGAGATAGGAAGTGAGGAACCGCAGCCGTGGCTGGATAAGAGGCTTCTGAGGGGAATCAATACGGAGACTGATCACTCTACTGATCAGTCGATCAATGAAGTAATCTATCGAGCGCTTCAATCACCGCGTCGATCCATAGCATCCCGGCTTCACGATGCGAGGCTGCTTAATAGGAAGCTGTGGATCGCCAGCTAATGCAATGTGGAAAAAGCCATCTCACTAGTCGCCGGGAGGATGTCAAGCGGGCCAACTGTCTCTCAGTTGGTCGGTTCATGCCCCACTCCGGCGGAGAAGCCGCTGAATTCTAGGATGAGTTGCTTGGCAACGTTCTGCCCAATGAAGCTCTTGACAACGAATGGTTTCCGGCCCGTTCCCGCGTTTGATAAAACTTGCTGGAGGGTTCTGTAGAAAACAGTTTTTTGCACAGTCGAGATCGAGAGGAGTATCTGAAAAAAAACGTTGACGACAGCGCGACAGCCTCAGGATCAAGACGCTTCTCTCCGGTTTCTCGATGACGAACATATCGCCACTCCCGGGATCCGACCATGAATCGACAGCGGAGAGAATTCCGCACGAATGTTGCGGTGACCTCGATTGTACACCACGCAGAATCGTCCGGACAATCGAACTCTTGCGCCCCCGGTCCCTGAAGCGTTGAGTACATTCTCAATTCGGGCTGATTGGAGCGCGGAACATCTCCTCGGGAGCTCCTCTGGTAATAAGATCGAACCTACAAACATATGTCCTAAACGAGTCCACGTCGACGTCCGCTATGGTCTACCACGGACTGTTCTCAACGGCAAGCACTGGGAGGAGACATTTCTTGAGAGCCACACATCTCTTCGTCGTGTCGGACGAGTGAAGCGGGTGGCAGGCAACGCAAGGACAGCGGCGACAGCACATCACGGGAGAGCTCCACGAGGGATGGAGCAAGAGAACAATTTACAGAAATGTTCGGGTACAAAGCCTTTTATTACGATGGCACGAGCCGAGTTGAGATCCGAGCGGTCCGTCACGAAGCAGAATCGAGGCTAATGACACCTCTCTCGACAAACGCGTCTGCCTGGTCGCTCTCCGGTCGCTCCGTTTGTTTCGTTTGCGTACCCAATTCGTCAGCTCGCGGAGCAGATGAGCGGAGAATCTGCCAGATATCCGAGCAGCTTCGTTCGCCGACACAGAACTCCATGAGCCAACGGATAAGGGACCCGCGCAGACCAACGATTGAGGAATACGCCGGCTGTCTGCTCGAGGTCAGAGCTCCGACCAGTCTGGTTCTCCAGGCCCGGTTGGCGTCTCTCGGAAACGGTGCATTGATTTGCGAAGATGCCATCGCTTGTAAGGTCCGGGGACATTATTACAGCTCGACTTTAAGCCTCCTCTCGGAGCCGACTATTTCGAGCAGGCGGTGGAAGTCGAACAAAGTTTCACAAAGCCTGCAGCTCGGCTTGCAGTCGGCAGAACTTGATCTCGGTTCGAATAATCGGTATCCGGAGGAGCAGGCTAGCACTAGACGACGACAATGGGGAACTCTCTATCTTCAGAACCTTGCCTGATTTCGGCCAGATCGTCTCCGGAGAACGGGACCAGCCTTATTGTGAGGGAGAGGAGGAAGCGTACCGCCCCAAGGTTTGGAGACTTTCGACATTCGAGTGGGATGTCGTTTTTGCCTCGTTTCGCGGGAAACGCTCAGCCATCATCCGACCGATTACCTCGGGCGATGATTGCACATCATTCGTTTCTCAGGAGGTGTGCTTCAGAGGTGGTGGATCCCGACATTTTTTAACCTTTTGATAGAGGGCAGACGCTGGACTCCTTTGAGGCTCAGACTTCGCATCTCATGATCCTATCCCCGAAGGATCCGCGCCCACGAACAAGCAGATCCGGGTGAACGAGTCGTTGGGGGACAAGGATTCATGTCGAACATGGTCTGTGGTCAAGCATTCAGAACTCAATTTCCGGCTGGATCGATACCACCAAGAACTCATCCTCTTCGGCGACACAAGCATCGGAAAGAGCCTCAGTATTCCCAGATGGCTCCCTAGTTTGGAATGAAGATGGAAGACCATTCCTTGGAGCTCGGCGATACCGCCGCGATAGCCACACTGCGAAGATCTTATAGCTCCTTATAACCGGGACTTCTCGAGCGCTCGAAAGACGCGTACCCGAGCTCCGAATCAGGGTCCCTCGGCCCGATCCTGAGATCCTGAGGGTCCCGATGCGCGATTCTGAGAGGTACCACGGAATGGATTACCAATGATAACCCGTTCCTTCCGCGACGGGACGAATCAAATCGAGCTCAGCGAGGAGAATCCCCGAAGAAGGCGGATTTCGATGCCATTTCGCGAGATCGAGCCAATGAAAAGGGTCACGGGCCTGCCTGCGGTAACAGCCAGATACCATCTTGGTACGCATTCGATTATCATGAATTAGTCATAATCCGCAATGCAGCAGAGTTCGGAGTTCGCCACACCTTCGGTCACTCGCCTAGTGCACACTCGGCTGACCACCTGGATCGATCCATCAAGGTGGGACGACCATTTTTCCGGATCGTCGACGCGACGCCTCGATTCCACGTTCCGTCAGGAGTACATGTCAACAAAAAAGGCGGAAATGACGACGACGGAGGAATCCTTTGCCGATCCTTCGCGGAGCTCCACTGCAAATTGTTGAAATAATCGTCGTTTTTGATGTATTGCGGACCCTGAGTCAATATTTGCTTTTCTCCTCCGAGACTGGCGTCTCCTATACCCTCTTCGGCTGTCAGGTATTGGCAGCACTCGAAAAGTCGATGGTCAACGGGTGGACCGGTGTTTCCATTCGACGATTGGACTGTATGATTGGAGATTGAGCGACGGACAATAACGTCGGTCGCCGACGGCTGCTCTTGTTGATACTCAGCACGTCGATGATGCTGATGGTGATGATGACCTCGACGACGGCCTTTTCGTTTGGTGCTCCGGTAATGATCTCACGAGCGTTATTTATAGCCAACCGATTGAGTATTTCCCGAAAAGAGCTCAAAGAGACGTCGAGAATTTTTTAGGAGTTGGATCGGGCATATGCGTGGGCTGCTGAGGAGCGGCTTACCTTCACAAGATCATCAACTTTGAGAACTCAACTCGATCCGACGTGAGGTTTCAGATTCTCAATCCCAGAGCACAAGGTTGCGAGCAGTCTCGTGTTTGTATGTCGCCTCCAGCGATGGCAGCCGCGACCCCACTCCGGAGAGAGAAACTCAGGGAAAAAAAGGAGACATTTATTCTGAGCTGCCAAGTCTCGACACTTCGTACCTCCAACTCGTCTCGGAGCCTCTTATCAGATGGGGGAAACGTGCTCGTGAAGCGTCTGCTAGAACATTAGGTCAAATGATCAGTCGCGCCGAGAATCACCTAAGGATTTCCCAAAAAGCCCGAGTTCTAGCAGTTATGGTTCTAGGACACATACGTGCGGAAGGCGGATGATGGTCAGGTTACACCGTTATCCGCCCGAGGTTACGCCGCGGCGTACTGAATCATGCCGCGAATCCCTCCCGGATTTCCTATTTCCTGAAACTCGCTTCGCTCTGCGTTCCACTCGTCCCCGGAACTTGTTTGAGTCTTCTGTGATTTGTGTTGAACCCCGCGTTGTCGCCAATGATGGTTCCTTCTCGCTCTTGCCAGTATGTTCAAAACTCGAGAATCACCCGGGAAATCCGATGACACGTTTCGAGCACCTTCAGTCAGTCTCTCTCAGCATTCCCCCTCACGCTGTCAGGCTCCTTGAGCCATGCCCAATCATGATTCTCTCATTTTTCCCTCGGGACGGTATCACCCACCGCCTCGTCTCCATCCACGAAGGTACTTACCTGGCGATAAGTACTCACAGCGGTTCGAGGGCGTCAGGAGAACGAATCTCTTGTTCTGAAGCAAGGACTGGGACTCTCGTAAGCGGAGCGGAACTCAAGCTTCGGTTCTATGAGGCTTCAGAGCCGACTCCTGATCCGCTCCGAGCTCTGTGAAACGAAGTTGCTTTTTTCAAGCACTTTCAGGCGATTGGAGTCCACTCTCCCTCGGAAAAATTGGCTCCCATGGGGGCTCGATTCGTAATACACCAAATCGCTCAGATATTTCATGAATTATTCAATGGAATCGGCCTAACCTCGCCAGGGCAATGGAATCGTAGTCTAGCCTGTTTTCGCTCCGGGTTCGTGGGGCTCTGAGCTCAAATCGTCAGAGGATTCTAGTTCGAGTAAATCGTCGTTATTTGCTCTATGTCTCGTGTATCGCATTCGTTCAAGGGATCAGAATACCCTTAATTTGCGAACAGATCGATATTCTCCATTTTGCTCGGTGTGGTGTCAAGAGACACACACACTGAGGTGTTGCCCCGAGGAGACCTAGCTCGTGGCGGGTCTCACACCTTCTCGATGCGCGGCGAAGTCAGTGAATCAATCGTTCTTATAATTTTCAGATGAATTGATTCACGAGCCGGCCGTCTCGGCTCGTGGAGGGGAGTGGGGAGAGTGAGAAAAAATCGCCCGTCATCATATTGCAGCCCTGGGCTCGGATCATGGAGGAGCATACGTTCATCGTGGATCCGTCCACCCGGCGTCGCTGCGGATGCGACCCGAGCTCAGTGTGTGACTACTTCACATGCGGGCTTCTCACTTGCTACGCTCGACAACGGATGCGGAGAAGGAGCGACGCACTGTACCAACGGTGAGTGATGTAGATCCGGCCCTACGGATCGAGCTTACGAGAGCGACTTTCCTCGCTCTCTCAAACGGGGTCCTCCGACAACATCATCGGGACGCTGTATCCCGATAATGTAGTGAGCTCTTCCATCGATGGACCATCAGGGAATCTGATCTGGGCTCGAATCAGCAGTTTTATTAAATTAAAATATTCCCCCGACTTCTCCGATCCTGATATTGGCGCGCCACGGGTTCATTCTGGAGTCCGGGGAGGTTGAGGGGACTTGAGCTCGACTAAGTGGAGCCTGGATTCAGGAATTTTGCGGTTCTCACGCGTTCCGGAAGGGACGAGGGACGCGGAGACCCTCCTGGGAGGTTCCGGCAGCCCCTCGCATGCTCCTTGGATCCGATCGCAACCACGATAATTAGCCGCGAGTCAGGAGCGGGCCCAACGCTTGTGAGAGTAGCTGATCACCGAGTCACGAGGCTACAGCGTTGGATCCTGATATCAGAATTAGATTATCTCGTCGAGATCCGGAGAAGTCGAGTCCCGTCTCCGAAAGCATCGAGATCGTCCCGGATTTGAATTCGAAGACGCGGAGGCTCTGGGAGTTACAGCAGCAAACAAACAGCGGAACCGGGAGCGTGACCCTCAGAGAAGCGTCTCCACTCGAAATCTCAAGAGATTCCAACCCGCAGACTGCGGGCCAGGAAGTTTACTCTTCGACTGAGTGAGAGTATTTGCTTTGAAACCGAGTATCATTCACCTCAGCTCTTTGACTGAACTGTTGCGCGACCTTGCCAGTTCCTCCCGTCGTTCAGCTCAATTGCGATTCCGGAGAGCGACCTCGCCCGGCTACGGAGTAATTGATCCTGCGATACGGATACGTAGTAGACACGGTTTGATCGACGCGGTGTCTGAATTTCGGTCACCGCCTGGCCGGGTCGTCTGAGGAGGCCACTTGACATTGGCCGGGTGTTGATGGCCGCAATGAGGCGTTTGCGGACGTTCTGAAACGAGCCATTGTTTTTCCCGCTCTCGACGGAATGGATCCTTCTTGCTTCTGATGATCCCTTCCGGTGAACGGGTAAGGTCAATCTTCTCGAATGGAGTCTTCTTGACTCGAATGGATCCACTCGATGATATGATAACTCTTCCCGCAAGTCGATCTGGGCATAGACGTTCAGATCGGGACATTTTCCCTCTCGGACTGCCGTCGTTTCCTCTCGCGAAGGTCCCACCGCAGAGACGGAACTTCACCCCGTGTGATTCCCGGATACGGGGCGCGGGACGTTTACGTCGCACGTCGTCGTTGATTCCTCGATCGCGAAAACCTTGTGTCGCGTTCCGCGTGTTCCGCTGCGGAGAAAATTGTTCCCTTCCTCGGAGAGTTCTGGACAGAGAGCTTAGGGAGAAAGTTTGAATTGCTCTGAGTGATTTCGTAATGGCCACCACCATTCAAAATCCCCACGACGCCACTAGACATAACTTTCCCGGAAGTATCTTAATGAGCTCGGCGCTATTGTCGGGGGAAGCTTCCAACATGTTCTCTCAGCAAGAGGGAGTGAGAGTCGCTTGTTCTGTCGGCATCTTCTTGGATTCATTTTCCCAGTTTTTCGCCCTTGAGTCCATTGCCTGATGATTGGAGCTACGCTGCGAGCTTCCACCGGAGTGTGGAACTCGTTCCTCCCGCGGAAATAAAGTGATTTATTCTCGAAAGTTATTCCCTCGCCAATTTTTCCCTAAATACTTCGACGGAGTTCATACGCCTATTCGTGGCAGAAGTGATTCTTTTGCACAGACTTACGCGCGGAACCCTCCTTCGCGCTTCTACCACCGGAGCAGATATTGTGAGAAGGAACGCTCTCCTATTGCAGATATTTCCTACACTTGAACAAACGGAGTACCTCGGCGCTCACCGCGATGATGGCGGTGATCTGCTTGCTCGTTCTAGCCATCGAGCTCGCGGTCTACCAACGTTTTTCCATCTTGTTCATAGTCATTCTCAGCTGCCTGAGTGCCATCTACCTTGTCATTTGCTTTCTCAGCCTACAGGTAAGTCAGCTCATGACTTTCGCCACGTCCGCCATTTCTGCTGACCCGTGTTTGTGTGAATACCTAAACATGCACGTATGCTTGCTTGCTTGCATCTATGTACGTATGTATGCTCCTTGTTCCGCGGCTTTCGGCTCCGGCGAGTATGTGAGCGGGGCTTTATGCGGTGCTCCGCGCTGATAACGAAACAGCAACACCTCGACGGTCGGTCAGTCTGTCTATCTGTCGGCTCACCCCTTCCGGCCCTTCCCCCACTCACCTGCGAGCCACTCGAGCGCAAAGCGGACATGTGGCTGCTCGCCGACGTGATTGTCTCCTCGGCGTATCCGTGGGTGTGTCGAATTTTTTATGGGCGTGATTATTGTTTACCTTCGGAAAAAAACGACCCCGTGTTCTTTATTTAAACGAGAAGCAAAACTCCATGTTGCAAAACTCCCGCTAACAAGCCGGTGCGGGGAGCATCTGCCAACTTCGTACGTACTAAAACAGTCACCGACGGTAGCAGCGACGACTAACGGTTGAACGCTGACTACGAGCCACCTGCTCTGCAGGTCGCTCACGGGTTTGCCCCGATCCCTCCACACAATCCCCCGAGAAGTGTCTCAGCCTCTCCCAGAATTAACCTCCCTCCACGAATAGCTCGGCTGGAGACGCTTCCCTCCCCTTCCCCGTTCCACAGGTCTCCCCTCTGGCCGCCGGCTCGATTTCTGTTCCCGAATCGACAACAACCCGATTCCCACGCTTCGCTCCCCTGCCGTCCTCCCCCGTCTGTAAGAGCGTTCCTTTCCGGCCTGATCGCCTCTGAACAACATTTCAACTCTCGGCCTTGATGACTCGCAACTGAACGTGCTCGATGCAATTCTCGTTGTCTCCGATCGCCTCGTTGGAGACCTTTTCTCGCGAAAATCAGATTTATACGAGCGTTCCGTTGGTCGGCCGCTGCCGTTGTTTGTGCGGAGGCTCAGAGTGCACTCTCTGCCGAAATAAACAAACAGCTGTTCGCTGGACCTCGTATCGTGAACCAGTTCCGAATTTTTCGAAACCAAATAAGATTGTCGAGAAAACCTCATTTGGAGAATCTCCTTAAGCTCCCCTACCCCTCGAGGCCGCCCGAGCAGGACCTTCATCGTCTGGTTTTGGCGCCCCCGACGCTGAGCGAGCGACCTCTCCAGCTCAGCAGTCCGAGCGCCAGCTCATGCTGTTTCAAGGAGACCTAGCGGCAACAGTAGTCTTTGTTTAATCATTCACCACCGGCTGATGCTGATTGGAGCAGCGTCTACAATCCGTTTTCCGAAGTGGTCGGAGGCGTGCTCGACCGATCCGGAGCCTTCACCACTAACTCGATCGTTTCCTCATTAACCTGATTGTCTCGCGTGCTTCACGCTCAACCTACTTCACCACTCGAGCGACTTCAAGTGATACCTGCGAGACCGTGTTCCGGACCGCGCATTTACCTATACATTCCGCGTCCGAGATATCTTTCCGCTCGATTAAACCAGAGTCTCTATTAGAATAGACGTACATATAAATCAACGAATCGAGGGGGACTCATGTCCCAGTCCGGAACTCCTCGCAAGGTTCAAGTCCCTCATCGGAGCACGATCATCCGATACGCCAGATTAGGTCCCATTGTCGTCGACGCCGACGGCGAGCGCGGGAAAGAAGCTTGAACCGCACCAGGGCTCGGGAATCTTTCCGCTTCGATAAAAACGGCTGTCACATTCGCCGCATGAGCCGGGTTTGCGTTCGAGCGGATGCACTCGCCACCCTTGAAGAGAGTTTCCCCGCTAGAGAGTTTTCCAGGACAACGAGCCTATTCGGACCCATTCGGAGCGTAATTCGATGCCTTTGGATTTATTGCAGTCATTTTTCCGACAAACGCAGCTCGTGATCAGCAACTACGTGATTCTGGTCAGTTTCATAGGCCTGGCCGCTGTACTTGCTGCGGATTTGGGGTCTTCGTCGCCGTTATTGTCGTCGGCGTCATCATCCTCGGCGTCGACGTCGTCGTCACCATTGCCAACTTCATCATCATCAGCAGCGACGTCGTCACCCTCATCGCCTTTTTCATCCTCATCATCAACATCACAAACCTTAGGAGATGGATCAGAGAGACGCACTAATCAAAGGTCAGGTCACATCTGGGAGTTTTACTCCCAGCACTGGGCCGGGCTTAGGTTCTCCCTTTTTTTGATCTTCCCACATCAGGATCGTGGGTGATCTCGGAGCTAGTCTTCATAGTTTTACGGCTTGTCTCAACTATCTCACGTTTCTGTTGCAGATTGTACTCTGGGCTGTGGCTTTGTATGCTTCTTATTTACAAAGCGTACACTCTCGTGCCAGTACGATTGTTAACCTGTTCATTGACTGGAGCAGCTATACTCTTGTCTTACATCGGCTGTGAATACCTCACGTTCGAGAGAGCCACAACCTCCGACAAGGCGAAGGTAGACCTGTGGGAGCAGAATCGCCACCGTACCGCGCTGTGTGTCGTAAGCATGACCGCGTTGGCAAGCTCACCGGTTTCTCTCATTTATTCACAAAGGTCCTTTCGTCCATGTGCCGCGCTCTGCCCATATGTTAGAGTCGCGCTCTCTAGAAACTCCTCGACCATGAGTTCCACAGGAAATCCCCGGCAGACTCGTGCTGATGCTTATGTCGTTTGCGGC
Organism: Galendromus occidentalis; assembly: GCF_000255335.2. Classification (NCBI taxonomy): domain Eukaryota; kingdom Metazoa; phylum Arthropoda; class Arachnida; order Mesostigmata; family Phytoseiidae; genus Galendromus; species Galendromus occidentalis. Next base: position 979,443 of record NW_003804370.1, read on the forward strand.
ATTTTGTTTGTGGCGCGTTTCTCGGGAATTCTCCGATCCCCATCGAGGAGTGAGCTCTTCGCTAAAGCTGTAGAAACAGAAATGAAGTCCTCCGAAGGAAGATTGAGTCGAGACATCGACACTCGGAATTCATGGCAAACTTTCATGAATACGAGGAAGACTTGAAATTCTGTTCCATAGAACTTCGAGCTGGTCAGCTGGTCTAATCGTCTATTAGAAGTTCCTCGCTGAACTTCGACGAAAGCCCGTTGTGGTTCTGGCACATGCATATAAATGATTTTTGCTCGGTTTAGCTTGGAAACTTCTCCGCCACCAACAATTTCGGCCGAGGAATTAGGGTTTCAGCCGCATCTGGTTGCGATTGTTTTCGAGTTTTCTTTTCTTCTGCTTCGCTGGCTCTACTTCAGTGTCGCTGCTATCCTTTAATTTGCGATCGCTTGTTCGGTCATACGTTCCTCCCGTCTTTCTGTTCATCGGTCGGAATCTGTTGCTGCTCGCGAAGTCTCCACTTTGTTCCAAGCGAGGCGTCGCATGCTCACCGATAGCTTCTGTTGCTGCTATTGTCGTTGACGCCGCCACGGTTTCCGCGATCATCGATTTTATATCCGCTCTGCCTAATATCCTCCGAGACTCCAATGTCTAATGGTGGCTGTTTCCGATAATTATTCGGCGCAGATGATTTTCGATATGCTGATGCTACTGGGAGCCAACGGAATCGCAGCTTTCTCTCACTACCCGTCGAAGAAGTCGCAACGGCAAGCTTTCATCGAAACCCGAGGCTGCATAAAAGCCAGATTGAATATTCAGCGCGAGAACCAGAAACAGGTTTGTGTCCGCTTTCCCATCTCTTTTCCATCCGTTTTCGAGAGTGTTGTTCCCGGAGATTACCTTGACGCCGCGTTAGCCTCCGGATCCGGCTCAGACGGGGCTTTGCTGCGACAGAAGCTCTTTCGTACCCAGAGATGTCCCGAAAGTGGTTGTACCTTGCATCTTGGAAAATCAGAATCGAATCTTCAAACCTCGGGCGGCGACCTGTTTCCTTCTATGGCGAATTGATCCGACGCTTATTCTGCCGCTCTCTACACCCAGTGAATGGCGGCAACTGTATCTCGTGTCCCAAGCGGATCTATAACACTCGAACATGAGAGGGAGAGAGGAAAAGAAGCAATTTCGAGTAAATCTTCTCCTCACTGCATCCTTACACTGCATCCTGCCAAAACAAGAGTGCGCCATCAACCCGAAGGCCGATTCCTGCAAGTAGATTTCGGCTGCGCAGCAAAGCAACCGGATCGGAGAGGGGTTCTGCTAGGAGAGGAATGTGACTTCGTCTCTGAAACCGTAGCGTGCTCTGATCGTTTCTTCCCCTTTCAGGAACAACTACTTTTATCGGTGTTGCCCCGACATGTCGCGCTCGAGATGAAGGCCGACTTTGTCAATAAGCCACAGGACACAATGTTCCACAAAATCTACATTCAAAGACACAACAATGTCAGGTGCGCATGCTCCTGGGGATATATCCCTTTTCTGCTATTCGGATACAAAAACCCCCGATCGAATCAGACTCTCATCTATTTGTTGCTCCGATGCCCCGAGACCAGCAGGAAGTGGGAGCCTGGCTGTAAAAACTCGAACGGCAAGGATGGCGTCGTAGAAAATGATAAGAAAAGAGGATAGATGCGAGGAGTCAAGCGGCGAGTGAAAGAAGGAGGTTTTGGTCGGAGTGGGCAAACTGAAAATCGCATTGCGTTGTGTTTCCAGCATTCTCTTCGCGGATATCTGCGGCTTCACTTCTTTGTCATCTCAGTGCACCGCGGAGGAAGTTGTCAAAATGCTGAATGAGCTTTTCGCCCGATTCGACAGACTCGCGGCTGAAAACCACTGTTTGAGGATCAAGATCCTAGGTGAGATTTCAATTCTGGGGCCACGGGAATCAAGATTCGCACGAATCCCGCGGAGAGCTGCGTAAGAATTCCCCCCACGGAAGCAAAAGCATCGACTACAGTCCTCGTCGTTCTGTTGCTGGATACTATCGCTCGGCTTGTTCCCATACGAATTGTCCACTTGGTATCTGACGGGAGCTCGACCCGTTCACCTATTCACAAGCAATAGAACAGTCGGAACGCAGAGCTGAGAAAGCTCATGAAGGTCATGAAACTCACAACCACTCTCAATAAACTTTGCGAGACCGTAAAGTATAAAAAGCATGTTGCAGCAACGAGCAAGAGGAAGAAGACGTCATTCTCGTTGACAAGTCTGTGATAGTATCAGTACGGGCGATGCTCTCCAACGATCTCTGCTCACGCACTACATTCGGCGATGCGAGAGCGACGACTTATGAATCGATAAACCGGATCAAAAGGTTCAAACCCTTTTCTTTATTCCGACCCGCAGGCGACTGTTACTATTGCGTATGCGGACTTCCAGACCCTAGACCTGATCACGCGCACTGCTGCGTCGAGATGGGACTCGATATGATTGAAGCGATAGGGTAAGTAGATTAGCGCTTCGTCTGACTTATTCTGAGGGACAGCTCGCTGAAATTGCCCGAACTCAATCCATTCACGTTCGTTGCCAAACCTTTCAGGCTTGTTCGGGATGTGACAGGAGTTGATGTGAACATGCGGGTAGGGATTCATACGGGCAGAGTTCATTGCGGAGTGCTGGGCCTTAGGAAGTGGCAGTTTGACGTGTGGTCGAACGATGTCACTCTAGCTAACTACATGGAAGCAGGCGGCATACCAGGGTAAGCTAATAGAGCAATATCCATCTATTCGGTAACATCGAGGCAGTGGGGTCTGGTTGTAACAAGCGTCCTGGTTTCCGAACTCTCTTTCGCGTGTCGGGTCCGGCGCCGGCATAAACCGACGCTTAAGGCTCTCTTCTGCTTCGGCACGAGGGGAACCATACAGAAGAGAATGAGCGCACTGCGGTGTAGTCTCAATTTCCTGCGAGTGCATTACCTTTAGTTTGGCGGCTAGCGCGGCAATGAATTCGGTAAGTGGAGAGCCTCTTGTGTTTGTGAAGCTGAACGGGTTCTTACCGTTTTTTTTTACTACCCTCTTGCACAGTACGCCAGTGTTTGCGGGTGAACGCCACGGAGTGCCTCCTCGTTAGGGTTTCCCTCCGTGCCGCGATCGGCTGTGGAGTTCTCCTCGTTCCACGCGAATTCTGCGTGCTAGCAATAATAATCCTCTGTGAGAAACGTCGCGTTCTCACAACACGATTCGCATTGCTCCGGGCCTTCTAAGCTCTAAATGCGATATTCGCTCCCGAGGGAACGTTCCTAAAAACGTACAGTGCCCCAAATCGAGCCGCGTTCGGACAGTTGGTGGATTTTTGCACCGCGAGTCCTGCGGGTACGCGCGCGTGTAGGCATCCGGAGCCAAAGTCGTGAGGTGACGGCAGACCAGCTGCGGTCCAGGGGGACACAGTCGTTTTTTTTTCTTCCACTGGCTCTATAATTAAACGGGCCCGCAGTGGATTGAACTGTCGTTGAGTAGATCCAATTGCCAGGGTGTTCGAGTCGGCCCTGACCGGCAGAGCGAGCAAGGGGGTTGGCTTGGTGTGGGCGTTGGAAAGACCGAGCTGCGGGTGCGCGCTTCTGATTCGAAAGTGACAGCTTCATTAACATACGTTGCTGACATTTTCATCCTGCGCGCGGGAACTCATCTGGCCACTTGTTGAAGGCTCTCCGGTTCAAGCGAGACCCCACGGCTTGACAGCGATAACTCGCCGTGCATAGACGTCCTCGTGGCCCGAACCGTCCTGTTTACTCTCGCGCCGAAAGTCTGATCTGCCGCCAGGTTCGTTAGTTTGAGCCTCGAATCGAAGATCGACATGGTCGTGCAGGGTAGACCTCTCATTTTGATCTCAATGCAGCCCCTTACCGCGCTCAATTCTACCCTACTCAGCACCCTCGGTACCCTACGCCTATCAGGCGGTTCCAGTCGGCTGGCCGGCGGCTTAGTAGTAGAGTGTTGTGAAGCCGTGTCCTGAGGGCTTGAGCCCGACTTAATTACTTGACAATGGCTCTGCCATTGTCTATTTATAGGGAGGAACAGGAGCCAGTGACGACGACAACCATGGCAAATGAGGAATCGACGTGTCTTCTTACTGAAGGATTTCGCCGATCTTTAATCCCGGCTACGTGTTTCTGCCGAGTTTTGTAGCACATGGCAAATAAACGCTCACGGATTCCTTCACTACGCAGGCGAGTGCATATCACTAAGGAGACTCTGGATTGTCTCGGTGATGACTACGAAGTGGAGGACGGCGACGGCGGTTCAAGACACAATTATCTCCGGGACAACAACATCCAAACGTTCCTGATTGTGGCGAACGATGCCAAACGACTCGCCCAAACCAGTGACTCTCATCAGAGCGGACTCCATTCTGTGTCGAAGGAGATCCGGATGATGGGTAAGTGTTCCCGGCATGGAGCAGCCGCAGCGGCAGGAGAGCCTCTTGGCGGCATCAGCCGAACGCTGTCCCGAGTCGAATTCAAGTCTCGTCTGCAGACGTTCTCATTCCCAAAAGCTTCAACGACGCACGATCGAAATCATTCAGCAATATCATTTGAACCCGAGCGGAAAAACAAAGAAAAAAGGCGGAATCTCTCCCGAAATTCGAATAGCTCCGCTTCATTTCGGCTCGCCTCCGAACACAGTGGAATCGAATTTTTGTTGCGGGAAAATTATCTATGATGGAGCATGTCTTCGAGTCAATGCAGGATTTAGACTAATGGACTCGCCTGATCGGATCGAATTATTGGCTGCAGCCAGGGAAGCCGCAAAATTTCGCATTGTGGAATGTCGAAACAAACAGCTGAGAATAGACCCTCGAATCACGTGGATTCCCGCGCGTAATCTCAATTCAATTGAATTGAAACTGTAATCATCCGAGCTATTCGAGGGGAATCCTCGCCGTGGATGGCGGAGGAGATCCCAGGGGGAAGCAGAGATGGTATTCAGCGTCGTCCTTCCCGACACGCGAGTGACTCAAAGGGTCCCATGACGTCATCAGTATCGACTGGTTTCGTGATCTTTGTGAATTCTCTCGAAGGACGACGGACTATTGACGAGAACAAGGCTTCTGCTCCGGTCCCGAAAATCCTCACCGTAGAATAAGCGTACCGTAGAGCACCCGATTTCGAATGCGCCCGGTTTTGAGAACTCCACGTTGTTCCCTCTAGGTATGGCGAATCAACATAGAGGAGACAAATTCCACAATCGATCGTGGAAGAAAAGCGGCTTCGAAATGAAGAAGAACTCACACGATGAGGTGAACGACTACTTGAGTCGAGCCATCGAGGCGCATAGCATCGAACAACTGCGCACCGTACACTGCAACAAGGTGAACAAACCATGGATCTTGCGGAGCATTGAGGGAGCCTTCCTGCTTCTTCTCGATCGAGAGAAGCTTAACGAACTTTGATTGTGTTACACTCTGCAGGTCACTCTGGAATTCCTCGACAGAACCCTAGAGAAGCGCTTCCTGAAACAGGTCGAGCCCATGCTAGCCGTTTACCTGATGTCGGCGCAGATCTGTCTCGTGGTTAATTTCGTTGCACAAGCCCTGCTCTTCGATATGTGAGTTGTGCACGCGACGACTGACGGAGAAAACGAATTCGGAATGAGAAATCATGCCCGTCGGTCCCAGAGCTCTTTGTCCCTCCCGAAGGCGGAATCGCTCGTCCGCTGCTCCCTCAAGATCCCTCTTCCGCGCCATTAACTCGATTCTTCTTCTCGGACTCAAAACAAACCCTGCATTATTGAAAACGGCCGTCTCGCTCTCGCGGATGGCTCCCAATCTTTCGCTTTCCCCAGAATCTCATGAATTTCGCACTTATTTTGTTATTCAATTCGAACGTTCTTCAACAGCCCGACATGGAAATCGGCCACAGTCTTTACTTGCATTGCCTTGTTGATGGTCATGATCACAGCCGCATCGTTACAGTTGATGGTGAGAGAAAACTCACTTTCATGGATGATTCTCTCTCATTTGGCAGCTTCCCTCGCGGAAGTGGTGTCTAGGTAGTTCATGGAATATGATCGGAGTTGCGAGGCGAGCCACGACGCATCGAATGAGAGCTTTCTCCTCTCCGCAGAAGACTCAATCGCCGAGCAACACCGTGGGGCAACCGAGTCAGTTCCTCAATAAACTACTGAAAGCGACGCGGAGAAACGGACAAATCGTTTGCGCCACCGCGTTTGTCATACTCTATATTTGTAACATCACGATGGTGGTGAGTGAGAGCTCGATGTGGCTCACCTTCGCTCAAAGGATGGGTATACGACAGAAGATCGACAGAAGAATGGGCATTAGGGTCAATATGTTATCGACTGCGCTGTACGATTCCAGGCGAGCCCCCAGATCAATCAAGAATTCGTATACTGCCCCTTGGAAGTGATAATGGCCGACAACAGCTCGCTTCTGTCGGAAACCACGGGGAGCGTGTCCTTAGAAGAATTCCAAGAGCAGGATTCCGAGCTCTGCGTTCCAATCTTCAGCATCAACATCCCGGAGGTAGGTTTCACTGCTGAACTCCCACGACGCGACGGGGAAACGGTCAGTCGTCGGGGTCGTCGCTGTGAGCTAGAACCTCCTCGGTTCATGTCGACGAGCCGGATCGTAACCCGATGCGAAACGAGAACCCAGGTCGCCTGTTCTGCTCGGATTCATTTTCTGTGCGGCAATCAAATTAAGAGATCACGTTTCGCGGAGAGCGGGCGCCGGACATAAGCGTGGGCGGACCGCAAAACCGACCAAGAAATTCGTTCTGTCCGCATCGCGATTCGGCTCGTTACTCGGCAGATGTACGCGGATCGCAGGACACTCGACTCGCGAAATGATAAACTCTCTGGAGAAACTCGAGATTCGTACAAAGAAAAAAAAAAGAGCCCGGCTGCAAGCGTCCGCTGTTAATCCGAGCGAGTTTCTTTTCTTCCCGCCGACATTCAGCGTCCCGGCGTCGTGGTGCTGTCGTCGTCCGAGCCGAGGCAAATCCTCGTCTGTAGTTTCGTGCACGCGGAAAAATCTCATTCTAAGTCGGACGGTCACGGCTCGGCTTACAGGGTTATGGTTGTCCTTGTCGCGTGTCTGACCTCATATTTCCTCTCGGCGGCCCGTCTCTCGCTATTGGGGCTGCCCGGCCTTGCCGCCTTTTGTCGCCCTGCATCCAGCCTGCGGTGGTCGTTGTCGGCGTCGACATCTTCGTGTACGATTCGCAGTTACGCCTCCGTAATTGCCGACTGAAATGACGAGCGAGTCGGGCCGTTGCCGTCGTGCGTTGCTTTCAACTGTCGTATCGTTATTCCCTCAGCGAGAGTTGTAAGCCAATAGCGGTTGTCGTCACCGACGCTCAGAGACACCTTCGGGAGAGAATGCGGCTATCCGTGGGCACCACGTAAAAAGAACTCATGCTACAGGGACAGTTGTTCCGTCAGGGGGAAAAACTGCTTGCCATCAGACAAGCAAGTTTCCGCAGCAACGGGATGCATGTTCGATTTTCCGCTCCCCGCCGCCGCCGCCAAAACCACCTCCGGTTCCGCCAACGACATCCGAAGAGCGACACTCCGAACTCAAGTGCGAATGGAGAACGGGGATGCCCGGGGGTCGGGACAGGGAGGTACGGGCGGCTCGGGTTGCGAGCACCGCCGCGGCAGCACCAGCTGTTCGACTATTCTCGAGCCTCCTCTAGATGCAAATCGGAACTTTTTCCTGAGCTACTGAGTCTTAAGATGAACAGCAGAAACAGGCTGAGAGCCGTGTCTCTTTATTCTCCGATTTGTTTTTCCCTCCTCCCACATCGCCCGAGACGGCTGCGGTCGTTCCCTGCCCCAGACCCTTCTGGGAGCACTTAAGTCGTAATTGTCCAACCCAGAGTGATGACGGGACGTCCCCAATGAGTTGGATTCGATTCAGGGAGCTTTTCCAGATTTTCCCTCAGACACGCTCTGGCATGCGATGCATACACCTTCTCCAGACTGAACGGGTAGGGAATTCTGTGGAAACAAGCATCAGGCTGTCTTTGTCCTGCTCTTCGGCGTCGCGGAGCTTAAGTTAAGCCCTACCTGGCCGACACATCTCGTAGACTTAATGGTCCGAAAAGTTCAAACTCGGCGCTCTCCTTTTGACCCTCACGAACACCTGCCGAAATCTTGCCAAGGACTCGTTCTTGCGAATTCGACCTCTCTCCAAAAGCGGAACTCCTAGCGTGACGCACATAGGTGACTGTTGCCATCTCTGTCAGCGACGACTTCGACCAACGTGACCCGGAACACCCCAAATAACACCCCCGAAGCGCGAATAACACCCCGAATACTCGGAGTTTCGCGCTCTCGCCAATGACGCCGATGAGACTCTGTCCGCGCTGCTTTGACCCTCTGTAGTTTGGCAGATGGTCATTTTTCCTAATTACTCCTTAAAACGGCCCCCTATCGGAAATAACCGATCGGATTCCTGGATTCCGCCGGCACGAGATGGGAATTTCGAGAATATATTCGATTTTTTTTTATTTCCCTTCCAGAGACAGCTCCTCTGTGTACTCCTGCTGATGTTGGCCTGTGCGTCCACATTGGTGTTTTCGACGGTGCAAAAAAGTATTTTTTTCATTTCGATTGTGGCCATGTTCGTCGGCCTGTCGTTCTCGTTATGGGAGCCCCAGGTAAGGAAAAAATTTCCCTGGAGCGTAGAGACGTCAGAGACGGGCGTGGGAGGACTCCAGGGAGCGTGACAAGTTGAATCATTCGCTCCCCGGACAATCCGAAACACTGTTCCTTGTTCACAGTATTGGCTCCTCAGTTCGAACGACTACGCGCCTATCTTAGCCAAATTTTGTGTCGTCCTCATCCTTCTCGTCTACGGTATTGTGCTCGTTGTGCACGGATTCCAGAACGAGGCCTCTTCTCGGTAGGTGGATTGATTACCCTCTCTTCTCTGCTCTGCTCGAGCGCCGTTCCCTCCCCGAAAGTCTCTCGGTAGCTCACCGTCACATTCTTCCTCTCACATTTTACGCTTTGCTCTAGCACTGAATCCAAATCGTCAACCGACGACTCGTGCCGCCCATGAGAATGTGAAAAGTTTGAATATGTATCCGCTGCGGGGACCGGCTACGCAGTTTCAACCATTGACGCCAAGGCTCGCTCAGAAGTTTTTGTACTACCGTTCCAGCCTAGATTTCCTATGGAAACTCCAAGCGATCCAGGAAAAAAACGAAATGGCCGATCTCCAAGCCTACAACCGAAAGTTGCTGTCCAACATCCTGCCCGTTCACATAGCGGAATACTTTCTGTCCAGCGAACACTCGAATGAGGCGAGTACCCGCATGTAGGTACACTTCCAGTTGGCATCGCGAGTCGGCCATAAAAAAACCTCCGAGTCAGTCGGCGAGTCGAATAGGTAGCCCGACTTGCCTGATGGGAGACTGGCGAAGAACGAAAGTCATCATGGCACAATCCTCGCCGATAAAGTGGCGGATCCTGAGTAATAAGACGTCGGCAAACTCTCTGACGAGACGCGTCCCGTAATTGAGACGTGTCATTGAAAGCAAACATGTCAAAAGCCCGGCATCGCTGAGAACGCGTACACTTTCCAAACAGGGTACTAATTATGAAGCTGGCGTACGTTGCACGCGAGAATGATTAAGGTTCTCGTAGGAAGATTCCGAGGAGAAGGCACGAGAGCGAAGAATTCGTGCCCTTTTTTACTCGCCACACTGCGCCTTCGGAAACAACCTTCTTCCCGCCACTGCTGGAAGTAGGCGTAGGCGTCGACTCCTCGCTCAATGGCTCCGCAGACTGCGGTGACCTTGAACGTATCAGCGACAGACGCGGGCGTGATCGAGACCTCCTTGGAGATGCCAGTCCTTCGAGTTCGCGAAATTGTAGCCATTCATTCTCGAATTTTGGTTTGGCAGTCTTTGCCTCTGAGAGGCCTCGAGCTTATTCATAGGCGTGTTGTTGCCTGTCCCTGTATCATGACAAAGCGCTCCCACTTGCTGTCCACCTTGACTGATCAGCTCTTCATTTCGTAAGTCGCTCGGGAACAGGTTGTGCCAAGCAGAGGCGACTCCGATGATGTTTATGTAAATGCATGTTACGTGTTCCTCACGCTGGCGAACTCGCACTGTCCGCCAAGCGACGTACAGATGGTCGAGGACAGCGGAGCGACGTCTGCTCACACATTCGTAGCGAGTATTCAATAGACCTAGGGTCGTCGGGCAGGCTCGAGCGGCTGTGGTCCCGCCCGGAAAACGTCGCCCGGTCGAAGAGGTTTCTCCCTTTTCTCCTAAGCAGTACATCGGTCAGGTCTTCGTCAGTTTCTCATCAGCCCATGTTGCCGAAGACACAAGATCAACGGGTGAAAGAATGGAAAAGCTCGGATTCCGGGAACGAAGAAGTAGGACAAAGAAACAATGTCGAGAACGGGTCATTTTCTGCTCTCGATGCTGATTTCCGTCTTTTTCTTCACATTTGACGGCGCAATACATCCGTCCAGGCTGTCTGACGGAGCGAAATCTAATTGAGCTACTTGTACACAATTTGAGAGGGTTTTTTGGGGGTTGTAGAACAGAAAAAAGGAGGGGACGTGAAGAACAGTCGGGCCTACTGCATTCGTTTCATTTATCCTTGCTTTTTTCGATCGGGTCGTCTTGTTTTCATCCCAGAGCCTCTCTGGACAACAGGAATGACCTTCCCAACAATGGGGTCAGCGTTCTCCTATTTGAGGAAGTCTCCCTGTGAGCGAGGCTTTTGTATCGACCTCATAAATGGGCCACAGAGTTCTATATATAAGATATACATCCGAAATCGTATCGGGTCTTCAGAACATTCATTTTAGGCAGAGATGAAACGGATTGAGTGTCGGGACCATCGAATGACTCATGAACTCGTTTCTATCTCTACAGGATCTCTATCATGAACAACTGGATAACGTCGCGATTATGTTCGCCTCCATTCCAAACTTCAGCGAGTTTTACGTGGAGCTCGAAGGTAACAACGAAGGAGTCGAGTGTCTCAGGCTGCTCAATGAAATCATCGCCGACTTCGACGAGGTAGGTTCAGAACTTTGAGAGATCTTGCGCTTCCATCGAATAGTCGCAGCAGTCGGTGGGTCTCTACCTGGCGGAATGCCTCGCACTCGAGCCGCTCGAACAAGGCTCGCGCTCAAGCAGCCACTCGATAGAATCCTAAGCCCCGATTCAATCATTCGATTCCGTCTCGCTCCGAACACCCCGCTGAGAGAACAAGTCCTCGCGACCACAATCAGGAGAGACAAACGCCCGGACGGATTCCAGAATGTCGAATATGCTAACTAAGTATCTTCTCTGAGTTGAGCGGGCTAACCGGGGTTTGGCCGTCCGCTGCGATGACCGATCCGGCGGACAAACGGTCGAGCTGCCGACCGTCTGTCCCATGAAGTGGAAATTCGTGGCGTTCCCCGTTGAATATTTATTTAAGCTCGGATAAGGCCGGTTCAAAGTGTTGTCTCTCTCGCCGCGGCGATATCGGTTCGTTCCGTGTGGAATCGATCAAATAGATTAATTTTAATTCATTACGTCTGATTTCCCCAATTCATTACGAACATCGTTCGACGGAAATCGGCATGCCCAAGCAGGGATCCCGAGCATCTGGAGTCGAAACATCCATCGGTCTCTCGAGATGAGCAGCAATGGTCCTGGGGAACCTCGCTTGAACAGTCCACGATTCGGGGAATTTGATTTGTGGTAGCGGACCCCATTTTTGATGACTCTCTCCATTCTCTCGCTCCAGCTGTTATCCGAAGAAAGATTCTCAGGCATTGAGAAAATTAAAACGACTGGTTATACGTACATGGCAGCTGCTGGTCTGTTGCCGTCAAAAAAAGCTCTGAAGGATCGAGCTCCAGAAGAGTTCGTCGTCGCCCTTGCCGAATACGCGCTCGCCCTGCGGAAACAACTCCAGTATGTCAACGAACATTCGTTCAACAACTTCAAAATTCGGTGAGTGAATCAATACGATCCGAAGCGACCGACGGAGTCGTGGAGCCGTCCCCCAACGGTCCTCTAAGGGCGTTCCCGGCGGAAAGCGTGGAAATTCCAGGAGGAACAATAGATCTGTTCCAGACAAGCAAGCTCGACCTGAGTTTCCATTATCTTGCGCGAATTTCGCTGATAGCCGTAGGATCCGGGGTGCGGAATTCCAGGATGTCGACAGCGCCTGTGGAAACTCATGACCCGGACTCCGGAAACGCTCACAATTCCCGCGATTTTCCTCTTCCCAGAGCCTCGGAACCTCCTTTATGCAAACAAACGAATATATCCGCTCAGTGAAGGTTCTGGGGCGTTCGACAGCTCCGCCGGAAACTCCTATGACATTTCCCGCTCGTTCCAGAATCGGCATTAACGTGGGACCTGTTGTGGCCGGCGTCATCGGAGCGAAAAAACCTCATTACGACATCTGGGGTAACGCCGTGAACGTGGCATCTCGCATGGATTCCACCGGCGAGCCGGACAAGATTCAGGTACGGATTTATGCATAATACGCTGCAGCGGGCTCTCTCCAACTGCTTTTCCCCGTTCCGCTCGCAAATCGAATTGCTCGAACGCTTTTCCCGCCGCGGCGCAAGTCGCATTCGACGTGGAATCGGGGAACGCTGGGTTTTCACACCGAAGCCTCTCACTTTATCGAGAACTCGTCTTAGTGGGCGGGCGAGCGGAATTCCCGCCGTACACTCGACTTCGCGTCGTATATTTTCTCGCCCTGAGACCACCGTGTCCGGGCTGCGTTCACCGTTCCAATGAGGACTACTCGTCGTACTCCACGGGGAAAGCGAGCGAAACATCGTGCTGCCACAACCAAACATCGCGAGTGTCGTATTGCAGGTAACTCAGGATGTCTTCCGGCAGCTGGAACCTCTGGGCTATCCGCTCGAATGCAGAGGACCGATCAAAGTGAAGGGCAAAGGCGAAATGGTGACCTATTTCCTGCTCGGAGGGAAGAACGACAGCGCGAGAAGGAAAAGACAGTACAATCACTCGAAGAAATCCACCAATTCTTACGAACTCCCGAAAAGTCAGCCGTGAACCTTGAGCCAGTGAGCGAGCTTTCAGCGTTAGAGAAACGACCACAGCTCGATGTCGTCGAATTGCATTCGCTCCCGTTACCTATCAGGAGGGAGGGACGCGACGGTTACGACGACAGCAACAGCTGCGAATTTGTCGTCCCGAACCCAGCGACCGCAGCCTCGGGCCGAACGAGCACTTGGTCGGCGTCATCATCCACGAAGATCCACGAGTCCAATCGAGATGGAGCAGCACCGTGATGAGCGCGTGCGAAGCACTTTCTGTGTGCAGTCTCATTAGCATGTAATCTATACATCTACATAACATAGATAGGAGTTTTTTCTACGGGCAGACACATTGGAGGCACTTTCCGTTCGTTGTGAACATGCACTGCGACGTTTGTCTCACAATGCGAGAGATGTCTAGACGCCTCGCGGAGGAATCGGTGTATTATCGAAACCGCCCTCCGTTGCATTCCCGCGTTCCCTTCAGACAGCTCTGAGATCGGTAATGTCTTCGAACTCCGGTCGGCAGCTCGAGTTTCCCACACTGGAGGGGGAACCCCTCCCGATAAATATTCGGAATTTTCGAAAAACGAAACTTCCCCCATCGGGGGCTAGTTCCTAGCTAGAGGGCAGGGACGTCGTTCACGTGGTTCTATTGGGTCTATCGCCGGTCACCTCGCGGTGATGAGTTTCCGGACTTTCTCCAGCCAAAAAGAAATTTCCTCCGGTAACAACGTCTATTAGCTATAGGACCCGACTCTCGGAGGATACGATGTTCTGCGCAACGCAGATCGCATCTGAGTGAGTATGTTATATTATCCCCTCTGGCCAAGTCAAGGAGCAGCTATTCCCAAACAGATCGATAGAGCCAGTGGGGAGTTGACGAGGATGAAGGGATTGTAGAGACAATTCATAAGATGTATGTTGATGGAATTCATGAGATCAGTATGAGAGTTTATGGAAACGAAATGGTTGTATTGTTGATCGAATGGAAGGAGTAAGTTCGAGTAACCTCGAAAACTTACGAGGTCTAGTAGGGAGTTGAGCGAACTTCCCCCGGGGCACACGGCCAAAACATCCACGTTGAGAGACAACAACCAAAATGTGATGCCAATTACATGTGAACTAGCTTTACCTGACGAAGAGATGACGAAGCGGCCACGGATGCTAATCACCTCCGACATTCGAGCATCTCGTGTTCATGCGCGACTCTCGCCCCAGCCGATGAATTATTTAGAAGATATGTCGTTCTCGAAACGAGCGTAGCCCATGTTCCGAAATATGGAGCCTCAATGTGTTAATGCGACTGGTCGACCTTTCGGAGGAATTCGACATCATCGATTCGACTTCTGGAAGTATTATTATCAGCACCCTCGACCGCTATGGTGCATGTCGACTCGATATTTCGTTGAGTCGACGTTCTATTAATTCTCCTGCGGATTAGTTATCCACCCCAACTTCTCCTCAAAAATCGCATTACTGCAATCGGCATCTCGAGGGATATATTTACGCATGATATTCACGTATTTCCTACATCTTTTAAACGACCTTCGTGGGTGTAGCCTCACGAAGCCTTTTCGTTTTTTGGATGGATTCTCGGGCGCGAGAACGATGATGAAAACTGCCCCTACCTATGTTCCGAGAACTTGCGACAGCTTAAAATGTTTTGATCGACGGTTGGAATGGTTTAAAACTGGGATCATGACGCTTGAGATAAAGGAATTATTAGACACTCTCACTTGGGGTCCGTTGCTTCGGTCCACCTTTGGGGCGGTCGAACTCCGGCTATATAGATGCCGTGCGTCGCATTCGTCAGAGAATCGCGGAATGTGAATGTAATTATTGTGTAAAACGAGCTTCCCACGGCAGATGTGTGATCGTAAGAAATACCGTCGTCGACCAAGAGCCCGGAATCTGAATGTGTGAATTTTTTCGAATGGGAAACCGGCCGGGCCACGTGCAAGTCGACTTTGGAAGGCACTTGCGAACCCTCATAACCTCTATCAGAAGATGCTGCGATTGTTAGCTAGTCAACAACAAGGACCGACAACAAGGTTTGCCGATGTCTGCGAGCCGTCATGGCGTGATGAATAAATGTTTCGAGAAGAGAGCACCTAGAGACTCGTTGTCAGAACATTCCACATTCTCACCAAATTTGAGACTCTCGGCGTCCAAGAGTTCCTGCCTGAAATATCGGATCATTCTGTTTCGCTCTCGACCGCGGCTCCTCAAACCAGGATTCCTCCCAGTTAGACCTTTTGTTTTGTGGGTTCGACCTTCAGCCGAAAAGTGGGTCGTCTAAATAGTTTCTGAAGAACCTCTGGGCCTAATAGGCCTCGATGGAAGCCATTACGGAAAGCCTAGGCTCTCCTTCGGTGTCGTCCTTTGCTTTCCGTCCTCGTCGTTCGACTTTGCGACCGAGTAAACGTAATAGCAGAGAGGTCCTGTCTTTTGTTGATATTTGCTTTGAGTCTCAAAGGATCTATTACGGTGGTCGACAACGGTGGTCGAACGTTGATCTCGGTGACTTCTACGCAGTGGCCGCTGGCACTTCATACACAGAGACCGAGGGGCCCATCGAACCTAGCTTCTGCTCAGTTCCGACTAAGAATATTACTGCTCCTACAGGAACAAAACCTCGTTTCCCATTGTACCTACCTTGTTGTTGGACGTCTCTTCTGTATCATCCGATGCCCCGACTTTCAAGCAAAATAATTGAGCGCACAAGACGCGCTAGACACCAGGAAGAATACGAGACGCATCAGTCGCGGTTCAAGTCCGCTCCAAATGAAAGCTCCGCGAAGTTCCACAGAAATATCCCGAACAAGAGCGAGATAGAGGGGCTGTCGAAGGCCGACTCGGGAGACACTTCGTTCGAGATGAGGTCAGCAGCAAAAGTCTGCACTGATAAGCGACTGCGCCGCCGTCAGTCGAGTGGATCGGGCTCTGGAAGAAGGCACGTTTTCCGCGGATATCTGCTCGGATCCGGTTTGTAAACTGGCTATCCACTCGCCGCACACTTACACGAAACCGTCCGCTCGGGCTGATGAGTGCACTTGGCGATTCCTCGGCAGCAACAACGCCTTTGGCTCCGTGCATTCCGCATCCAGATACAAGACCGGACCGCAAACCTAATTACTGCCGAGTGTTCCCCGATTTTCTTTGGCGGAAAGTGAATGCATGTTAGGCCGACCATCGCTCGAGTGCACCGGTCTCATCTCCGCCAGTCTCTCTGACTCTGATCGATATTAAGAGAGTATTAGAGAGCATTTGCTCGCTCGCATAGGGTATAGGATCTCTGCCCACATTCCGTCTTGATGGCTGAAGCAAAGATACGAGAAGCTCCACCTCGGAGGGGGCTCTCACAGATGCGGCGAATGTGATCATGGACTGACAAGACTCAATTTTGCAACGAAATGGAAGTAATGAAGTCTCCGCTCAGATCAGCCTCAGAGAACCGCTCCCGACGCAAGCAGATCTCGGAGCGAGTGATTCTAAGAGGCTTTCCGTCACTCCGACTCTCCCGGAAATCACAGACTGCGCCAGACAGCTGTTTCCGACGCTGCATTCGGATTTTCCCTCCTCTCGATCCTTTAAAGAAAAAAATCGCATCAAGTAGAATTCTTTCCGTTCGACGAAATGACCTCTTCTTCCCCGACTGACACATCGAGGACAATCTGCGGGCCCTACTGAATCAGAGCTTTTCTCACAGAGGAGACGAAATCCATCCCGTACACGCCGACATCCAGAGGGTGGGCCGATGCCCATTTCTCCGAGTTTTTCGACGGCTCCATATGTCAGAAATGTACGGGAGCTTTCCCCCTCGTCCCGTACCGACCCATAAATTGCAGGAATTGATCACGATCATATGGCCCTCGGGGAATTCTAGGGATCATTTTTCTTTCTGGGCGAAACTGATCCTGGGATGCTAAGCTGTTCTTCCGAGGCGGCTGGAATTGTAGAAGATGAATTCTGCCGCATGCTCAAACAGTTTGCGAGTCTTTGATACGACCGAGGAACGGGACTCCTCTGAATAGTGGAGAAATCAAGGGAAGAGCTCTATCAGGCGCGTTCCCTGGCTTTGGAGAGAGATCTGAAGATCATCTCAGCTTCTTGAAGAAGTTTTTCCAAACTCACAGGAAGGGGACTGCAGGAATTGATGTTCCCCGGTCGACTCTGAGCATAGATAAAGCTCTTTCTCATCGCTCCTTGAGAAGCCCGGAATCATGATAGCTCGCCCGCACGCTCGTCTCGCCATTCCACGTTACGAGGATCAACGACAAGTCTCGTAGCCAGGGGGAGAAGTAAGGGGTAGCTCATCGACCGCCGATTGCTCGGGCTGCGAACTGTGGGCGAGATTCCTCTGCTCTATCACTCTCTTTTAGCGGAAAGTTGGTTTCCGCTCAAGATGGAGATTCCATCGGGGATTAGATTCCTGAGCAGGAAGGTATGAATTTTTGGAGCATACATACAAACATGGGCATGACAGTGTACAAATATCTTCCGAATCGCGCACTGTCTCGGGCAATAGCCTTCCCAGGGGGTCCAGGGGTCGGCATCGAATCGCATTTTTCCGACATTCAGGACGTCTTAGCCTACAGACGGCTGGGGAGGGGGTGGTGGTGGGCTCTGCCTCAGGCGTTTCTCCCGAGGAGCAGCACTCCCGAGGTTCAAACTCCCTCAGATCGCTGATGGAGTCGACATGAGAAGGTGTCGATCAAGTGAAAACGGTGGAACAATAATCATGAGAGAGAAATGCGCAGAGATGTTGATACTTCTAGTGGGCGCATATCATGATCCGACTCCCCGGTCAGAACAAGGGGCGGCGAAACTCGAATGCTGCCTCTGGCTGCGATCGGACGACGCGACGGTTACATCACAGCTCCTGAAAATGGCCGGGGTAGAGGGCGACGAAGGATCAAACGCTGCTCCGAAGGGCGCGAAGGCTCCCCAGGCTTGTGCTTTCTGCCTTCCGAGGTGATATTTTTCCCTCAACTCTCCGCCTCCGCATCACATTCCCCGTACCTGGAATCCCCTCGAAAGTTTTTGGGCGAATCCCGTGGGATGAATTCCAGACAAAAGGTACTCACAATCAGATAATGAAACATGAAGACTGATTTGAGACGGATTTCTATCGAGGGTACGAGATCACATTGACTGAATTCTGATTCGTGGTAGACGTTCGGGCTTCCCGTGCGCTCATTGCACGCTGAATGAGTCGGCTACGAGCTAGAGATCGAGCCGAAACGGCTATCGCAGCTCCCCGGCGGACAGCATACATGCCATGAGTACAGGGATGGCTTGTCTGGCCCGCTCGTACGTCGAAATAACGAGCTGACTCGTAGAATACCGTACGGAGCAGCACCCTATCGAAGAGTGTTCCGAATCCGAAAAAAGCCCGCCCGCCCTCGACCGAGAGCTAAGCGCAACCTAATGAAGACTGTGACGGACACAGCTGCCGTCGTATCATTTCTATCCAAAATTAGAGACGGAGCTCAGGGTAGAAGTTGCGTAAGTGTCTCTCAGAGGCGCCCCTGCTCGGATGGGAGGGATGCGTCCCGGTCGATGAGAATGCACTCGCCAGAAAACTCAAGCATTCAAACATCGTACCTCCAAATACCATTCGGCCCTGTGATCTGATGAGTAGAGTTCCCATTTACCCGGACATGTCCTTGTCCGTCTTCTTGTCCGGTTTTCCGCATTTTTGTCCGGTTTTTGGTAATCGCCGATTCCGGAGGGGCTAATCTTGGAATCCCGGTCTCAATTGATCCGTGCTGGACGCTCCCTGATTCCCCTAGGTCAAGGCTTTTCCTGAGCGTTTGCTCCTTCTCACGAAGTCACGGAGTCGAAGTCTCACTGAGATTTGCGGATTCGCTCGGGGGCGAGCGCAGGCCCCATTGGAACGATTCCCACTTCTAGGGCCAGTTTACTGGTCTTGCAATCGATATCCGTTTAAGCGGCTCTATGTATCGATTATGCTCTATAATCTCTTTCTCAACTTTTCTCCAACCCTGCACGTATACTCGAAGAACAGATGTCAGCTCTGGACGCGTGTCGCTTCCGACACGCACGAATCTTCTTCCGTGTTGTAAGTATCAGGTGTCGTCGTCCGCCAGCTCGTCAACGAGGTTGAATGGTTCAACCTCGCTCTGGCTTCGAGAATACCGGAGAGGTCGAAGCGCTCAATGCTGTCCGTGACTCCGGCAAGAAAATTCGCCCACCAATGCGACGGAATTTTCGGAAGAGATCCGAATTTCGAGTATCTATCCAGATTGTCAGGAAAAGATGCAGATGTTTTCAAATATGCTGTTGTTTCGAATGCCGATGTTGAGCGATCTTTCCCCATGTACAAGAATCTTCTCTCGGATCGTCGCCATAGATTAACGCCCATAAATCTGAGAAGGCATCTTTCCATCCAATTCAACTGCGATATCCTCTTCGATGAATAAAGTGACGAGTTGGGTTTCTTCCATTATCTAACGCTCCTGATTCCCTTCTGGTCATCAAACTTCAAGCGTCCGGTTTTTTGTCCGGTTCAGGCCTCGATGTCCGTCCGGAAAGTGTCCGGTTTTTCCCGGATAAATGTCCGGGTAAATGGGAACTCTACTGATGAGCGATTCAAATTCGAACGATTTCGTGACCATCGAAACCCGCAAAGTCTGTTTGACGATTAATGACTTGATAACAGCGTCCGCCGATGGGGCGGACAAGCTCAGGCTGATGGTGAGAAAACTTCAAAGAGGCTTCGCACGCGAGCCAGCGGAAGCTCTGCGAGCGTCAAGTTCCCGAACTTAATGCAGAAGTCCAACCCCCTTCCGAGAGGGAATGATAATTGTGCTCCTGAAGACATGGTGGACAAAGTTTTCAATGTATCTCGAGATGTGATCGATTACGGAGACGGAGAACGTAGCTGCGGAACCAGTGCGCCGACCTGCCCTCCTAATTTCCCGTTGTCTCTGCCGGATTTGTTACGTGCCCTACCGCAGATTCGGAATCAATGACTTTCCGGCCGCTCCGACGTCATCGCGGGCTTTGATTGAGACGAGCAGATTCCGTATCCTTTCGACGACAATAGCCCCGCGACAGGTGTGGAAGAAATTCTCGTCGCTCCGAACCGCGGAAGTTCAGCATGGAGGCGAGAGACTCGGTTGAAGATGGAGCGTTTGCAGCTCATAGCGGTCGTTGCGTCTCCTCCACGCTACACCTTTTCCGACTTGCGCCCGGAGCGATAGTCCAGTGCAGACACCGCTGTGTATCCAAGCGCGCGTCGAGCTCACTCGAGATGTGAGGAGACAGCGTCTCATAGGATTCCAGAGGTTCAACAAATGCACGGCGCGGCAATATTTCCGGAGAGGAAAGAGCTCGAGTTCCTCTCGTGCGACTTCGGAAGGCTTCGCCTCCGCGCTAGACCACTACCCATGCTGTCTGAGGCTGCTCCTGGAGAAGAATTCCCAATATCGCGAATTGAGATGCAAACGTCTAGTTTAGTGGAGGAGCAGCGGACCCGTCAATCAATCGAAGGGCTTATCCGCAGGTCTGACTCCCGCGAACGATTCTTCTTTGAAGTCATCGGATTCTGCTAGCCTACTCGGTCGCTTTTTTGAATTTCCCATTCGCGAATTCTTCTCGGGGACCGTCGACTCTGAACTCGCCGGCGAAAAATCTGCTCGGTTTCCGGATCGACCCCCGCCGTTCCATTCCACACTTGTGGTGAATTCAGGACTGGGGCCCCGTGATTCCGCCATGACGAGGAGACACTTCGAATTGTTGAATGGTCGTCCCCATGGAAGAATGTCAAGCGATGGCTGAGCCGCAGTATTCGAGCTTGCGGCGGAGACGCTGAGTGAAACACCGACTCGAATGCAGAAGGAGACATATGGAAAATAGGTTTCTTCCCTGCACCCCGGAAACCGTCTGTATCGATCGCCGGAGCTCGAGAAGGCGCCGAGAGGTACTTTGGGGGCTTCCGTCATCGGCCGTGAGTTTCGGGTTGAGCTGAGATCTGCTTCGAGTTTCTCGGAATCGTTTTGCAGAACGCCGCGAATAGTCCCAATCGATCAGCTGAGCGGCATTAGAAAAAATATTTCAAGGAACGCTTCGAGATTTCCATCCCCTCGCTAGCGATGATGGATCCATCTCCATTCTCCGTAGAAGCCAGCTCGAGCTGAGTGAGAAACTAATGAAACCTCAGCGAATTATTCTTCCGGACTTCGAAGATCGAATCCATCAGTGACTGCCAGCTCATCATCCTCTAGAACAGGGAAAAAGAGGCTATTCGATGTCGCATCGACCGTCGACGTCGTTTATTGTTATATCGATGCTTGAAAAGGGAGTTAGAGACTAGGGGTTGACCGAGAATCTGGATTGATCATAAGCTCTTCACAGGAGATTTTTGCGGAAAACAGGCGTGACTTTGCTAATAAATTAAAGGCTCAGCTCGAAGCAGCAGTCTACCACTGCGATGAAGCACCGTACGCCGATTTCCGGCTACCTCCATAGGTATTAGCCTTGACGCCGCTGCCGTATTGTAGAGCGGCTTGTTCTCCGGTGAGAGCCGAAGACTCGAAGACAGCATCAGCCGGGTTTTTAGACTCAGTACCCGGTTCGTTTGTTACAATTTTGGCGTGGAAACCGCTCTCGTCAGCGTGATACTCAACTCTACGCATGGTGCCATCGGCCATCTGAATCATGTAGTGGCCTCTAACCGTTCTTCCGTCAGAGCTCTGGCTGTGTCCGTGTGAACCTTCTTGATCTTGAGAGCTGTAGCTGAACTCGTATGGGGTGGGTGGCCCGTAGTTTTCCGGGCTCCTTTGACCACCATGCGATCCGGCACCACCATACGATTGGGCTTGGGCGCCACCATACGATTGGGAACCACCAAAAGATTGGGACTGGGCTTGGGCGCCGCCATACGATTGGGAACCGCCGTAGGATTGGGTTTGGGCTCCGCCATATGACTGGGCTTGGGCTCCGCCATACGATTGGGCACCACCATACGACTGAGCGCCCCTGAAGGAGCTTCCCTGGTTTCCGCTTCGGCTCCCGTGTGCGTTTGAGTAGCCGGCCGAGGCGACCCCGACCGAAGCCACGAGGGCAACAAGGATGAAGCCACGCTGGAATTAATAATGAGCATGGAAAAGGTTTTCAATCATTCGGGTTGAGAACTCTGAGGCTCTATATTCGACACCCAGACACGGCACTCCATCGGATCCAGAAGTAATAGAGCACAACTAACACCGTACCATATCTGTGAAGTCTTTGCCTTGGTCGAACGCTTGCACAATGAAAGTCGCCGGTCGAAGCTCCTTTTTATTGGGTTTTGAAGGGGGCGAGTGGCTCGCCACAGCCGACCGGCGCGGCGCGCAAGGTTCCAGATAATTTCTGGGGGCATCTTTTGATCTAAATTGCGCGAAGAAAATTTGCATCGGCCGGCCGCTGATGAAATTCTTGACTGAGAGCGGCCAGCGGCAATACAATTATGCGAAATATCCGGGTTGTTTGCGAGCCTGAAAAGCGAAAGTTCCTTCCCGATGGCTCTGCGGAGGTGCTAAGGCACACAATCAGTGAGACTCAAATTCTGCGATGACTCTTGACATGTTGATTCATTTTCTAGCTTCTCCTCGGTCTGATGTATGAGACTCCCTTTGACCTGAATCCGACCACCAGGGCTCAGCAATGCTCATGTGAGCGGTCTTGGTGTATTTTGACTGCGGGACGGCGACCATTCCGTTATCCGCAGATCATCGCTTCGGACGGGGCCCATCAGACCGCAAGTTCCACGGAGACAGAAGGAATGATCTCTTGTCCGACGTTTTTCGCAAGAAAATCAGCCCAGATTCTGAAAGGATGAATCTTCTTAATGACGGGCCTCCGAGTGCTACGTATCAGATGCGGGTGAAAAGATTTGAATCCTGATCACTGATCATTCAGGCCTCTTCAGTCTCTGCATTCGATACCACTGCCTCTCAGTCGACAGGGTCAGTGAGCCGCCGCTATCGTGAACTTCAACCGGGTGATGAAATGAGTACGGCAGTTCTTTTCTTGTAATCCGCTCTAGAACCGGTGATCTCAATATCTCTATCTTTAGCGGAAGATTGCAGCGGAAATGTATACGCAGCAGATCAGCCGTCCTCTATAGCGGAGTGACCCGGAGGAAATGAAGTCATGAGTTTCCAGTTTCCATGCATCAATCAATGGCTAGAATTTGAGCTTCCGATGGTGGTGAGCCTCGCTGGCGCACAGGATGGTTCTTCCAAGAGTGACGGATCGGGCTCCGGACCCATTTATAGCCCAATAGGTATGTCACAATGCATCTCGAGGGAAAAATTGTGGAACAATTTGCGAAGATTGGCCATGACATCAGAGGAGCCGATCATACAAGTTGACAGAAGGACCGAGGACAGCTGATTTCTTCTTCTTACCGAGAACGTTCGCACAGCGCGATCGCAAGCGGATCAACGGCGTTCTTGATAGGGAGACAAAGTCTCTCTGTTCATGAGCGGCTAACAGAGGAGTCGTTCCTGCTTGGGCTCTCGCCGCCTGATTTCCCTCGGATCCGCGAATCGCTCTAACGCGGGAAAATCGGCGCTTGAGAGTCATCGGCGCAACGGCGAAATTCCTCGGAGTAGAGCGTACCAACGCATATTAAGAATTCGATCAGAGACCGAGTATAACAAATTGTGAATAGGAATATTTAATGAATAGTAAACAACAGTTATTCGGATTGGTGACCTCTCTGGCTTTACAATTTATATAGAAGGCCTCCCCTTGGATGAAACGGGTCGATTGGTGAATCCCTGATGGCGAAGGGCGGCTGCGCGACGTCCCTCTACTTTTCCCTCTAATGAGGACCAGGCGGCGTTGAATGGCTGGCGATATCGTCATTCCGGAGTCCGATAATGAGAATCACCGTGTGACAGGGCGACTGGGGAGATGCTCCGTCGGGAACTCTGGAATTTCACATTGGCGGGCTCTGCGTGTCGGATTTCTTGGTATTCCATGTCTCGAGTTTCTCCGTTCATCGACTTCCGTCATTAGGGTGGATCCTCACAGGCTTGCTTGTTATGAACCAGATGCTCCCGGCGGCGAGAACGAGAAATCGAGGCAGATCGTGTCTACTTTCCAGCAGTATGTTTCACAGACCTCCCAGCGTCGGGTATCGCTGCGGGAATGAAATGTAATTCGGTGCTTCCGTAGTTCTTGAGAGTCCGCTTCTGTCGCTCGCGGAACAGATCCCCAAGAAAGTGTCAGGACCCCGTCGACGAATCTGAGAACACCTGACGGTGGCGGTCGCTGTCAGCAATCCAGCACATACTTCATCGATCGAACCGGTGATTATTGCTTGATCAACAATCAATAAGGCTGTGAGATGGGAGCAATCACGAGGAAAAGGCGGATTTCGCGCCGCAGTTCTCACTCCGTTCGATGAATTTTTACACTGATGATTGTGATCGAGAAACAGAAATCAAGGTGATGAATGTCCCCCCGACGATCCTAGCTTCAATGATCGTAAATGATAGCGTCTCGCGCGACGCCCCGTTGGATAATAATGAGCAGTGAGCTTCTGATGATTCGCATTCGATAACCGTCTTCCATGCGTTTGCTGATGACAGCGCCAATAGGGACCGCCCCCGCGATCCCACCAGAACTTCGCTGACCAGCGAGTCAGAAGCTCCTCACGCTGAAGCGCGACATTCGTCGGCCCTCACACGCGGAGTCTTGAGACTGTGATGAACTTTCCCCTCCGTGGCCCTCTGAATCAGTTTTCTTGCCACATTCCATTCGTTCCCTTAAATCTTCTTTGAACATGGAAATATTCCATATAAGTTTCGGAAAAAGTCCTTAGTCCGCTCCATCCTTGCGGAGACAGCAGGGCTACAGATCCTCTCTGCGCCTCGGCCCCGAATTGTCTGAGTGAGTTTTCCGACCTCGGAGGCTCAGAATTTAGCCTCTCGATTTCGATGCTGAATCACAAACTCAGCATCCGTGCAGGACCTTTGGCTCCCGAGACGTCGACGGAGTTTTATATCACGCACTTTTCCGGTATAACGGATGGCCTCTGTCTCGATGAAATTCTAATGTATTTCAATCATTGATTCGTAACATTCTCCGAAGTTTCACCAATCATGAGAATCCCTAGGGTTTTCGATCTTATCGTATAGGACCTTACCTGGTGATTTCCGAGATAAGTCCGGTCTGCTTCGGGAGGCATTAGATGGGAGGCTCCGTGAAGCCCCACAAAAAATGAGTTGCGTCTAGCCGACATATTAGGAAACAGCAGACCCTATTTCCGCAGGCTCTCATCCTCGAATGTGGAAATAGCGAACGGGAAGATTCCCCGAAAGGAGGTCCTTGCTCGATACATCTGTGGATTGTAAGACCCGACATGAGAGATGACTCTTCATGAGTGGCTTACGTAAATAAACATCGACCCCCGCATCGAGCGGGAGGATTTAAGTTCCCGGAGATGGAAACGGGGCAGAGCACTCCTATACGATAGGCTCATGTTATTTTGGATCTTCTTCTCCACAGCGGGACACCTTCGATGTTGACTTATACGCCGAAGTTTCCCATTCTCGGCTCTCGAAAAACCAAATGGAAATTTTGGTCTCTCGATAAACCTCATAATAATCTCGCGAGTCCTCGCTTCGGTCCGTGGATCCACTCGTTTCGCTGCTAGATCTCATGAGGAGAGAATATGTAAATGAACACTTTATGTGTACGTGTACGGATCTCGTTGGATTCGCAAACAGAGGAAATGAGAAATTCGAGCTTGACAGCGTTCGCCGTCGTCTCGCTCGAAATTCTACTGATACCGATAAGATTCATGCGTTGGTCGAGCGAAAGTGTATTCAGGCGGGAAATTGCTAAAATTCGTAACGTCGGTGGGTGACTCTGCGGTTAGATGTGTTACACAAATCTGATTCATATTCGACTGCGATCAGGCTGGATCGTCGGGTTCGCACCCACTTTTCCACAGTATCTCGCAAACGCTGAGCTGTTCGGGATGCGAGACGTGGGATATCCGCTGTATGCTGTATGGGAGAACTATCTCTGGTCCGATCAGCGACTCCCATGAGACCTCTCAGGAAGGATACGGAGGCTCGCCCGACTCCATTAACTCGCTCTCGTAGAAAATTCTGAGGAGCAAGCGTTTATTCAGGGACACCTCACGAGAGCCTCGGCTGTCCCGAGCTGTCACCGAGGAACGACCTGGGAATATGCTCGAGAACGTACATAGACTATTCGCGTCCCAAGTGATCGTCGTGCTCGGTCGTGAGGGACTGCTAACTCATTCCGTCAGAGCTGAGTAGGTCGTAGCGGGAGACTGGCAATTTCATTGCTTCCTCCAGGGCTGGTCTGTAACTACAACACTTGAGGCCGTGCTCGCGCGCGAGCACCTGCGGTCAGAGCTTATTCGATTGGTGTGATCAAAGGGAGAACCGAGCGATCACTTGTTAAGGCTATTCAAGCTAAGTAAGCACTGTTTTCCTCTTTTCTGGTAGGGCATCAGACTGATTCCGCTAATGTAGACTCCGGGGGACTTCGAGTACGTCTTCCGGTCCTATACAAGCACTTGAGGGGATTTAGGATTCAGTCGTCTCATGCCGACTTCCCGAAACCCAAGACAGGGAATTCGATCTTCCGTCTCGGGATCGGGAATCTCCTGACCTCTTAATTGCGAGCAGAATCCATTACTTCCATATTTATGGGTTCATCAAGGGAACGAGGCTTCACGGAGGGAGGAGACACGAAATGAATTTATTCTAAAGTGTCTCAAGGACTTCCTGTTGGGATGTCTTTGGGAAATAGCCTGACAATCACATCGATAAATAAATGGTTGATGTACACACAGAATACTTTCGAGAAAGTTCTCTGGAATCTGTACAATGAACTACCAGTTGGAATTAGCGGGGCCATTGCCATACTGCAGAGCTGCTTGCTCACCGGTGATGGCGGATGATTGATAGAAGGCGTCTGCGGCATCTTTGGATTCGGTGCCCAGCTCATTTGTCAGGATATTCGCGTGGAATCCAGTCTCGTCTGCGTAATACTCAACGCGTCGCATATGGCCGTCGGCGAGCTGAATCATGTAATGTCCTCTCACTGTTCGTCCATCTGAAGATTGACTATGTCCGTGGGATCCATCTCGGTCTTCTGATGAATATCCAAAATCATACGGAGCCGGGGGTCCGTAATTCTCGTCGCCGTATCCGCCGTGCCCTCCACGAACGACTCCGGCCCCAGCTAGACCCATCAAGCAGGCCGAGGCCACGAGAACGTGCTGAAATTTATATTGAGAAAATCAAGTCAAGATCGGATGTCGAGCCTATGCTTGAGTTCTTCGCGGATTGTTACGATGATGAAACTCGAGGTCGCGAAATCAGCCGCAGAAAAGCACCCGGAGTGTCCGCCTCAAGACAATCAGTCGAGAGTCGAGTCAGCAAAGAATATTCTGGATTTGGCTCAGATGTGGTCACATCGCCGGAAAAGGAACACGCGGGCTAGATCCTCCCAGCATTTAAGTGGACCAGGGAAAAGTTCATTACAGTTAGGGGATACCCGGTTTATAGAACACTCGCACTATCTCAAAACCGCACTCCAGAAAGCCACTCGGAGATGCTCACCGATATCGCCATATTTGGGAAACAAAGGAAAAACTACGCCTGGGTATGGTGTCCGAACTATTTTATAAGAGA
The DNA here is from genome assembly GCF_000255335.2 of Galendromus occidentalis. Classification (NCBI taxonomy): domain Eukaryota; kingdom Metazoa; phylum Arthropoda; class Arachnida; order Mesostigmata; family Phytoseiidae; genus Galendromus; species Galendromus occidentalis. Next base: position 1,007,189 of record NW_003804370.1, read on the forward strand.
CAGCTCAGGGCGAAGGGAACAGGTGAGCGAGAATATAGCTCCTAGCTTTTCTGTGGCAGAAAAACCGAAAACAATGGATTTGAGCCATCTTGCACGAATTATCATGTAAGTTATGTAGTGAGCGCCCTGTCGTCGTCTGTGGACGTGTTCGATTGAGACAAGGGTCAGCGGGGTCGGCCCGGACTCAGACTGGAGCTTCGTCTCGCCCACACTGTGGACAGGATGCGTCAGAGATGAAGAGAATTCTTTTGTTTGATACCAAATCATTCAAGCCTTGATAATAATCTCGCGACGGGTCTGCCCTTTTGTGTGCTTTATGTGCACGCGGCGACGGCGGGCGCCACCGCTGTTGTCGCTGTCGTTCTCGCGGCGACGGCGGCTGCTGCTGCGGTTATGACCGCATTGGACACGGTACAAGGTTCGATGCGCCTTTCGTCGTCTAGTGCGACCAGCTTTGTTTCATTCACAACTCTGCATGTGGGAGGAGAGCAACCTTCCCTCGCACGCATAAACATTGTCGAAGTTGAAACCTTCCTTAAGATTTCTGTCGCATAGATTCTCTGGCATGACCTGGTTTCGACACATTCCTGACAGAAATTCAAATCGGCCTTTTCCGCTCTTCTTCACGTGTTTAGCGGGCTGGAACACTTACGCGACCCGGTACCCGCTTCCTTTCACATATCACATACAGACAGTTCGCTGTTCCAACATCGACATTTCGCTTTTTCCTGCCCCCATGGAATCTTTTTTCTCCCGACGTCCCGCGGAATCGCGCCTCAAAGGTACTGACCTCGAGGATGCTGTGAAATTTATGATTTGGATCGAAATCACAAATTACAAGCTTCCTTGGCGGATATCTTGATTAGACGGGACCACGGCTGATGATCCATCATCGCGCATTACGTCCTACCAGGCTCGGAAGATTAGCCATCGTAATGTATTATGCTGGCGAGATATTGAAGAACAATGAGCAGATAGGTGTTACGCACACCCATCGATCAACTTCAAAGCGGCGCGGCTCGTGAAAATAAAAGAAAGCAGATCGTGATATTAATCCACCGGAGAACTCATTCTGGGGGCGATCGCGTCGGGAAATCTGCGCGCGGCCCAGAGCGACGTCATCAGTGATGAGTCTTCTGAGCCGTCAAGAAAGAACAGGCCGTCGAAACATCCCGCAGAAATGATCGGTGGAATTCACTTCTGATTGATCCCCGTATGGTCATCGAAAGCGCGGTCTAATCACAGTGTTCACACTTGACAGCGCCTGTGGTAAAGTCCCTGACGTGGCTAATTCCACAGCTCCTGGATTAAGCGGTCTAGTGTCTGTCTTCGAATTAGGTATTACCATGTCTTACGGAGGCAAGTCATGGCCTGAGACCGCATTCCTCTTCGGATGGTCGTTCTGCTTATGACCGGAACGCAGTCCTCTGCTAACGAGACGAAAATGAGGATGATCCGATCGCATATGAGTGACCCTTGGATCACAAACCATTGATTCTCCGCAGACTTCTCGGGAATTGGTCCTTCGTTCACGACGTCAGCGAACTTCATCGGAGGACAAGGGCGCCCTTGAGATCGATAGCGACTCCGAGCCAGAAGCAATTCGACAGGCCGGAATTAGGTACTGTGGCCGATACAAGCTTCCGATCCTCCGCGAGGGCGTCGGCATCGCACTCCTCTTGAAAGAGGCTCCGGGGCGACGAATCGTCAGGCAAGTCTAAATGCGACGATGTCAGCGTCCATATTCTTCGAGACCGCCCAGTATCATGGGTCACCTGAGTATCACTCCGCCGCCTTTCAAGAGTTTTTCGGAGTTGGAATACCTCAGTGTCAGAGTAAGGAAGTCAAGGGTAAGAAGCGGAGGTCGGAGTTTGAATCAGGCAAGAGGTCGAGAGCTACGAGGCTCGATAATTTTTCGAGTCCGGCGAAGAAGACGAGAGGGAGTCACGCAATGGAGCTAGTGACCCATAGGAGCGGAAGGACGTCCGGCCGTGACCGTTTGGAAGAGTTGCGCGTTTCTGGCCTAGAAACCCGGAATTTCCTCAGCGGCTAACGGCGAACACGGGATGGAAGTCACGTGGCTGAGAACAGCTCCCTCGGTCCCTTCCGGTGTGGATTAGAGGGATTCATCCAATGCTTTCCTCGTGACTCATCGTCGGCTCCTGTGGGTCCCAGGAAAGATACAGTAGGTACATACATATGTAGGTGACTCTGCCATACACCGGGAATGATTCAAACAGCGAGTTCAATGACAGTCCTTTGCAGGTCACGAGCAGGGTTGGGGACAATCATAATCAAACCTATGACTATGATTATAATCACAGATCGGATTTTTGTGACTATGATTATGATTGTAATCATAACCATAATCATAATCACAGGCGTAATCATACCCGTAATCACAGTTTCTAGCACCACAGGGTACAGGATTATTCAATGATTAAACATAATGATGATTGAGATTGAAATCATAATTCATAATCATAATCACAGGCGTGACCATACCCGCAGTCACAGCTTCCAGCATCGCAAGATTCCGCGCAGACGAAAAAATTTCCCAGGCTTCGCGCTGAGCGAGCGGAAGGTCAACTTCCAGGCGAGTGATCGCGACACGGCGACATCGACGAGGAGAGCCTTCGCCTGAGCCGCAGGAGGAGAAGGAGGGGGATCAGGGCGAACCCATGCAAGAATCGAGATCCAGTATGCCGAAACCCCCCAGATACATACCTATCATCCTCATAACCCGTGTCTTGACGGAAATCCTATGATTACGGGTATGACTACGGCAAAATCACAGGATTGCTGTGATTATGATTATGATTATGACTCTAATCATAGTCATACTTGTGATTTTCAGATATCTGTGATTTTGACTATGATTTTAATCATAGTCATAGGTTTGATTATGATTTTCCCCAACCCTGGTCACGAGCCACGTGCGTGCCGATCCGGGGGAGCCGTCGAGCCTTGATCGAGCGGACGTCATTTCCAGGACATCCCCAAATCGTTTTGGTGAGAGAGAATTCGAGAGGATGAGGATTACTAAAATAGGAGATGAGCGGACAGGACGCGGCGCGTGCTGCGACTCATCGTGTTTCCGGGTTTGAATGATATCATTGACAAAAAGAAAACTCCGCTCCGGAGTTTACATCGCTCGTGAGACGGGCCAATTTAATCCCTCAAATCTTATTTCCGCGAGGAATTCCGCCAATCGTAGCTTTTAAAACAAAGGAAGTTCCATCCTAGTTCAAGCAGTGTTCTCATTCCATCGGTGCGGTCGACCCGGAGTGATGGTGAGCGAATTCTGACCATGAGCTGGCGGAGTGCGAGGCTTCGTCGGACAATCTCGGATACCTCGGTGTTCTGTGGGATGGTTGAGAAAGCTCTCCATGCTTGGGGAGAGAAAGAACCCGACGTATATCGCACACGATGGTGACAGATGCCTTGATTTCAGGTGCCAAATGTTCTGATCTCAGCTGTGATTCTCTCGACGTTCACCATGGTGAGGACGAATCCCCTTGAATACGAGGCAATCTACCGAGCAGGGCGCGAGTGCGAAGGGTGCCACGATAACCTTTGCTGCGATCCTCACCCTCTGTCTGAGTACGTACGACGCGGGCTCACATATCCAGAAACGTTTTCGCGAATTGGCAAGCGAGGGAGCGAGCGGACTTGCTCGCCCTGAGGTTCGAACATCTATCATTGGGTGATTGATAAATCTTAACTCAGAATGCACCTGTGATATGTTCGATTGCTTGCGGACGGGGAGAACTATTCCGGTATCTGTAGAATGCGCCAAACTCATTAGGAAGTCGAAAAGTGTTTTCTCAACATCCAGATGCTACCTTCACAGTGAGGAGCAGTTGGCAATCGCGAGGGAGAATCCGGGCTTCGCTGAGGAGTTCTTCGAAACATTTGGAGAACCGAGTGTGCTTGAAACCTTCACGATTGTCCGGGATGGAACCGAATTCTGCTCGGTGAGCTGTGGCACTGAATCTCATTGGGCGTGGACTCCCTTCGCACAATGCGCGCCTTTAGACACGCGCACGTCCAAGCAGGCGGCCGTGCTATCCTGGGTCCCTTGCTAATTGGAGCTCAATCGCGCTCTTCTTGCCAGGCGTGTAAAACAAGTCCCGCCATACCATGGTTCCCATCCGGAGTTATATCACGAGATGGTACTCGGCACAATCTCTTCACTGTATCCTCGGATCCAGGCAAGCGACAGTTTGCTTACACGCGACGCTGCAGGTGAGATTCAGAGAGCGATCTGTCCGGAGGCTCAGGCGTATCCCGGACTCCTCAGACCTTCTGTCGATTCGGGATATCGGGGCTTCGTCACGAAAGAATTGTGATGATCCCTGTCGATCTGAAGCCTCGATATTTCCAGGTCGGAAGGAGCCCCTTGTGATCGCCTGGCTGATCTCGGTGTTACCAGGAAAAATGTCTGCCGGCAATACCGTCAGAACATCGTAATGTTGGCTATTGACAGGAAGGAACGACGGCTATACACAGTCGTCGTATCGGTTCCGTATGGCTGCAGATGCTATATCGCAAGATAGCAGCCTCCATCAGCTTCCTCTCGTACACGATTCTGTCTCTGTGACAAGATCGATAGTTCCTTACATTAAGGAACCGTCAGCGAGTTAATCAATGATGGATTAATGTGCCGCAACCAGAGCATGCAGCCGCTAATTGGTCACAATGCGATGCCCAGCTGACCTACCGAATTGATTCAAGAACCGGCCCGGTTTCTTCGCCAATAGCGTTTCATTGAAATCGCGGACAAGTTTGTATATGGGAGCTCAGGATGGTCTCATATTGAGGGAAACCTGCTCCAGACGTAGGTTAGGTCTCTGGGATTTGGATGGCCGACACGAAGCTGCCGCGTCGAAACAGAAGAGTTCCTTGTTGACCATGCCAGTTGCTGCGAGCGGAGTGCAGAGAATCAACGGAACATATAGTTCTTTCCAAAGTAGGCATGCCTCCCAATTGAAAGGATGATGTTCCTGACCGTCTGCCTCGCTGGTCCTACGATGTCGATCACCGTGCGGGAATACGGTCGGAGTCTGCGTGGACGTTCCCGGATGAAGAAAAACGGCATGGGATTCCGTCTTCCGGAGAGAAAGTTTTGTCCCGGAAGAAAAAATCGCCCTTCCTGCCGTAACAACCAACCGACTCCAAAGTTTGGAATTCCAAGTCTCGCGAAGGAATGTTGCGAGCTCCTCGGAGGGAAACAATCTATTTTGACGATTCGGCTGAAAGTTTCGCAAAGCTCCTTCGAAAATGTTTGAGACGAGCTGTGCATCCCCATCTTGTTGTTTCCCTGATTCCCTGACTGTGAGCTTCGGGCTGGTGGACTCCTAAAAGACGTTCACAGATCTTCCGACGGAGCTCGTAGGGAGTGCTTTCTCCGTAGTAGCTACTTTTGATCTCGGAGTTCTCATGCCTCCAGGGCTTCAAAATGCGTGACGCATATGTCTTCCGAGTCCTTTTTGGCTTCGCAAGGGTGTCCGTTCAAGCTTGCAAGCCCTCGCTTCGCCTGTCTGCTCTCAATGCCTCTGTCCGCTCATTATCTATTTATCTGAGTGAGCGGATCAGGTGCACATAAGAGGCACGTGCTGCTGCTCTGATTCGAATCCGAAGGAGCGGAGGCCCACGCCCCCTAGGACACAGTGTGCCTCTCGCTATCGAAAGGTTTCCTGGCGGCTGTAAGCGAGCTTGGAATGAATAGACGATGAGACGGAGCCGTGCAAGTAGGTAGTTGAATAAATTATTATTCTCCTTAATTTTCCGAGAATGAATATTTGCGCTCTTTCTCACTTCCAACTATCTATGATGAGTTTCCTCGTATATATGTAGGTACGTTGGATGAGATCCTCACTGCCATTTCTGGTAGTTCCGTGTGGCTCTGTGGGATTTATAACCGGAAGCGTACTGCTGGGAGGCGTGATCCCCACCGATCGCTGTCGATTGGTACATGGCGTCGGCGGAGTCCTTCGATTCCGTACCTTGCTCGTTTGTGACAATCTTCGCGTGGAAGCCAGTTTCATCGGCATGGTACTCCACTCTCCTCTGGCGTCCATCGGCTAGCTGGATGTAATAGTGACCCTGGACACGTTTCCCGTCGGACGTTTGACTGTGACCGTGACTACCTTCGCGGTCCTGTGAGTTGTAACTAAATTGGTAGGGCATAGGCACTCCGTAACTCTGCTGAGCTCGGAAATGATGACCCGCCAGAGCAACACCGATGAGTACGGCGAACACGTAGATTCTCTGTGGAAGTGTATTGACCGAGGTTAGACGCTGCGGTGACCTCAGGAATAGAGTGCGTTATCTGACGTTTTGAGGACCCGAATAGCCCTCGCAACCTTCAGAGCGCTTGCTCTTCTTGCTTGCTCTCGCACACGCAACGACCGAAGGAGGAGCGCGCACGGACACAGACACGCACGGGACATCCTCGAGACACGAACAATTGATCACATTTGGACGCTCACTCGGACCCACTCGAGTTTCTTCGCAAGATACGGCACGTATAGAAAGTTCCTGAATTCTGAACACAGAACTCTGTCGTCTCACCGAGTCCGCCGGCCGGGGCAAACGCTCTTACCATAGTGGAGTTCCTGATGGCACACTGCGACGGAATGATGAAACTTCAGTCGCGATGAGGTCTTATATATCGAAAAGAGAAGAATTGTGGTGTGGTCGGGGAGATGCGGTCATCGTCAAGTGAACTTCGCCCGTCAAATGGAAAATTATCTCAGCGGCGAATGTCAGCAATCGCTCCTCCGCTCATTGAAGCTGTCTGGTGACTTTTTTTTGTTCGTGATCGCTGGGGTTCGGGCCACCGTTGTTTGATGGAAAATCAAGTAGTCGTTGGCGACTTGCACTCGCTGGCAATGAATGGCAGAGCGCCGTGCAAGGTGACGAAGATTCCATTCTGTGAGTTTGCCGGCAGAAAAATAAAAACCCCGAGCATCAACCCGGTGCATTATGTAGGGCTGTTCCGTTTCGGGTGGATCCAAGTCTTGAAATAGCCCCGGCTTGGATCCACGGTATGGATAGTCAGTCGTCCGAGCGACGAGCGAGCCATCCGACCTCAAGTGTCATTCACTGGGAAACGAAACCCTTGCGCTAGCAACTTCAGAAAACTTCGGCCGCGAGCTTCGAGCCTCCTGTTCGGAACAACAATCTCTCTATCTATATAAAGACTCTTACGAACTATAATTACCGAGGATGCGTATGTTTAGGCTCATCGGTAGGTAAATGGATTCTGATTCCACCGCGTGGGCTCGACGACCGCAATCTTGTCCAAATGCACAATATGGTGGGAAGACTGTCCGCTAACATGCTTCTAAGCTGGGAGATCTGAGAGGGATGATTAATTCTCCTATCAGCTAATTTTAATGAATACAATGTCCTCTTCCATTTCGCGAGAGTCGCTGCTCTCTAGCAAAACGGTAAACATCAAAAGTTTCGAAGGACAATTTATTTCCCCTTAGAAGCGCGTCCGATACACGGCCGTTGGTGTTGCCGAGCTCTAGCTCTAGTAAGGACTCGCCAAAGTCGACCTAATCCCCTCCAGCTGAATTCTGAAGAATGCTGCTCATTAATTCTTGGGGGATAGTCTTTAGGAAATCTGTCCACCGACTCTAGAGGTCACAACGCGATTAATCTGCAAGCTGCGTTCCTTGGGAAATGCCGAGTTTTCATGCGTTGCCTCACAACACGCATTAGCCTATCGCTGTTTGCCCGACATCGGGAGATATTCGATGCCGATACTCTGAAACAAGATACAAGCCCCGGTGACGACAACAGCGGCTCTCTCGAGTGCATATTTTTTCAGTCAATATTGGGTTCCGTACCGCGGGTCATTAGTGCGGTAGCAAGATCCGCTCAGAGTGTTCTCGAACAGCTCGAACTGGCGCTCCCGTTTCACGGAAGAAAAACAGAGGAATTCCCCGGAATCTCCCGCACATACGTCGGAGGACATCCTGTGTCGGAAACGAAGGAGAGTCATTGTTTCCGGGGGAATTATGGTCGTTCCGACTGGGAAAAAACCGGCGATTCGAATGAAAAGAGAACGACAGTCCCCCTGACCGCGATACGGATCCTCACATGTTTTCGTCCTACTTCTATTTGCATCGCGACTTTCTGTAAAGCTGCCCCGAAGACATAATCGTTGATTGCGAATTGCGACCGAGGCTAGTTTGGGGAATGTTTTGGAAAACAGTTACGAGCGCCGCGGCGAGCCTTTTTCGCAATGTTAATCGGTTCCAAAAGAAAACACACTTACGTATGGAACCTTCGTCGAATGAAGTAAATTAAAATCACGTTCAAGTGGCTGATTCTCGCAAACAGAAGGCTTCACTCCAATCTTGCCCCGAACTAGATGATTCATTTTGGGTGGGCTCAGAGGAGACCTGCGCTGATGACGCGTCGGATATGAGAGTGATCGACGGGACGACAGCTCGGGAACCTATCCGAATCCGGTGCTTTTCATCATACGACACGCTCATCGCGTCATTGATCAATCGACAACAAGATCGATGCCTTTTCGCAGTGAAATTCATTTTTGCTGGAGCGGCGCTACCCGGTTTCGATCGCACGACGATCCGAATTTCTGTCTGCATCGATCTTTTGGACTCACACCCGAATCGATTGCTTTTCCCAGCTCTGCTTTTCGCCGAGTTCCTCTTAGAGGAGAGATTCGACCGATTATATAGTCCCATGATTCTCCACAGTCTAGCCGTTCGTGGTCTACGAGAACTGTGGTTCGATCTGGATCTTAGAAGGAAATTGCGAGGCGAGATTCGGGAGTTTCTCGAAATACCCTACTTGGTAACCGATGGTCTCTCCGATTCGGAGCTCCAGGACATGAGTAATTTCGCAGGACCCCTAGAATCTCTCGTGCCCCTGGAGAATCTCGTCCGCATCAGAACGATCATGAAGGAGCAGTGTACTGTCTCATCGGATGATCATCAAAGAAGAGCAGAACTCAAGTGTGATCGATGTGCGACTAGGGACCCATCCTAGCAGAATTACTCCCTAGGTCGAGGAACGAACTGGCTCGGAAAAGTAAACACTCGACTCTCATCAAGTGTTTGTCCGGGAAGTTGAACGACTTTTTGGTAAATTATTTCATCATTGGAGTGGCGGTCAGCGAAGGAGCGAAAGTAGATACGCCGAACTAGCGCATCGGAATTTTCTCTGAGATGGAAAAATTCCAGACGCAAGATAATCATGCTGGCCGTTCCGAAGCTCCCTAGCGGTCACGGGCCTTCGTCGACGAGAGAAGCGTGGGGAATCTCATCGAAACTCTCTGCGAGCGAGAGACATCATCCGCGAAGGTAGTCCCCCGATACTCTCGTCCAGGATGCGGATGCTACCGGTCGGGTGGCGATGGCGCTGAAGATCCCGAATGGAATGGTTTGTAATCCGACTCGTTCCGCGGAGAAGAGTAATTGTTGCAACCTGATCTTTTCCTAACAGTTCCTCTGAGTTTTCGTTCTCCCTCAGAGTTCGATGGGACACTCGCCCGATCAGCAGAGCTCTCCCCAATCGATCAATGTCTAAATTTACGCCTGTCGCTGGAGCTCCAGCAGGAACTTCCGCAGACGGTGGATGTATGTAAATGACTCGAACACAGTGCCGGACCCATATGAGATGCAAATGTATTCCAGCTTTGGAACGAAGGAGAACTTGCACACGATTGAATGTCTCGCTCTCGGCGGTGAGCACATGCAATGCAGCGCGTCTTCACGTTCACTGTCTGATCTTATTCTCAAAAAGCTTGAATTATTTAGCAGGACGGCGGCTATTCAACAACAACGAATTTCAAATCAGGTCTCACTCCCTTAGCTCATGAACACGTAATTTTGTCGATAATTGATGGTAATACCCGTGGTGCGGTGCCCAGGATCTGAACGACTCAGAGTTTATTATTTATAGATAGAATAGATAGATAGCTTGTTCGAAATTCGCGACTAGAGAAACAAAAGCAGCACTTCAAGCTGATTTATTCAGTAGAGCTGGTTAAAGCTGCGAATAGTTTCTCTGCGGCGCATTCATACCCTCTGGGCTTCTCGGAGAAAGCAAGCTAGACACTCCAGAGGATGATCTCCGAGACGTTTCGGCACTTTAAAAGACTACCGCGGAAGTTACACACGATATGTGTATGTACACGAGACAAGGATCTTAAGCCTTCGACAAGCTCCAGGAGTTCCTCTGCTGCTCTAAGTGGCAGCGTGCTCCGGGGAGCTTCTTTCTAGAAGTGGCGTCCTCGGTTTCCGACTCCGAGAAGCGACGACGCGTTCATACGAATCCAATCCTCTGGAGGTCCGTAGCAGGAGCTCAATAGTAATTCCTGAGGGGACTTTCTGAGACCACACTCCGAAATCGAAAGCCTGCGAGCATTTGAATTACTCTCTCTGTCTTTTGCTTGTCTGTACCGCTTTCAATTTTTCACTCGAGAGACTCGAGCGTGGATCACCCACGCCGGCCGTCTTGCGAGGCAGCAAAAGAATTTTCGTCTCGGAAACCATTATTTCTTTCGTGGAGAGTCTTTCTCCTCCGTGTGTCCCTCGCCAGCTCAAGGCTCGCCCCCACGAGCGAACTGCTAATTACCGCGAGCGGTAATGAAGCTCTGTAAAGTCGTCTTCGCAACATTTTTTGCTCCGCTCATTTGACTTTCGAGAATTCCCCTGAAGGAATATGATAAAGAAGCGTATCCGACTGGGGATGAATGAGATCGATTGTGTCATCTTTCCGCAGAGAGTCAGTGCTACTGCGATATTTCAAAAGAGAGCTCGCCCTTTATATCCCCGCCATATGAAGTCGAGCTGTCAGAAAACACTGGGAGGTTGGATCAGGAAAGCTCTTGGCATACGCAGGCAGACAAGAGGATAAAAGAAAAAACGAAAAATCACGATTTCACTCTCTTTCTACGGGCTCCACGACGAACAAGCGGGAAAAGTTGCCCTGTGCAAAACCTCGCGCTTTCTCAGGGCTTCTAGCAAGATCAGCGTGCTCATGTTATGTCAGGCGAAGATCACATTGACAATAATGACTCCTTGGGCGCGATTGAGACTCAATCAATTTGATTGTTATCAATATCGGAACGTCCACCAACTTCGCAACGCATCCGTGGAATAATACAAATTGTCCCGTCCGAAATACTCGCCCGTTGCGAAGGGAAATTCTGTGGGATTGTTCGGATGCCGTCATTGTTGGTGTCGATGTCAAAGGACTAGGCTGCCATTTCGAAGCGAAGGCAGCGAGCAGAAGAAGGTGTCTGAGATGATTGTGGGAAGAGTTTTTCTAGCCGAAGATAATTAGGACTTAATCGTGCACGCGTTTCCACCAATGGCAACCTTAGTGAACAGCCGCGTAGCTTCGAGGCTGACCGAAGCGTTGGAGATATAATAATTGTTCTGGATACGGCGGCCCACAACACCGTCTGCGTCGACCGACCGACCATTGATCGATGCGGCGAACCACCCAACGCTGGGAGCCAATGAATCGACTAGGTAAACAAATTCAAATTCGGTTTTGGCGAGTCATAAAAACGATTTATGAACTGATTCGCTTCGACCATTAAGGACGTTGTCTTCATCATCATCATTCCCTCCAGGAAGAGGCGCTACTAAAATTATTGACGATAATTTCGCTTCGAAGTACTGGAGTTTTCCTCTGATTCCGCTCCTTTCTATCGAGTTAATCTTGTCGTGACCATGAATCTCGACGATCTTTTCCAGCGTACAAGCGGATCGACCCATCCGTCGCACCGCAGTCCTGGGACAATTAGCTCAGATCACAGTGCACGCATTTCGCCAGAAAACGATGGACTTTCCATTGTACGGATGCTCACAATTTATTTTACAAGCTCTCGATGGCATCCCCGCGAATCTTCAACGCGTTCGTGTGACGACAAAACAACAGGGTGGCGAGAGCAAAACATTATAGGAGCGTACCCCTCTCAGATCTCGTTTTGTCAACTGGTATTCTCTGTCCCATTCTTCGCAGGAACCGTTCGAGTTGAGCGAATTCTCCGTGATGGCATTCGAAAGGAGCAACAGAAGATAACCGCACATAAAATATAGGATCTTGGGGATTCGCCACCGGAGTGAACGAAAACCATGACAATGACGTCGTCGACATAACAGAATGCCCAAGCAATGCCAAAGGCCGGCCCTGTGACAGCAGCGGGTTCATGTCTGAAAGCTTCGCTCGTGGCATGTGATTTGTCTCTCCAGAAGTGACAATGAGATGAAACCCCCCGCTAGATCGGCAGAAAAGAATTCAAAGAGATAGCTTAGAAGAAAAAGGGGAGACGGAAAAAATAAGGCTCCGAGCATTGCAATGCTCTGTCCGAGCGGATACCTATCATTCCTACGGGCATGTACGGGCACAGTCATTCGGGCAGGGAGAAGGTCAGCTGCCAGCTGAAAAATACACCGTATCAAAGCCAAAGATCATATCACTTCGAAGAGCTGACTTGCCTCGGAATCGTCATACCGTCCAATAAACTTTTCATACGTGTCGCTCGTCGGTGATTATACACCTACTGGTATACCTCACGGATGATGGACAGCCCACTGAACTGGGTCCGCATTGCGATGCTCATTTCCTCACGGAGAGAGGTCCAGATTCTAGAAGTGTCTCAAGATCTGCTAGAGCTTTTGGATTCCCCGGAAGCTCGATTGGTCAGCCGAAAGGACGGGGGGGAAGGATACCCGAATACGTGATCATCCATGTCTCCAGCGCAGTACCTCATCGATCCATACTCGCGGCCGAGTCTCTTGTCTTGTAATACGAAGTTGCGACTCCCGCATGCCCTCGTCAACTCATCTCAACATCATCCCCGGAGCTCTCTACTGGGCACCTTTTCTCGACGGCCGGCAAAAACTCCGACCGAAGTCAATATCCTGCCCCCTCCCCACCTTGGATTCAAGGGCAGGAGCAGGGCTCTGTATGGGCCTCCGAACCTCACTTGAAGCGACGTAGTTGGACGCTAAATCAATCGATCCGTGTTCTGATTATCTAGATCCGCGATTCATCGGGGTAATGCTCATGAAAAACCTATTTTATTTGAGCAACAGCCGCCGCCAAGAATCGTCTCGGGATCCCGATCAAGCAAAACCATGAGTGTCTCCAATACACTCTATAGACGCGTCTCACACATCAAGGTTGGTTGAATAATGTTCCGCTCGGTCGGTTGCATACGAGGTCCTCTTGAAGACTCCACCAGCGCGATACTGCTCCCGCTAATCTCCTCGCCAAGCTGCGTGCTTTCAAGCAATACAGTCAGAGGAATCGCTTACATTCCGTCGAATCGCATCGATGCACGCAGCAACTCGCGGAATCCAGGGGAAAATCCTCTGTCAATCCCTCTTCATTAAGTTGGAGGGTACCTCATTGGAATGGGAGCGTCTCAGGCTGCGTGCAAAGAACCCCTCCCCACTTCGTTTTCCGACTCATGCAGGACTTCCCTCGCTGATCACCGAACGCACAGCAAAGAAGCGGTCCGCTCCGAAGACCGCTACCCTCCACAAACGTTCCATAAATGATGTGGATTCCGTGGCTCTGCCGAAAGTTTCATGAGGCGTATATGATCACCCATGATGACTCTCTCATCACAGGACGATCATTCGCCAGGATTCCGCTTGTTTTGATTGCGTTCGGTTTCTGTTGAGGTGCTCCCACGATGTGATACTCGGCGCGTACGGTGGGGAGTCGCGACTCGCGAGCACACGGCTGCCTTCGGAATTGGCGATCGAGAAATCCGCCAGACAGAACCGAATTCTCCGGAGTTATTATATCCCGCCCCGTACTGGATGACCGCTTTGATTCAGGAATTCCCTGGAAGGCTTTCTTTGAGCGGTCACAACAAAGGAGACATTATCGTATAGCTGCGGTATTCTTTCCGAAAAAAAAATCGTCGATTGAATTCGTCGATTGTACGCACGGGGTGCTGATACGAATCCTTGTGACGGCACTCGGTAGGAGCACTCGTTGCAGCGTATCCATAGAACCAAGGAAATTCTTAGCAATCACAGAGATCTTCAGACAGCTTTAACGTACTCTGGTACCTCTTGTCCGAATTTGATGGTTTGCTGAAAGCTGCCTTTCACTTACAGGCACAATTGGAAATGACTAGCAATCAGAAACACTGTCAAATGACAGCTGAGAAGGAGCACGAGGGAAAACTTGAATTGACCCTATAAAATTTCTGTATTTCAAGGCTTTTGGTGATGACCACTTCGTGCTAAAGGCGTCTGATGCGCGGCTTGTTCTCCAGTTAGAGCAGAGGAAGCGAGTTTCACGTTCGCTGGACTTTTCGATTCGGTTCCGATCTCGTTCGTTTGAATTTCTGCACGGTATCCGTTCTCGTCTGCCGTATAGTGAACGGTCCTCGTGCGGCCGTCGGCCAACTGAATTGAATAGTGACCTTGCACTCGGCCGCTGGCGTCGGCTTGCTGCGAGTGTCCGTGCGAGCCCTCCAGGTCTTGAGATGTGTAGCTGAACTCGTATGGCTGCGGAGGACCATAATTCTCCTCTGAGTGTTGACGCACCGGCTGACAAATCACCAGAGGAAGAAGAGCTATCAAGGCGTAACGCTGGAAAATAGCACCTCGCCTGAGTAAAGCCTTTGTTCACTGAAAGTTAGATGGGCTCCCACGTTCCCTCTGGAAGCGTTGTGGCGCTCCTTCCCAGTTTGATACATTGGTGAGGTGGCTCATCCTCTCGATTATCAGGATGAGCACGTGTGCGGGGACTTCAACGGGGACAGATGTGATTTTTAATTCACTAGAAATCCGTGCAGAGACGGAGTCAGAGCACAATCCTGCCGAGTCCAACCCGGCGACACCTATAGCGAGCCAGGGAACTCCACGACGTATTGCAGTCTAGGAACCTGATCTTACTAATGCTATAAATTGACGTCCTATCTCACGTACTCACCAACATCGGGATCCGAATATGAGTCGATCGAACCGAGCCTCAGACGATTTGGTCGAGTGCCGTGGAACTGGAACTAGTCGTTCCGTTGACGACTCCGGACTGTCGTAGTTGCACTGCAGAAGAGTCCTTTATAGTCCCAAAAGTATTCACTTTCTTGGGCGATGCCGTTTCGACTCAACCCACAACATTCATTGTAGAAATGTCCATGTAACATCTTCTCGTAACTCAGTCATCTCTCACTACGGTGAACACAAACCATTTTTACTCCCTGTTTAGCTGTAACCATTCCTCCATGAATGAACGTGGATTTCCATCCGTCCGCTTCGATTGCGTCTCATGCTTTCTACACAGAAGAATGTTTCGGCATAGGAGATGAATTATTCCTTGGCGTTGTCACGGTCGTTAGATCGTCCGAGTAGTATCGACCATCCCCCTTGTGGGTCGACCAATGATGGCGAGAAGAGACTGAGCCGATCCTCCTCCAGATTCTCCGCTCGAATGCGATCGCCGAGGATTCTCCGTTTGCATCTCTAGGAAGATTCGCCGTTCCACACCTTCACTCACATGAGTTTTTGATTATACCTTTTTCGTGAGTTCTGGTCTTAGAGTCTTGCATTGGCCCGCTGCCCGCTGAGAGACTCGGAGCGATCTCGGATGATTCATCTAGACGAGAATCCATCTTTTGGGCTCTAGAGATCGATCCATGGACTGCAATTCGGGATGATACCACCATCTTGCGTCGACGGAGATGATTCATCATAACGGCTCCACGCTCCGAGCAAAGACAAGAGCATCAGACAGAAGCGTCTCTGCGGCGACGGCGCGGCGGTCTCGATGCCAATAGTGATGCCAGCAGCAGCAACAGACGGACGGACATAGGTACGGACGGGGTCGCAGGTGAGCTCTTTCTTAGGCACAGTTCCCAGTCTAAAAATTCTTACAGAAATATAGGAAAAGATACTTCCCACACTTGGAAAATGTGCCATTCAAAGGGCTTATTACTGGTCTTCCGCACTCGGTCGTCACATAATGGGTCGTTCATGGCGGACTATAGCAGCCAACTTTCTTCGGCGTTCGCTTCATTCCAAGTTACCACTCCTAGGACTTCGCATTTTCTGTAGAAAGATTTTCCAGCCGCATTCTCGAAAAAATGGATTCAAGTCTCTACGGTCTCAAACAGGCCGCGTTCCCGATGACCGGTCCGAGCTCGGTCGTGGATTCGGCATTTAGGGACACGCTATGCGAGCGTCCATCAATCGCTGCAGCGCGCGAGTGCTCTCCCGCAGGGAAGTCCGCTAGATGAAGTTCTTGCTCACTTGAATCAGAAGCCCTCACGGTGCTGTCTTCATTTTCGAAAATTGTTTCGGCACGGCATCTATCTCTCGCGCTGCTGCGTGATCTACTGACCATTACAGACCTTGTTACTTTCCGGCAAATTACGGACATCGTCCTCTTCTGGAAGGGAAACTCACCCCATATATCACACGCCACGTCCTTGGAACGAAATAAAGAAAAAAACAGGGTCGTGAACTGATAATGAATGATGCTTTGGAGACCCAATTCCAGTGAGAGGGAAGCGTGCGAAGACACGAAAGGTGAAATTCACGATGTTTGTTCAAGAAATTGAAACGAAGCAATTACTCACAGAAAATCAGCGGTCCCCGAAGGAATATGCCGGCCTGT
This sequence comes from Galendromus occidentalis, assembly GCF_000255335.2. Lineage (NCBI taxonomy): Eukaryota > Metazoa > Arthropoda > Arachnida > Mesostigmata > Phytoseiidae > Galendromus > Galendromus occidentalis. The sequence continues at coordinate 1,023,830 of NW_003804370.1, forward strand.
TCCTGAAGAAGAGAGCTGTCAAAGCGGGAAGCAAATGCGGATCTTCATCCGCGAAATCAACTTGCTTTGACTTCGTGGGGTTGGACCCTAAGGTCATCTGTCGCGAGCAATGCGGATCATTTTTTGTGATCCTATATTTTCGCGATGTTAGGGCCATATTTTCTGATGCATCCAGAGATTGGGAACGGGAAGGAGGGGAGAAAACGCCAGATTCTTGGGGCTAACATTTAGAGCGCTGAACTCACTTCCCGTGCTGGATACGAGCTGACCCATCTATCGGTGAAGAGAACATTTGGAAGACCTGGAAAGAGCTATTTTTTCGAATCGCCACCTCCCAATTCTACTACCTTATCGAGAAGAGATTATTCTTCATCATCGAGCATGTCGATTCTCGCCTACGAAGGGATCTCTTGGCTCAAATGTTCTCTTCAAACTACATCCCTCATCCGGAAAAGGCCGCCGCTCGAACCATCGTGGCGAAAGCAAGCGACTGATCCCATGCATCGCGGACTTTGAATGTTTTCTCCGGCCGACAGAGGAGAAAGCACCGCTATTATTCATTCTCTGCATAGAAAGCTCGAGCATTGTGGCTTTCTTCCACGAATCCGAATATTCTGGAACGCATTCTTCAATCCCTTCCAGAAGCCTCAGACCCTGTGTTGCAATAGCCAATCGATGTCTGTCAGACACGAATTGTAACAAACTGAATTTCTGTCAATCATGTTACATTCTATTCGATTTGAGCGAACCCCGCACGTAATAATTCTGCTCACCTCATTGGTCCGGTCAACGCCTCCTTTGGTCAGTTTCGGTCGACCTTGACCTTTCGCGGTAGCATCGCTGCGCGGCGGCAAGGCATCACGCTGCAGAAGCCTACGAATGTCCGCCTGGCAGCTCGTCTCGAGGAGAATTCTCACCCACCGATTATCCATTGAGGGATCTGTTAACAACAAGGCGATGGACAGCAAGGTCTCAAATGGGATCACGATCAAGAACACTCGCACGCTCGCTCCGACCGGCCGTAATACTCTACGCCCCGACGAGTCGGCGTGTTGGACGATGGTCATGGACCGATAGCATGAGGCGATACATCTGACTGAGTGTCGGCTCGAACAAAGGGTGATATCTCGAGTGTTTTTCGAAGTTGTTGTCAGAATCGAAAGTAAGCTGTTACGCAGGACAGCGGCTCCGGAGGCAAGGCGGAGCGAGAGCCCGGAGGCTCCGTGAATTTTCGCCTTGCGCACCATGTCCAGCACCATTGCGCGTCATCCGCGTCGGTCGGGAAAGATCTCCGATGAACGAAAATGGGTTTCTGGGAGGGAAATACGGTAGCAGCTCACTCGCTATCTCTCCTTTATCGCCCCGCTATCGCCAGAAAATCCAAGAGGCGATATCACACGCACGCGTCTCGCCTTCGATGAATATCTATTTGATGCGTAACCCTTCGGACTGCGGTCACATCGGGATGCAACTGTCCGGGCGAAAGGAGAAAAGGCTGGACGATTGAGAGGAGAAATGCGAGCAGACACAGAATGTCAACCCGTAACGACGACCAGTTACGCAAAACCATTACGCGCCACAGAAGTATTTCAAAATTCACGAAGCCACATCGACCTCCCATGTCAGGGCTTCAGTCGATATTGCCGGCTGCCAGATCAATTCTGAAGAGGGGAAAACCGCCATTCATTCTTGAAGATGTAGGAATGAATTGGATTCGAATTCAATATATGTATGTAGATAGTAACAAACAGCCCATACGACTGAATCCCGCCAGCTTTCGGATCAAACTTCTTCTTTGCCACTCTTCTGCGATAGCGCAACTGGACATTTAAACTACTATAACGATAATCCCGACAAGCTTGGAATCGTGTGTTTCAGATCAATTTGCAGGAGCCCGAGCTTTGAGTGGCACATACAGAAGGATGTACTAATGAGGTCGTAAGCACAGCCTCCGGGTCGACTTTCTCATCATCGGAATCCGCATGACTTGACAAGCGGAATATGGAGCCACTCGGGGGATCCTACCCTCGCTTCTCGAGAGATTTGTGCGCGGAGCTCGAGTCGGACGCGTGGAGAACTGCCCATCATGATTCATTTAGTTCGTATGTATCGAAGCATCCTCAACCGAGAATGACATGCTCCCCGGAAACCCATAGAGTGCTGAGAAAAAGACGCTCCCGGCCGATGGCTTATTGACATTGAATAGATCCGGTTTCTCCGAGTACAGGTGATGGATACTCGCGTCGGCGTGACTTCATTTCCTTCCCTTGGCCTGCCCCCACGGCTGAGCCGATGCGGCAGCCCCCATGGCAAACGGCGAGCAGACCGTTGATCCTTTCCTAGTTACGGAGAACCCGGTCTTCTGAGGTCATCCTTTTCAAGCGCGGAGCTCGGAGATCCCACTTTCCGCTGTCTCATAGGGAACCTATAGCTGATCGGTTGTGTATTCTCTGTATGGAATTTGACATCCATTTTCACTGTGCGCTCGAACAGACCATTCGTCCTGATCGAGTTCGAGTCGGAGGGTAACGACGGAGCCGATCTCCCCGCTTTCTCATTCCTCCCGTGTCCTCCCTGATGAATTCCAGGATAGACTAACACATCGTGCGAAAGACGAACAAATGAGTCTAGAGCGTTCGAATCTTCAAGCTCTTCAAATTCCGCTCCAGGGGTATGCTCTCATTAAGGGTGCGGAGGAACTGTTTCCTGAGAGTTATTTTTATTCGAAGTACTCGTTGTTGACGGCATAAAACGGTGAATTCGAATCTGAAGGAAGGAAATGCGAAGACGGAATCCTCCCTTTTTCGAAACGAAGCATCCCGGATTATCGACACAGCGACTGCAAATTTGCGCGGAGGTTCAACTCCCTCCAACGACTGGAGAGTTCGCTCATGAACTCGATTAAAGGCAGTGAGAGAGATACTTCGAGATACTTTGCTTATTGACACGAAAGCGACACTAATATTACCGTGAGAGCGAGCGATGGAGCCGAACAAAGGGAACTTCAACATTTACCTTTTTTCAATAGCGTATTTTTCAAATCAATAAGTCGTCTGCTGACCAGCATCTCGCTTCTGGGTCGCTTTTTCATTGATGATATCATGAACATACCGCGGGAATGTCTCTTTTCTGACGACTTCATCAAGTCTGCTCTGCGCAAGAAACATAATTCTCGAACGTGCCTTGGCTCAGGCTTCCGATCCTTACTTGTATTTTTGCTCAAGGAAGAAGGAACCGTGTGAAATGAGCGTTTCAAATTTCGAACTCTCCACTGTGGAGAAGAATGCCGTGCTTGCTGGTATCAATGACTGCGTGACATTTTTGTGTTCGCGGAAGAACTCGTCGACGATTTGAAGATGAAACTATATTCTGCACGTCCGGGTCGAGCGATTCAGACTGACGAAGAATCCTTTGTCATTTTCGGATGTCTTGATTTATCACGCCGGAATTCCAGCTCGGAAATTCTGATGATGGGCTTATCCGTTGACATTCTTCGAGGTTCTGTTCCGTGGAGGAGAGAGGGAGGTTTTCCGTCAGAGTGGGGGAAGAGCGTTACCATTTTACGCACAATCAGTTGATATGGGATACTGTTCCCCGTTGATCGCAGCACCTGTTCGTAGTTTGATGCTGTCATTTAGACGCCATCATTGGGGCGCCGACGCAAACAGAAAACGGCTCATGAAAGGTCATTTCTCTTCTTTCCGGCATACCGGGCAATCAGAAAGCGGCGAGAAATGAGCCTCGTAATTGCTCAGGGATTCCACTTTCCGCCGATCGCATCCCTGCTCCATAAGCACGAATATCCCGAATTTCTTCTGTCGTTTCTGGGAGCAGCAATAATAATCTTCCCGTGAATGATGTCCCGACACCATTGCTCCGCTTCCAGGGAGTGCAAAACCGAAATCTGAATCTCGAATCGTACTCTCAACAGATAATCAGCGGATCTCGCCAATTAGCTCACATTGTCGTGAAGAGTCAGCGGGTTGAGCGTGGAGCCCACGACCTGGCGTCCCGCCTTCTCATGATCAGACGACCATGCACACCTCTTGAAGAGAAGCCTTCCTTTTAGACTAATTCAGTGGGGGAAGAGCTCAGATGGCTCCTCAGACGCTTGGTCATGCAATCCGTTTGTTAGTCCTTTAGTTGTGATACTCCAGCGCGGAGGATGCACGCTATTAGATGCAACGTAAATAAGCTGCCGACAGCGAGCGACTCGCTCGAGACATTCATTCTCCAGCAGCTTCCGACAGTATGCGCATTACGGCCTTGCGGCGGGAGCGTGAGATTGGATGATGTCGCTTCGCTGGGTATAAGCTTCAGAGTCCACTGAGTCAGAATCGTAGCTCTCTCTCGCTGAGGACATCGGGTCGAAGAGCAATGATCATGCTATTCCGGGGAGCGGGGGCCAGATTTCTGAACACCGATGCTCATGGAACACTGATCGGCGATTCGAGCGCGCAAAAATCGTCACGGTGGTTTGGAACGGGGATTGCTGATTCAATTATTGAACACCTCATTGCTCCGTATGAGTCGTTCAGTCAAGGATTTCGCCTCGAACTCTCTCTGGAGAGTTGAGCCTGGAGGAGTACCGACTCCGGAAGCACGCCGAGACGGTAACGAGTCGAAAAGGTGGAAAAACTCGAAAAAGTGGAGAGTGTGATATTTAAGAGCGACGGCGGTCTTCTCGCCCAGTTCAGCAATGATTATTCACGTGAACGATACCCTTAAGAGCATGGAAGCCCACATCGAGAGCTGAAATTCCTCGATGCGGTCGCTGGTTTTCTGTACCACAGATTCGTCAGCAGAATATTTCATCTTCGCTCAGCTGGCTAAAAACGTCACCTGCTGGAAGAATGCTCCCGAGCATAGCCCTTAGAGAAATGTTGAAATAAAAATCACGAGTATCTTGATACCGGAAGCCGTTGATGTCGATGATGCGACTGATGGAATTACGGTCGCAACCGATCCGAGCCGAGAGGGATGAATTTACTGGTCGAGTGCCGGTTAATGCCGACCGACAGACCGATGCGCGAATAGCTTTCACGTCCTGATGAACGACCTGTTGTGCGATGCGACGAACAGTCACTGATTCGTCGGCTCCATATTCTTCTGTAAGTCTTAGGATATCGCCAGATCGAGCGAGCATTGCTTTTCTCACAGCTGGCAGAATACAGAAAGTCGGACTGAGGTGTAAGTGAATCGACTCGACCGCTCGCCTCTTCGCAGCCTTCCATCGGCTCATAACACTTTGTCGGCGTGTGGGGCGGATATCGCGCATTGTTCCAGGGAATGTCTGTTTAGGTGACTCTCTTCTGCCGAAGCGTCAACGGAGGCAAGGTCGGTGGGGGAGAAACATATAAGTTGCGGTCGACGGTCAGAGACATCGCATTCGGATAGTTCCTCTGGCTCTAGCAACATGGTGAGAAGAAAACCTATTGTTGGCGGCATCTGAGGGCGGGCAGATTCACGGGCGAACTAGCTAGTGCATGCCTCCGGCCCGCCCGTCGGGTCCGCTGTTGCTCTGTCTGTGAGTTCCGCGCGGGTTCGCTCTTATCGAGGTCGAAGTGAATTCGGACTCGAGACTCCTCGAACCTTCTTGGAAGAGGTCTCCCGAGGAGCCGGGTCGCGTGTGATGGCGACGAGTGTTATTCCCGAGTCCAGCAGATGCTGAATTCTCTAGGTGAGCCCGTCCCCTACCTTGCCTCATTTCAATTTCTCTCCATCGTCTCTTTCCAGCGTAGATGCACCACCCTCGTCGTTTTGGTCGCCGCCCTCGTCGGAATCTCGGACGCCGGTAACATCCCGGGCGGCGGTCATGGAGGAGGGTTCGGCCATCGAGGATTCAATGGTGGGCCCGGGAGATTCGGTGCCGGAGGATTCGGTGGGGGCCACGGGCGGTTCGGCGGCGGTCCCGGAAGATTCGGAGGTGGCCACGGAGGTGACTACGGAGGTGGATACGGGGGCGGCTATGGGCAAGACTATGGTCCCCCAATGCCGTATCAGTTTGGTTACAGTTCCCAAGACCCGGATGGAACTCACGCTCACAGCCAGACTTCGGACGGACGTCGAGTACAGGGTCATTACGTGATCCAACTGGCCGATGGTCGTCAGAGAAGAGTCGACTACACAGCTGACGAGACCGGCTTCCATGCCAAGGTGATGACGAACGAGCTCGGAACCGAATCTAAGGACGCGGCAGATGCTATCTACGAGTCCTCCGCGATTCCTGGGGATCAGGCGGCGATCCAAGGGGGACCCGGCCCGAGAGGACCTTATGGAGGGGGACCTGGTCCAAGAGGACCTTATGGAGGGGGACCCGGTCCAAGAGGACCTTATGGAGGCGGACCGCATCATGGATTCCGAGGTGGTTCTTTCGGGGGTCCTCACGGTGGTAGAGGTTTCGGACCTGGCGGTAGATGGTAGTTCCGATTTACATCAACTGTAGATACATTTGAAAATTGTAATTTATTGCATGCTGCTCGACAATGAATCTCCTGAGCGATTCCATTGTGCGGAGGGACGTCAGCGTGCAGAAGACGTAGCTAAAGAATTTAACGCTCGACTCCATCCCAACCGATCTGAACGGCGTGGGGCTTGAGCGACATTCAAGGTTTTGTGAGCATCAGACACCCTATGGGCATGGGAGTATCACCTTCTGTTTTGAAGCTGAATAAAAGTGACGGAAGATATTTTTTCGAGACTGATCGCCCCTTCTCTGGAATGATAGCGTTTTCCCCGAGTCAGTTTTTCTCAGAGAGAAAATACATTTCGATGTTTCCCGAAAAATCGGGTTGAAATTCCTTCATTCTCAACTCGCTCCCGAAGCTTAGTCTCTGGACACGTTGAGAGGGGTGACTGTTCACATCCACGCTCCTCTCCCGACGACAGGTCAGAGCCAGGAGCGGTCAAATCAGAGAAATTCTCGGAGAGATCGGGAGATGGTAGAGCACAGTTGTGAGCAGTTCAGTAGTGCTGTTAGGGTATGTGTCCATGCACCGTCCGGTCTGCCCGCGCCAGGGTAGTTTGACGAAATCGGACGACGTTTCGATATACCACGCAAGATGCTAGCAGAGAATCATGGGATCAACCTTGATTGTTCGAGTTAAGTAAGTCCGCTGCGCAGTCTTCAGTGACGGCTCTGGTGTTCTTCGACCCCAATATTTCCTGTTCTTGGCGTTCCGCAGCTTTTCCGTGGCACTCACGTGGAGCGGCGAAGTTGTGTGAGAATTCCCTCCTCAGACGAGATCTTCCTTCCTTATCTCCCCAGTTGATCCACCGGTGTAATCTGTGGTGAGAGTGTGAAACAGATGTATCAAGACAAGTGTGAGGATGGTATACTTTAGGAAGCCCTCCGAGAGTTTTCCGGATCGGAGTTGTCCCCGGTCCTTGAAGGTGAAAGGGTAGCTCCACAGTCACGACGGGCAGCGAGCGTGGCTTTCGAGACTGACGTTGCCATACTCTCCAGCCTCATTAAGTCCTGAATAAGGCGAATTCGGGGAACGTTGATAGGATATCAGCTGGAAGATCGCGGTGATCGCGTCGACGGACGGTATCCGTCGATCCTTTCCAAGACTGTGCCAAGGTGCCCCCCGAAGATGTACCACTTCACCCCTCCGAATGCTCCGGGCGTCAATGATCAGGTATAGCTCCTGAAGAAGAACCCAGTAGGCAGATACAGCCAGGAGGATCCGGGTGGGACCTGCAAGCTCCGTCGGATAAGTGCCGGAACTCTTTCCTCGCGGAGAATGCTGTTTCTCGCTCGGAGAGAGTCCTCAAACAAGAATAAATCCCAAGGGTGAAACTCCCTGGGCCCGTGAGGTAGTGTAGTTGGTACCTCACGATACGGCGCATGCTCATGGTTTTCTCGCCTTCTCTTACTCGGCGGGCTCGGCACGGTGAGACTCGCTGCACCGGGCAGTTTCCGTCCCCCAGTTCCGCATCTCCGAATGTCAGAAGAATTCCGTGTCACTCGGAAAGGTCTGTGCAAGGGAAGTAAGAGCCCCGGACCAAGTCACCTAGGAGAGCTCCGGAATGCGTTGGACGAACCGCTGATATGGACGTCTTATACCTCGGGGGCCCAAAGTATCGCCGTAAATATTCTCATTGAAGGCCACGCCCGTCTATTTTTCGAACACCAAAGACCCGCCCGCTCATCGGAGACTTGCCGTCAATTGCGGACTGCCCGTCGATTTTTTCCGTCCACTCACAAGAGCGAGCCCGGTCACTCGCACTGGTATGGTATATTGAACCAATAGAACGAGTACCAGGTCAGACGACAGACGAACCTCCGCAATCTTCACGACACTGGTGTCTGAAGTCGTACTCTCGAAAGAGCCCGTTCATTGGAGACTGACCGTCCATTTCATTTGCCCTTTGAAAAATGCCCGCACATTGGGACCGGGTCGGTTCGCCGGTACATGACGGTCGACGACCAGCCGTTGGAGTGCGTTTTCGATTCCGCGGCTCGTGGATCGCGTTGAACGCCCCCCTGGACCTCGCCCTGCTTCACTCCCCATCCATGCGATATAGACCTGAATTTTTCCGATTCGTCCATGAATCGCGGATGAGATGTCGCAGAGTTGTCGACTGCTTTCCCGACAGGATTGTATATTCTGTGGTTGGCTTCACACATAAGGAAACATGCCAACCGCATAGAGCCGAGAGCAATTTTCTCATCGGTACTCCGTAACTGGGTTTGAGCAGAGAAGAGAGCACGCGTTTGTTATGTTTGGGTGTCCCTTCCTCTCGGGCGCCCTTTCTCCGTGTGCACTTTCCACCCGGACGAATCTCTCGGAGCGAGGTCTCTCCGAAAAACCAAGTCTCAGCCTGACAATCTAATGAGTGCTCTCGACGGAGCGCTTTCGAACCTCCGACTCGAGCACCAAGCGCAGAGCGCGTTCGACTGTCACTATCGAACGCCGGTCGGAAAAGTGATCCTATCCCAAGAATTGACCGGAGGATTCGGAACATTGAAAAGCGGCTCCCAAGCCCGGATTTCAGACCGAGAGCGATCTCGGCGGTTTGGCTGTGGCTCGGAACTTCGTGAACTTAGGAGCTCGCACTGCCTGCTACATCAATTTGTGCTTCGAGAACCACTTCGTGTGTACAGCTCTGGAATTGCCGCCCCGCGGGGGATCGGAGAGCGCGTTTATGATTGCGGCGTGAGCGCGACGGCTGCGGAGGAATCTTCCCCGTAATGGCTCGTTTTGCGGTACTTCTAACGGCTGCAGCAAACGTCTTCACAGTGTTCGGTAAGGGACTCTAATTTCGATTTGAGTGTGTTCCAAGAAGGAAGATATCCCGATCTGTTTGAGAGTCTAGTCCAGAGTCTAGCGGTCTTCGGTCTGTTCGAGTTCTCTGGTCACTATTCAAACAAAGCGGATAATTTTCGCTGCGGGGTGACACCTGGACGGAAACGAAGCACGAACATGAGAATTACCTTCTACCGATACATGTACATGAGCTGTTGATAATAACGCTTCGACTAGGATGATCTCACAGCATCGGAACACCCGTTCTTGTCGGGCCGATATAGACATTCGAAACGATTCTAGCCCATTTCCCCCAAGGTATCCTCGACAACCGAAAGTAATCGCGTCCAGATGGAGAGGCGTACCAGGCGGAACGGTTTCGTGCTCTTCTCGCGGTCCTTGTCCTGCTCGTCCGTGATGCAATCGAGGATGCAATCTCCTCACGATGCGACGGTTTGCAGCAGAGTCGTACCCTGATCCGGTCGAAGCGGAATTGGATGCGTTCCCCGTGAACAATTTCAGAGGAAGCGAAGGGAGCTTAGTGGTCCACCGCTGGAACGAGATTCTCGGGGAGCCTTTTGTCCAAACAGAATTCGGTCCTGAAAGGAGCTCGCGATCCTGGCGAATGAACCTCGTGAGGGCTGAACATATCCTTCTCCGGGAGATCTTGAGCGATTTCGCCGACCACCGCGATTGACACTCCGTCCTTCGAGGCTCCTGGAAGTAGGTGCATCGACGGGAGAAATGGACGAGTCGGAAATCAATTCCGAGAAAGGTCTCTCTATTACAGTCGGAGATTAATTGTTTCCCGAAGCCCTTGTCTCGATGCTCATCGATCTGTGCCGTATCGGATATCCATACTCGTACGTCGATGTCTCAGATAATTCAGTTTCGCACTCCCCCAGGACCTTCGTGTCTTTCTGCGGTGAACACAGGGTCCTACATTTCGCTTTCGCTACTCGAGTGATTCAATATCGAAGATCGCACAGCGGCACTGCGGCGAGATCTGCTGAGGAAAACAAGTCCGCTCGGAGATTCCAAGCGGTTGACCGCGCAGCGATTCACGACCCAGAGGAATCTAGCCATGGAAGAGAAGATCGGTCCGCATATCGATGTTTCGAATGCCGCTTCTCAAGAGGCTGGCACATTTTCCGGAATGTATTATTTATAGGTGCTGTTCTAAAACTTCCGGTAAAGTGAGAATGTTTCATGATCTTCGCTCGTGTACGAGTTTTTCGAGCCGCTCTTCCGACTGTCATAAGTCGCGCGCCAGACGGCATCGAGTGCAGGAATTGGAATCGGTCACCGCGAGGCCTTCCCGGACAATCGTATTGAAGAACTCGTCTTGTGACTTCAGGAGGTACCAGTTGCTCGGGAATGTTTTCTTGGGAGTATCCCTTCCGAGATATCGTTCTGCAACCACGTTTGTCGAGATGACGTGGTGGCTGACAGGCTGGTAATGGTCGGACAAAAACTTCGAAACGGGGTCATCGTGAGACCTCCAGGCTGGAAAAAGAGTTCATCAAGCAAACAGTTTCATTTTAGAGAGTTGCCTTCGACCGCACGGTTCCTTTGAACCCGGCTCTCCCCGTCACACGCTGAATCTTCTCTGCCCGTCTAGCAACTTACGACAGAATCACGTCATTAAATTAGAAGCCTTGCTTCACACTAATTTCGAGCTGATCCACCGCAGCTCTCTGGCCCATCGAGACACGATTTCGATCGGCATCCGAGGCTTGTTTACGATGAAAAAATCCTCCGAGGTCGCTCCCGGGCTCGAGGATCTCACGGAAGATCCTTTCGAGAACCCTCTCCGTCTAATGTGTCTGCGTGGCTCGGAACTGCTAGGTTACGCGAGCGTAGAGTCTACTACCTTGGTGAGTTTCAGGGGCTCTCAGCTGGGAAACTCCGATTCGGACTCTCGAGAATCTTCCGAACAAAAGTTCTTGGAGTGGAGGGGAGCTCATGGCTCCGAAGTATTCTCTTGGGATGGTCTGCGTTGGCGTAACTCGGCTTCTTGAATTTTAATTTCTGTAACGAGATTCAGGAGGCGAGGGAGACAGTCATCCAGCTAAGTGAGAGCTCTCAGCAATTATGCAGAGAACACTCTGGAAAACTATCGAGACAATTATGCCGAACGCTATTCCATGTTTTCTCAGAGGAGGGGGTCCCGGCTGAGATGAAAAACAAGCGGAACTTTGGAATGAATGCGCTTGCGCGTATGAAATCCGTCCCGTGTATCGTCGCCTTGCGGACGCTCGAAATTGGGTTCGATCATCGCTGGCGCAACTATTGACTATGACAACTACATACTGGAATGCTTTGCAGCCGTGATATGGTGGTTGAAGAGGAATTCCTACGAAATCGCGGAAACTGTCCCTGTTTGGCTCTCGTGGATCTCGAACTCGCAGCTTAGGCGCTAATTCTCGTTCCCTCAAGGTTGACGTCTTTGTCGAATGTTTGCTCCCGTCTTGAACTCCACAAACAAACGCTGGGAGCCTTTAGAAACTTGAACTCCAAAATAGGCTCCAGCAAACACCCCAATCATCAGCGCTTTCAAATGTTCGCAATGACCTGCTGTTTGCGATGACAACGCCAGATTCTGGGGGAGCGGCTGATAGGAAAGTCTGGGGCGTCCCCTGAAACCTTTGAAAAACCACGAGTCGAGACTTCCGGCATTCAATAGCGGCCTCGGAATAATTTCAGACAGGATGCTCAGAATTCCGGGGTTGAAAATAGCTTCTCGCAGATTCGAATTTTTTGAGCCCCCCTGTCTCCGTCCGACATGCCATCTCGGGAGTTGCGTTCCTCTTCGGCTTTGTTTACCTGCTCACGGTGTTTGTTTATACGATGGAGTCGAGTCCGACGATTCGTTGGCTTCGCACTCGGCGTTGATGCCATTGACCGGCTTCGGGAACACAGCGTCCGCGCACTGACCTTGTAAAACACTAAACATTGTCGCCACTCTTCGGTGGGGCATGTAGTCAGCGAGGAAACGATTTAGAGAGCGATTTTCCGATCGACTGCTGGTCTGCTCGCTCGTTCGAGCTCGATGTACATACATACTCCTTGTTGGGTTCCAGCGAATAATAGGAGTTCGGCATCCGTTCAGCGGAATCGAATCATTCCCCATCGGCTTTTTTATGTCGACACGGAGATCGCTTCAAAGACAGCCGCTTGATTCAGTCAGACAGATGTTCTCTGTTCTGTCCGCGATGAAAGTACGTGCTGAACGTGCAGAGGCAATAGAATTCCTGCTGATAACGAGGGTTGCGATTTGTGATGTTTCGGATATGGTTTGTCGAATATCTGGGTGGAAGTCGATTTCGCAGTCACTCGATTCTCAGAGGAGATCGCGAGCCAGCTCTTGAGGAGGTTCAGGAGCATCTAGGTAGTGGGGGCCGCCCGACGGAAGCATGTGAGGGGGAAGACAGTATGAGTTTTCCACAGAGACACCCACAAATCGACTCAGTCAGTGTGTAAGCCTGGTGAACTTGGCCCAATGCGCTGCGCTCAGCGTGAGGTCAGTCCAGCTCTCCCGGCGAACCTCGCCCTCGAAGATTCTCTCCATTGCGCTTGTGGCACCGATTCGGGCTCCGTGAGCGACACGGAGTTTTTTGATCGTATCAAGCATCGGAATCTTCTTCGATGACAAGCCATGGAGAATGGAATCCTTTGTAGGGAAGGTAGTACGTAGAGGGTGATTCGACGTGGCTTCAGCGTGGTGGCAAGATTTCGCGCGGGAATTCATCGGCATTTTCGCGAGACCGGTAGGATTCATTCTTTCACCCAAGCCAGAAACGGAATCAAATGGAGATGATAGAGTTCTGACTCCGCCCCGGTAGTTGAGGAACCAATTCGGCAAACGCGGCTCGACTCGGAAGTACGTGATGTACGGAGGGCACGTGGGGCTTGAGCGCGGAGTTCGCGATGAGGTCGACGTGGCGCTTCCAGAAAGAGCTACGACTCAATTTCCGTCTCGGCCCCGTTCGAGAAAACTCAGAGGAAAGTTTCCTAAAAGCATTTCCCTGCAGATCCCGCTCACTCGGCCCTGAGAGTTCCCAAGCTCGAGTCGGAAGACCTCGCCACCCCCCCCCCCCCTCCACGCATCAATATGCGGCCTATCTCCTGGAACTGCTGTGAGGTCGATAGGATTAGTTCTCTCAGAAAAAAAATCGGATGAGCGAGGGAACCTCCGGACTTCAGATAGAAGCGCTGCGGCGACCTTAACACGCTTCCATCTCTCGGTTGCTGCCACGAATTAGAAGAAAAAATGGTCCCGAGAGTTCTTGCAGAATCCTTTGAACGATGCGACGATGTATAAGAGCCCTCATGGAACCCCCTTAGCGAAAAACTCTGCCCACGTCATTGTCCGTCCAAATAAATGTCGCTGGAAAACTTCTCCCGTGATGATTTTCCCCCAGCGTTAACTTTGCTTTCTCGTTCATTTCCCGGAATCTTGTGATGAGGAAAACGAAAAAGCAAAACATTTTCCTGAGATGCTGGGGAGGAGTCAAGCAAAAGTGCGAAGCATGGAAGTTCTCGCCGCTATTTCCTCATCGAGAGCCCCGGTTCCGGTGTTTTCAACGGGGTCGAACGGTCCTGACATGGTCCCGCACGTCTCATCGATCGGGAACTCGGTCCAGTCCTTAGAGCATCCTGACGGAGAATATTTCCACAGAAGAGGAGCTAGCTCGTCGTTCTCTCCGGTGCGCTCACTTAGAGGACAGAGTGGGTTCCGACGTAGGGAGTTTCTTAGCATATCTCATGGTGCGGAATGGTCGCTCTTCGATAACCCGAGTGCCTTCCTCTGTCCGAATAGCCCGTCAGCAACGTCTCCTCCTCCATTTATGCAGGAGCGTCGGTGCTTCCGTTCTCGCCGAGGATGGAGCGAGGGAGATTCTTGGAGCACCATTCCTCACTTGTGGATCCCCACGTTTGATGCCAAACCTAAACTGAAGGAGGCTTTCTGGGCTTCAGAGGTATCCGATTCTCCACATTGGAAGGCTTGCCCAGTCCTCGATACTATCAATGCCGCTCCCCGAGCGTCCCAAGAGCTCAGTGCTCGCAGGGGAGATGCCTTATAAAACTTTTGCGTCGAGATTTTTCCGCCACGGCCCTCGTTGTCTCCCTCGTCTATCAAAATCGCATCAATCTCATCACGTCATGGATATATCTGTCGCGACCCGTGGATCCGACGATTGATTCGATAGGTCCTCGCAGATGATATTTCTGTCAAGCTGAGGCACGATCGAGGAGTTCGTCTTCTCGTGACGCAACAACCCATGCTTGCTGCAGCAGAAAGCCCGCCTTGAACTTTATGATGAGCTACCGAGGGAAAATTTCCTCTTGAAGGAGCAATGGTCGTGGATCCTCAATTCCACCAGTCAGGACCCACCCGATCATTATGTAAGTTCTCGCGAGCTCCCCGGGAGCAGGGTGCGTCAGTACGATCGGACGGAAATTCCATCGGAGAAGACCAAACTCCATGGGTTGCGAAAACACTTATGGCTCGGAGGAAAACAGAACCTCTACGAGCAAAGACGAAGTGGGCTTCTGGCTTTCCTTCAGCCTCCAATTCCCCGAAGTGGCGAGCGGGCCTCTCTCCCGACGAAAAGGGAAAATCGTATATCCTCCTCCGTGGAGAGCCTCCATTACCTGCTCCATGGAGACCTTTGTTATGGTCTGTCGCTACTTTCGTAAAATATTTCTTCACTCACCTCTGGCTCCTCTTGCTTTTATCGGCAAGGTCGGTTCCCCCGACGCCGCGACGCCCGGTACGAGTCTTTTAATGAGCGTATTTTCGTGGAATGCCAAGCCTTGGAGGAATTCCTTGTCGCCGAGCTTTGGATTGTTAGTCCCGAGGCGAGGACTTAATCTCCTTCAGCTCAGAGGATTCGGAAGGTTACAAATCCTACGAACGGATTACATTATACGCGCCTTCGTATGGAAACCGAAACGAGCTGTAGAGAAAGGTTGTGTCCTTGTCTGCTAATGCGTCGAGAGCGATCACCAAGCACTTCCGAGCAAGATGAAACCTCGAGAGGACTGTTTCCCTCCTGGAATTCCGGTCGCAGAAGTCACATTGATCATCGGAGCACTTCTGGGATTTAGGGACTCTTTCCCGAGGAAATAGATCCGCCAGAATTGTATCCCAAGGCATATGAGGCTGTAAAACAGACGCGACCGTCGTCGTTTGCCGAAATTAGATGAGACGTTGTGCGCCTTCCACGCATTCTCCGAGCCACATCACTACTCACGGTCGAGGCACCGGTACACTATAAGGAGTGTATTCTCGTGAATTCCCTGAAAGCCATGAATCATGACCTGAATTCTCAGATAGTCTAGAATAGCGGAGGCAAGTCAGGGACGACGCGGTAGCGCAGAACGTCCCGAAGAGAAACCGTCGAGTTCCAGGGCTTTCTTCGACCGGAGGGCGTTGAGGGTTTCTCGAAGGAAATTCGACCATTTCTCATCATCCTAAGAGAATCGATCCTGTTTTGTGCGGTACGAGAATACCTAGAACGTGGAAGTCGTGAAAGTCAAGTGGCAGGGTGGCATCTACGAGTGCGTTGATAGGGGGACGGTTCCAAGGTCCTCGAGGGCAAGGAAGCCCGGAGGAGAATCAGCGCGGCCGTGGCGTGGTCGCACGGCGGCGATTATTCGCATCATGATTGCAAAGCTCCCTCTGCGCCGAAGCGAGTTTCGGTGATTGCATCGTTCCCAAACACGGGAACAATCCGCCTGTAGCGTGACGCGTTCGATATCGTACACTCGAAGTGATCGACGAAAGTGGCTGAACTTATCACGTTAGGCGAAGCCGCATGCGTGTTCGGAGACCGCACACAGTCCCCTTTCGGATCTTGCTGCTGTCGCCAGCTTGAACTTCCCCTTTGGAAGAAAATGTTCGGTGTGGGTCTCGCGACAGAATTTAGCACCGTGGACCTTTAGAAGGCTTTGAGGATCGAGAAGTGGTAATGGATTGAGGAATGTTCGGCACGGAAATACAATCTTCGGTTCGCGCCTCCGTGGAACTCCTGATCAGTACAGCTCTCACAGCCCTCAGACCGCACAGCTCTCAAAGCCCTCAGACCACACAGCTCTCACACCAGCAGCACACCTCTCGTCAGATCAGATGGGAAAACCCTTTCGTCAGTTCCACCGCCGAGCCTTCGGCATCCTGCCTATTATGGCTGTGTCGAAATTGGCGGCGACGTAGTGTGAAGGAGCTCTGTGGATTTGAGAGACGCCGACGCCATGTAACGTCGTCGGTGGCAGCTGTGACGGCTCGCGTGCTTTTCATAAAACGCAGCCGATATTCGCTGCATACGACATGAGCAGGAGGCTGCCCGAGCCGAGATTTTCGTGCATGAACAGAAACCGCAAGCACAAAGGCGCGCGACGGAAGAAACTTTTGACCAACGAACGTGACTCCCTCCTCCGAGCCCAGTATTTTCCTTACCATCGGTCTATGAACTGCAGGAGACTTTTCTGTCGCGGAGATTCCAGCGAAGAAAGTCCCGGCATAACCCGTGAATTTGGGGGAAGCGGCTTACTTAACAACGCCCTCTGTGATGGGGACTCTTGGTCAGCACAATAAGCCGCTTCGAGAACCCCTTTCTCGTTGACGGATCGAGACGATGACGGATCGATTGCTCCTCGGGATCCGCTTGCGAAAAGTTCGCGCTCGACAAGAATTTCTCCTCAAGCGATTGTTCGCGAGAAATCAGCGAGCGAAAGTCTCGAGGAGCGCAGAGCCGGGAACAACATGGGCAGCGCTGGAGGTGCGGGATTTCTCTCTTTGACGATCGGAGTTTGCCCGGGAATCGAGGCGAGGCCGGAAATTGGCGTTATTTTCTTTTCCTTGTTTGACAATCAGCGACGGGAAGCCGTGGGAGCGAAGAAACTGCGGCGAGCAAACGGCGGACGCGGAGGATGAGCAAACGAACTTGTCGCATCCCACGCGTAAACAAAACCATCTCCTGTTCTATACAAGCCGACAGTTGCCGGGTCGGAGTCCTGCGGCTTGCAAGCCTTGTCTATGCAAACTCGGTGTAGTGGGTGAGCGAGCACGAGCCTGACCGGTCGGTCAGAGCTGTCCATCGGGCCACTTGCCTGCCGAGGTATGGCATAACGCGTCTCCTCGTTTTCAGCCGGAGAGCCCGGGTCGGCTATTCGGTCACTGCAGTTTATGTGCTATTCAGGAGAACAACGAAAGCTCATCTTCCTCCCCGGGCATCCGTCATCCGGAGGTCTGCGGACAGAGCGCGAGCGAGGCGTGGACCTCAGCAGCAGGAGCTCTTCTTCTTTCGATCATTACGGCCATTGACGCTCACTGAGTGAGGGAAGAACCCGGTGGTCTGCAGGAGGGTCTCATCAGCCCATTCGATCCTGATGTTCGGGAGACGGACAATTCGCTCAGCTGAAGCAGCAATATCGCCGCTGCATTTTTTTCATCTCTCCGATGATGAGTCCTGCCTTGATTCAAGTCGAGGAGGGTCACCATCCGCTCCTGGAATCTACCAAGCCTGTCAGCCGCACAACACATAGGGAAACATCGCTGTGCGAGAGGGCGATTTTCCCCCTGTGATCACCGACTTTTCCCGGCGAAACGATCGAATCAAGTTTCCTCTTCGGCGCGGCTCCCACCCCCCCCAAGTTCTTCCGGGGGAGCTCTCGCGAGATCTCCGCAGCCGATTGGCTCATGATTTAAACCCTCTCTGGAGGGATGCTCCGGTGTGATCTTCGGCCCGAATTTTTTTTTGATAAAATATCTCTCGACTCGGCGAAGCGCCTCCGGCCAGAACGAGTGCTCCGCTCCCCCGGAGACGTCTCTGAATACGAATCCATCCGTCTCTCGAGCAGCACCTATTCCTTCAGCGGAATTCTTGAAAGCCTCGAGATGGCCTTCATCATTCTTCTGCTCCTAAGAAGGAAGACGACTGGTCCTGTCATCTCGTGCTCATCGGAGAGCCCACCTCTTCTCCTTGTTTCTGCTGCATTCGCTCCTCCGCTGCAAGCGCCTCAGGGAACCGCTTCTCTAGTCGCGGGTCAGTGTATTCCTTTCGGGACATCGATATTAATAACTTCCGACCAGTTCAACGGTCCGTCTGGCTGGCCTCATCGAGAAGAATTTATCGGCGAATGTCAATCTACACTGCTGATACCGGTGTCGTTGTAGGATTTCGGGGAAGTTCCCCGTCAAGTCGGGTCGGTTGGGGACCGTTCGATACAAATTCAAGGTTTCCGCGTCTGAAAGCAAATCGGCGGCCTAGGGAGCGAAACAGATCCTTCTGGCGTTCTACTTCCGGCCGATTTATTCCGACTTCGGGTCTGTTCCTAGAGAGAGGAAAGCTCATACTTTCTCGTGTGCCGCTCCCGGAGAACACGGACCCGAGACCAAAGGAGGCGGATCGCCGACGGCCGGGAAGCCAATGATTTCGGCCAACTTCTCAGTTTGCTCCGTGGGCTTTTTCGATGAGTTGGTTGAGAGAGAATTTCCGTATAGTAGACTCGAGAACGAATCTTGTTTCTCTGCGTTGAGGGATGGAGCCTTCCGAACGGCTTTTTTCCCCAACATCCCGTCCATCCCGAGCGATATTCCTCCCTTCAAGCGTTTCTATTCGCAGCTCGATCTCCTTCCGTCTCGAAGAACATGTGCCGGGACATATCCCCGAGTCCTGTCCCCATAAATAACATGTCCGCGGCCGTCCCAGGTTTCACTCGGGTATACTTGGGGGTTTACTTGTGGGGTGTACTTGGGGGGTATACTTCGAGGGAAGGCGGGTGGGGGAGGGCGAGGAAATATGGTCTCCGTTTCCTCTATTCCCTCGACAGGCTCTTCGCACAACGAGACAAGCGGTCCCATTCGACTAAGCATTGACTAACGAGAGACGAACTCCTTTCCGATTTCCAGGTTGCAAGTATGACCGCATTGCGAAATGCACACAGCCCGTGCGGCACGAATTGTCAGACGAGCGACTGAGTCTCGCGGCCAATCTCGAGGATCTCAAACTCTACTGCGACCGTATGGAACGAGCTCACAGGTAGCGAGGGGCGAAGGTGCTTCAATCTAATGGCGTTCTGCCATTCCTTCGAGCGAGACTTCTCGGAAGGTTGAGGCTTAAGCGTGTGCGTCTTCGCACGACGGGCCGGACATTACGCGAGAAACACCTCAGAGTGGATTGTACTCAATTACTCGCTCAATGCATACGCGGCGGTGCTGTCGACTAGAAACTAAGCTCACTTATGAATTAAATAACCTGATGAATAATATGGAGGGACGCTGCTGTCTCCGCTCGATGAGAGTAGCAGCGACGCGCAGTCGTCGTGGGAGACAACCCGACGCATATGTCATTGCATACATGCATGCGGCAAAGCGCAGAACATTTGCATTCTCATCCGGCGTCGACCGTCGACGTTCTCTTTGATACGCCGCCACCATCGTCTGGCCGGAGCGAGCGTCCCGAGAGCTCCATCGGCGACGGGGGATCACAGAAAGCACTTTCCTTTCAGATGCATCGAAATCGAGATCGATGTCTGCCCGCGCCAACTCAAAGATTCCTATAGACGTGCGATGAACGCGGAAAAATTCGTCATGGAGGACGTTTGCAAATCAGGCGATGCTCAGAAAGGTAATCCCAGCCGTTCCGTGGTAACAAGCTCGACGAGTAGCCACAGCGAGAAATCAATTCCACGATCTGCTCTGGACCGTTCACCCGGAGAGGAACCCGCTTCCCATTGTTGGCCGATGAGTGTAAACTCCATCGGGGTTTACGCTGAAGGTCGTCGTGAAAGTCATAGTCGTAAACAATCCCAGGCTTTTTCTGCCTTTGCATAGAACCTCATCGCACGAGCTCAGCAGGCTGATAATTAATTCGACTCGTGTTCAGCTATGAATGAATCTCAGCTCGAGCACAGGATTAGAGCAAGCGAGCGAGCGAAGAACATGAATAGGCTCCGTCGCCCTGGCGGCAGATAACTACTGGCACGGCTGAGGGGGCATCCGAGACTAGCTGCCTTATATGAATCGTAAATCGGCCTCTTCGCTCTCGCTACCGGCGACGATCAACAGATATTTGTATTGTTAGAGCGGAGGATATTTATTGAGTTCCCAGCTGCTCCACCGCCAATACCAGAAAGTGAGACCAGTTCACGTCGACGTCAGATAATAATGTCGGTCCCCGCTGTCTCCGCAACGACGCCACTCGATTGAATAACCCTTTATCCAGCCGCGTGACGAGGCCAATACTTCCCATAGGGTATCGAACGTGCACGCGACGAGATTAAGACTCGATAAATAGAGATCACTCTCATGCATCCGCCCCATGAGAACTCATCAGTTAGTTCCTCCTATACTCCTTTCTCGAATTTACTGCTATCATCGGGTCTTCCTGTTCGCAGAATACTTGAAATACGCACCTTGTTTCCGGGCGATGCTGATGGAAGGGGGATCCTGTCACGTGGCTTACTCTCACCTAATGGATGTGACCGTGGCCTTGAATCCATCACAACCAAGCGGCGATGTCAACCCCGAGCTCAACCAAGTTCTCCATCGTCATGTCATAGCGAATGTTTGTTGGTAAGTGCCTTAATTCCGCGCATACCGCGGTACAAATGTCATCGAATGGACTATCACTGCGTGCCGCGGATTGCTGTCACGTGCTCCGAATTCCAAAGGGGCGTAATGTCTCGCTACGGTATTATCATAATTATTCGACGTCATGAACGTATAACACAGTCGAATGAGAAGCTCCTCATTCTGGTAATTCTACTGGTTCGGGCTATTCGGGATTCTGTACCAGGACGGCTCAGGCGGAAAATTCGCCTTACGTTTCTCCCGCTCATGCCGAGTATTAATCCGGATGTGTACTAACCAAAACGCTGTCTCAGCGCTTACCACGCACTCCACGCGTGCTACATGGCAAATACGGCGAGAGATTGTGGCGCTGAAGCTCTCCAGACCTCGCTTAGATCCCTAGACAAACTCAATGGAGGAATGGAGCAAAGCTGTTCAACGGTGAGCTCAAACCCATGATCTAGGATCTGGGAGGATCTGTATGCATCTCTAAGTGCCCCGCTCGGGTAGCATTGGACATCCTCCCGTCGAGCATCATCTGAATACTTAGAGCTTATTTTCCTCGATTCTCTTGAAGGTGAAGCCATCGTGTGCGGGATACGTTGTGACTTCGGCCGCCTCACCGCTCGGCGGAGAGAGCATACTCCGCGCTATAGTCAAGGCTGTGCAAGGTGTGGGAACCCTCATCCTCAGAATATAATCCTTTCGGTTCGGAGGCCATCACCCCACGGACAAATCTCGCGAGCATTCACCCCCCTCCACAATCTACACGGGAAGGACGCAATTGTGGGAGAATCTCCAGTGCTCCCGTCTAATGAGACGAACTGATTGTGACATCCGTCTTCGGGAAAGGAATTAGAATAGACCTAGACAGACACTCGTTGAACAGGGAAACCTATCGTCGATTTGAGAGAGAGGAAGCCAACGATTCTCAACAGGTTTCACTCAGCGGACTAGCGTTGACTCTATCGGCCAACGAATTCGAACTCTGAATAGATTTCAATATATCCGGCTGGCTGACTCGCAATCGGAGTCGGACAGATAGATATGTATGTATGTGTACCTCTCGATCTCGAGTGAATATTCTCATGGGGATCTTCGAGCTATGACCCCAATCGACTCGGAATCCAAACTTTGGAGATTTCAACCCAACATATTCCCACTCGCATCCCAAGACGACAAATATCGGAGAGACCCAGTCAGTATTCAGAGCAGAGCTATAGCAAGGGGTCTGGTTTTGCTCAATCCGAAGCAAATTATTTGCGCTGCTCGCCCCCAACTCCGATTCCGAATCCGATGATGAATAGATAGGCCGCGGCTCCCCGGAATCGATGTCTTGAATCGAATGCAATTTGTTGCGAGACTCAGATTGAGTTCCACGTGTTTCTCGAATAATAGAAAATCTATAATGTAAGAATAGGAACAAGGAATGTTAGCCTCTGACGAAGCACAAAACAAGCCGTTGATCATTGATGTTCGACTTGTGGACCATGATTATAGGAGGACAAGTTTCGAACAAGAGTCGGAATATTTTACTTTGATCACTTACCCTATTCTTCATACGTGTTATAGTGCAGTCATTTATAGGGTCTGTTTTTATCGAGTTGATCGGAAAGTCCATTAAGAAAGATCTGTATATATGACATTGTTGATCAAAAGAAGGAACTTCACTCATTAATATCGAACCCCTCTCCGCAGATTATGATTATTGGATCAGTCTTAATAAATTGTGACGAAATAGAGCGACGAGAATCTGTGTCTGGAAGATAAATGTTGATCTTCAAACGCTCGCTCATCCTCGCATGCAGCGAACCATGCTCAACCCGATGATTATGCTTGAATTTTCCCGAGTACGCTTTCACAGAGCCCCAAGAATATTGACGAGAAATTCCGAGACTGGATAATACACGGTTCGATGATTTCATCGGGATTCTTTATATGTAATCCACCCAACTTCTGAGGGAGTTTTCTGAGATATAAATGATGATGATGATGATAAGCTTTTGCGAATTTCCTTTGTGCCGTTAAGATCAGAGTCAAGCTTTGTAGTACATAGTACAGCCAAGATTCTCTAATAGCTGATTGGGAGACCCGTCTCAGCTTCTCCAGGAGGTGAGCCTTCTCCTGAATCCCCATGCACCGGAGAGATTTCCTTGCGAGGTTTCACATCTCCGACGATAATTCCAGAAATGGAGAAAGATTGTAATAATGAAAGGGGATTTTGTAGGAACTCGCCGGGCCACTTTAGCCACAGAAACCGCGCGTCTCCCGATCGGGGATACCACTCGGAAAATAACGCTGTGGCGTAGGCCAAGCTATACTCTAGAGAAGATCCGGAGATATTCTTCGATGGTGAATTAGCGGAGGAAGGAATCAATGATGAGGAGGGCTCGAGAAAATGTTCGAGCTTCTTCGCGCTAAGCTGTGCTGGAACGATACCTTGTCATGTTTTGGAGCTCGCCCATCTCAGCGAATCGACTCTTATGGTCGAAATAAGATCATTCCTCCGGTGACCTCTAGTCGAGTCGCTGATGCAATTGATCTCATGTGATTAGTAATTGAGTGCGCCTCGCATCGTCAGAGTTCTCCTCGACAATGCGATTCAAGACGGCAGATATGTGGAGGATCGAATGAGCGCACGATGAGCCCAGTAGGAAATACATATATCCGAGCGATAAACCTAGGAAACCATATTCCACTTGGAGATTCCGGACGAATCGTACTCGGTCTCAGGAAGGCCTTGGAAAGTCTGGGAGATCATCGCGGGGCTGTCGGGGACCCGAGCGTTGTACATCATATTCAATCTTCACCTGCTACATCGCTTGACCATT
The DNA here is from genome assembly GCF_000255335.2 of Galendromus occidentalis. Lineage (NCBI taxonomy): Eukaryota > Metazoa > Arthropoda > Arachnida > Mesostigmata > Phytoseiidae > Galendromus > Galendromus occidentalis. The sequence goes on from NW_003804370.1 coordinate 1,047,490, forward strand.
TGGCGGCTCTTCTCATCGCCCGTCTCAGAATACTCGCTGGGGAACCTCGTCTCCCCAAGAGTTCTCACGGCTCCCGCTGATACCGAACGGTAATCATCGCGATTCGAACCATCGCAAGGGTCAGCGCTCACACGCGGTCTCCCCATGTGTGTGTGGTCAGAGATGACGATTCGTCCCTTGAAGTCTTCACTGACGGATGCCTCACAGAGACGGTCGTCAAGCAGACTAGGCGATTTTTAGTTCCGGAACTCTCGGGGAACGGCAGAGAGCCAGCTGACCATTGAGGCTCTATCCAGAACGCGCTCCAAGCAGGTCATCGGGATCAGGAGCCAAAGTGGAAACCACATCTTATCCTGTCATACGACAGTAGAGCAGTGTTTCCCAAGAGTTTTCCTCCGGTGGTCCACATTCGGAGTACGGAAGCTATCCAGGGCCCACAAGCACTAACAGAATACCGGAGAGAGCGGGCATCTCAGGGAAAGAAAGATGACGCTGACGAGAAATAAGGTCTGAAAGCATCAGTCTATCCGCAAATGATTGGCTAGGGTGATTCCACTGAACAAATTCAGCACTTGATGAATCTCGCTATGAGCCCTGAATCGGTAGTACGGAGTACTGCGGAAGTTCCTTGACCCCCTGGAAAATCGCCGTGCCCACCGGTGGGGCACTTGCCCGCTCTTGGCGAGCACTGGAATAGAGGGAGCGAAGCGTTGCCCGCTGAATCATCGCATCAGCACAGTGTCACTGTAGCTCCACATTGGAAATGACTTCACGGCGTATGCTGCAGTAGACGACGGAAGTGGTATCAGCGGAGCCCGAGAATTCATGATGCGCGACTCACGACCACCAACTCAGAATTAATCCCTTTGCTGCGGAGCGCTCGTTACGAATGCGCAGTACGAAATGATGGTCTAACTGAAAGCCTCATTCTCATCAACTAATGGAATCCGTAATTATGCGAGATCCGGAGTAATATCAATCATTGGGTAATTAAGGATAACCCCGGGAAAAACATCAGAGCGACTTCACCGAATCGACAGCCCTGAATCAGCAGCAGAAACCTTGCACATGGGCGTTAATTCGCATCTTCAACCAAACAATCAGTTCATCCCTTTGGTTGCATCATCCTGGCTAGGGGAGAGGCGACGCGTCGCCTTCTCGGGCAAACTCCTCCTTGATTTTCTGTCGGTCGATCTTGCCGGGAGAAGGCGGGCAAGTGTCATTCTCCGATTGTCCGTCAGCCTTATGCAAGACCAGATCCAGAAGAGAATCCGTCTTCGGTGACAACCCTGAATGTTTCCGTCTCTCTAGCATCTGATTCATGCGAGCAAAATGGAGATTCAAACTATATGAGCGTGACAGCCAGGAGGAACGGAGTAAATTCTCTATCTCCCGTGGTCTTTATTTCTCTTCAAAAAGAACCAGGAGACACACACGGTGCGTCGATCACACAATGACGCTACTGGAAAGTCACATGGAGAAAACCACACACAACAGCAGCAAGCGACCCACGACAAACATTATGAAGTGCACGAAGAACAGGGACTAGGAAGAGATCGAAGACGATGGTGGACTTGGGCGAAGTTCCCTCACAAGCACACACATATATGTACATATTCGCACGCACGCATACGAATGTGGGCCGGAATAACTAAAAAATATTTTCCTCTAGCTCACTGACGAGTAATCCTAATTCCATCCATGACTTGAAGCTCGGCTGCGGTGCTGAGATCCGTACTGGGCAGCGGCCTGTTCGCCAGTGACCGCCGAGGATTCGAACACCACATCGGCGGGATTCTTGGACTCGGTTCCGAGTTCGTTTGTGACAATCTTGGCGTGGAATCCGCTTTCGTCGGCGTGATATTCGACTCTCCGCTTGGTGCCGTCGGCCATCTGGATCATATAATGTCCTCGAACAGTTCGTCCATCGGATGTTTGACTGTGGCCATGCGAGCCATCGTGGTCCTCAGCTGAGTAACTGAACTCATAAGGCTGCGGCGGACCGTAATTTTCTTCAGAGGCACCGTAGCCCCCACCGTGTCCCCCGTAGCCTCCGGGAGGACTGGCCAGCACGGCTGTGCAAGCCGCGGAGACCAAGCAGACGAACGCGAAGCTTCTCTGGAATTCGGGAATCGGAGACTTAGCTGGAAAGTTGTTCTATTTAGAGACTCTGTAGCCTTCGACCATGATTGTGGTAAAGCCGTCGTTGGAGCCATTACGCTCCGTGCGTACAAACCATTTCCAAGAGAGTCAATAGCTTCCCGGGCTTCTAACTAATAGCCGGCAGAACAGGAGGGCGCTTTAAATAAATCTGGTCGGTGGGGATGAGAGGCGGAAAGTGAAAGTACTTTCACTTCCAATCCGATCGCGGTTTGTTGTACAACCTTCCTGTCGGAAACTAAATTGCGATTGCGTCACCGAATTCGGAGGGTCGTGATCGATTCTGAAGATTTCGATCAGTCGTTGGTGTGAACTTCACCTTCAAATCTCTGCCGCTTCAAGAAGTGCCAGACATGCGAAATCATGCCGCAGAATTTCCCCTCAGATTCTATCCATATTAGCATTTTTGACGGAAGCCAGATGAGCTCTGAAAATCAGCGAGAATACCTCCGGAGGCTCATCGAGTGTGCATGCCTTACAGAGTCGATGGAGAAAGCCATATCGGAGACGTATCAAATAAGGAGCCTTTCCATCGGAGTCTATGGGAAAGCAGTTTCCTTCTGACATGCAGTCCATGAGAAGCCGAGGGTCCCTTATGCGCGGGGCGGAGTCTCATGAGCTGTAGAAAATGACAGTGATGAGATTGTATTGAACGCCGACTTCGATGGGGGAGGGGGAAGGCGTAGTCGACGATTTCTGATTCCATCAACCACGAGCTCATCGTGCGGTAGGTGAGTGGAGTGTTCCCGGAAGAGGCACGATACGTCACACTGGTATATGGTGAACAAGATTGGTCGCTCTCAGTGCCGGGCCGTCGCCCTCGCCCCCGTCCTCCTTCCAGAAGGATGTGGCGATAAAGTGAGCAAGACGGTCGTCGCTCATGAGTAGGGCTCGACTTTCGTCGAAGCTTTTTAGCCGGAAATTCGCGGCAGTTTCAGGCTCCCATACACTTTCTATGGGGGAACGCCCCGCAATGCAACGAAAAATCGCGGTCGACCGCGACGAAAGTCGAGCCCTCCTCATGACTAGGCGTGTAAATTTTTCGCGGACCACGATTTTTCCGCGAATTTTCGCGGAAATTTCCGGCTACTCCCCATAGAGTTTCAATGAAGGCCGCAAATTCCCGCGAATTTGGCGGGAATTTTCCGCGAAAAATTTACATCCCTACTCATGACTCATGAGGACTCCGGTCGGGGAGAGAGCACCCTCTCGTCTTCGGTTCCGGATTCTCCTGACGCGGGCAAAGAGATCGATTCAACCGTATTCCTACCCGACCATATCAACGATCATTTTTTTCCGAAAATTTGCTCCGGCCCTCCACCGTTTCGCTCCAAGGGATCTGATAGTCACCTGCGGTACGTAACACCATTCGGTCGACCACGCTATCGTTCATATGATGTATAGGATACACTCACAGGTGGTCGAGTTACCTGTCTATTTCTCTCGCAATTAGTTATAATGTCCTGCAGATAAATTGGCAGACGGCCTTTTTCTGACCGCGATTCCGCTTCGGAAGCTATCTTGTTCGTGAGGTGAAGAATGTTGACGCAATGTTTCAGTAAAAATGATCAAAACGTCAAAAATCGTCCGTTCGCATTCCTCCTGCCATTAACGAGCAGATCTTCGCGCTGACCCGAACGACCTTTGTCGATGATTTTCTTCCTACCGACTGCTGCTCGTCGGGGTGTAACGTATTATTGCTCTTCATTTCATAACAATTCGTATCTTTCCCGCCGATAGCCACCAAGGCCTCGGCTGCCGTGTGAACATCCATCCCTTTGATTAGAAGACAAAGGACGACTGAGCGTGGATGACCGAAGTTAACATTCAATCCACCAACTGGGCCCGCGGCCAACTGTATCACTGTGCGGTCACCGGTCATATCATAGAGTTTTCGCCCTGCAAAAAAACAGGATCTGTTCTTCGGAGTTCCCGATTAGGTGTGGGTTGATTGGCAAGAGTCCATAGAACGGTGACGCAGTCAAATATTCCTGTCTCGAGAGAAAACTATACTCGTTAAGCACTTAAAGTCTCGGAGAGTCCGCTTCATCTCTGAGAATATTTGGAATCTCTCGACGCAGGATTGGACGGCAAAGGTCATGGAGCATTCGATACTAATAATAATCGATGATTGGGGTCCTTGGGATGCGATTCACTTAGGAATCGGCGGCGCAGAGGTACAAAATCACTTTTTACTTCGAGTCTTTTTCCCAAAAGCTCCACCATCAGTCGAAGCTCTTGAGCTCAGGATGCGACGCCAGTTCAATCTCTGACCCTTTTCCGCTTCGGAGACGTTTCTCGAGGCCCCAGCGGGTCGCTCATGGAAATTTCCCTCCTTCCGCGAGGAATGCAGCTCCCAGCTGATTATTCGCTGCTCAATCTGAATTCCAAATCATGATGCTCGGTTCATCGTCGTAACGGCTCGCTATCTGGCACCGTCTCGGCTCCTGACAGTCCTTATGGTACGGGGGGTGTGCAGTTCTAGGGCCCAAGTTTCCACGCGGGAAATACCATGGGCTATGTGACACTGAGCTCACGAAATCATCGAAGCAAGATTCGTAGTACGACCTTTCATAATGGAGCCTGACTTCGAGTCTTGAAAATTCATCAATTAGAGGAGCGACTCGCGAAGACGGATCGTTATAGTCTGCAAGCGGCGGGTAGCGATCCAGTAACAGCAATCGTGCTCGACCTTGTTGATAGGGCCTGCCCCATGAGTGCCAGAGATCCACTTCGCTGATATTGACTAGTCTGCTCATCATCCTCATGAATCCCAACTTCAGATGCTCAATATCAATGCGCCCCGAGCTTCGTCCCCGATCATATTCATGTTCGACTCTCTTGACCTCCAGGATTCTCGTTCGCCCCAGCGTGCCACCCGTCGAAATCACATCTTCTCAGCCTGCTTAAACGCTTCATTCGCAGGATCTGATGGCGATTTAATCTGCCTCGCTGCGGGATTGCTATTTTCGATACTAGATCTCTCCTGCATAACTCCAATGACCGTATGCTATTGCGCAACCGAAATCTGGAATACAGTAAGCTCTCGACTATTCGCGGTTCCTCACCCATGGTCTTGACGGCTCTCCCTGTGATACATCGATTTATATCAATATGATCCGCCCTATTCCCACGACCGAGGACTCTTTTCGGATACATACTGTTGTATCTTAAAAATTTGATGGGAGTTTCGAAAGATCCGCGGAACATCTAGTGATGAGGTGACGTACCGACATGCGCGCGCTTCAAAAAAGACAAACGATCGTGCCAGCGGCCGGACCCCGGTTTTCCGTTTTCCCCCTCGAGTTCAAGGAAATCCATGAGCTCCGCTGAGAATGAACGTCATCAACCGACTTCGAAAAAATCATGGGGTTCGTTGCGCAGACTTGCTTCATTAAACACTTCTCACCGTGAGGCGTGTCGCGACGGAGAGTACTTCGAGGTGGGTGTCGCTCCTCGCTTGAGGACTATCGTCTTCCACTTGACTAGGTGACGAAGTCATTGTGCATCCCTCAGCTGAACAGCAGCATTACCCTTAAGGCACTACCAGGCTTTGACTATAGTCATGAAGCGGCCAGACGTATACCATCTTCACCCTCCTGGCGATCCGGGAGCTGATTCCTTTCTACAAGATCGGGCCATCTGTCTCGCTCCGACGCCGTGAATTCGTTTTCCGAAAGCCTGTGTGCATCCAGGTGATTATACATCCTCAGCTCGTCGACTCAGGGAATCAAGCTGAAGGAACTACGAGATGTGAGATGATCCCCGATTTCCGGAGGCAAGGTTGAGTGGGGGCGAGACTCATCCGACAAATAATATAATGGATTCATGAGCAATATATCATGCTTATCAAGGATTCATTTCATCTCTGGGAATAACCCATAGCTCACACTGCCCCGTACTGTTCAGGGCCATTTATGGAAAATAATTGTTTCGATGAGTAGCGTAAATGTCGATCTTGTGGATTCCACACCATAAACAAACTCTCCGTAGATTCTGTGGCTGGGAAGCGTAAGAATTGGCTTCTCTTGTGATCCCCTCGCACGGATAAAGCCTTAATTAGTGACTCGACTTACGATTCCCGGGGTATTTTTCTTGAATGGATGAATATAGAGAATAATATAATGTCCCTCCAATAATAAGTTGGAGGGACAAATTCACCGGAGAGGCAAGAACAATGATCAGCGGCAGTGCTCCGCTCCTGACTTGATGACCTTGCTCTTTCGGAGCTCGAAACTCAAATTCTGCTCGCTCAGACTTAGCGAAAGATATTGACCGCCCCCGAACAAATGATAATGTACGCCCGATGCCGGGAAGCAATGCTTTCCGGAGATCGAGCGACGGATGGTCATGCTCACCCTTCGGCTAGCATCCCGACGAATTTCAACTAATTTGCCGATAAGTTCGAAGCGGAATCAGCTCATTTCTGCGCATCCGACTCCCGCCGCCATCGAGGACTTCGACTCGCTTCGAGCTCAATCCAGGGTCACAGTTGACACGTCGGCTTCTGGCACGTGAACCGTACACGATCGAATGATCCCATTCAGCCTCCGGATGAACTCCAGCAGCAATAAAGAATAACATTGTGAGTCCCGGTCGGTTCTGCCGTCGGCGTCGTCTCGCCACTCGCAGGACCTGGGGTCGTTTCGGAGGGAGCGAATGTTCGGAATTTAGAGAATGTCGAATCGGGAAGAGCAGAAATGAGAGAGATCCGAGCCAATCGATGGACAGCTGCACGCTGCCGTCGAGGATCGGAAACATTCGCGCGGAAATTCCTAAAAAACTCCGAGGGTCTAGCTCTGCTCGTGCTTCGCAAGTCCCACCTGCCGGAGAGAATTTCTCACGAAATGTATTTCGAGGTCACAAGTAAATGCGGGAGCGATGGGCGACAGAAGTCCCTCCACGGAGGATTCGGTCCGTTGTAGAGTCTGAGAGTTTCCACTCGCCCCGAGCTGTATGGAAAGGAGAACCAAACTGTGCTTACTTAGAGCAACGTCACAGGCACAGAAGGTGTCTCGAGCGATAGGTAGTATCTGTTTCACGGTGATCAGCTGCTTGAGACAGCGAGGAAATTATTCAATTTATCAATTTGCGGCGCGAACGCTGTCGGCGGTGAGTTGTTAAAAAGCCCGAAGAATTTGTCACTTCCGCCGCGCAATCCCTTTGCCCGTTGCCTTTATGGAGGAGGACATGAGGCCCGGAAACGCGGCAGCCTTTGAGACAACTGATATTCCAATCATATGGACGTGAGATGGTGCCTGCCCTGTTGAGTCTCCCACGGTTGGTGACTCAGATGCTCCCGAAGCAAAGCCGTTCGGAATCGAGCAATGCGTGAGCGGAGCGGCGCTCTCATGCCGCGAGTTGTTCGCAGGGCTTAGGAATCGGCTCTTCGCTGATTCCCTCTATTTTGGTTCCATAGAATCGGCTTCCCACCGGGTGTGTTCAGTTCCCGGTCCGTCCCGGACAGAGCGAGCTATTGTGCCAGAAAGCGCGTCAAATTACGTTGTCCGAAGGACGTCGATTTTACATCCAGAGTGAAATTCAAGACGCTTCCTTTCTCGAAGGTTCATCGTGTGTTTTCATTCGATTGCATTTGCGTTTCCACAGTTCAGATCAGTTTTCGAGCTCTGTCGAGTGAATCGATGCTTATTCCAAGTTCGTGTGTCCATTCCTTCTTGGAAGTCGACGATGGGTAGTTCGCTTTTTTCCGCGCGCTATCTTCGCGATTCGGCTTGATTGGCGCAAATTCACGATCGAGTCGGTCAAACGAAGTGATTATTATCGATGCATAAACAAGGCTGTTGACGCCATGCTGAGTTGTATGGAATCATTCTCTTTTGAAGAGATGACGAAAACAGTTCATGCCTTTTCGGGTTCGGGAGTATATGTGCCAGGCGAGGGCCTTCAAAACCTTCAGGCCGTGGGTCGCAGCAGGTTCCTTTTCCGAAAGCAAGCCCCCGCTTTTGAGGAAGCTGCAATATCCCCGCTCGGTGTCAATCAATCATCGAGAGACATGGGATAGGAATCTTGGGTCAGAGACGGGCTTCTATCCGCCAAATCGAGAGCCTTTGACTACAGGGAAGATCAACGACTCGATGTCGCGAAGTACATTTAGGCTGAACTACATCCTCCGAGATTTCTGAGATTTGACGGTCTCGCGGTCTCGACGCAATAAGTCAGGACTATCGGAGGAGTCCACACGTAGTCTGAGGGATGGGGTCTCTTTTGACTGATCGAATCCAGCAGGCGAATCGCATTGGCCAATTCCTGATCTGTGTTCTCTCTCTTTGACCATTAGGAGGATTAGATCAGAAATCTTCAGAGCGGATAAACTTTTTAAGGGCTCTGGAGCTGAGCGGCGGACCATCAATCGGAGACATGGCCACTGGGACATGTGTGTCTACGGGCTTTCTGTCTCTGTTCCGAGAGAGCTAATGATCCGGAAAGCGACTGACGAGGATCAGACGATGAGCAGACTGACGGCAGACCGGCTGCTCTGACCCGCGATAGGCTAACCGACTCAATGTGGAGGCGTCCGATCTCCGAAACCCGCGTCCTTGGATTGCGGCTCCGCTTTGCACGGGTGTTTATTAGCTCGGAATCGAGGATACAAGAGCTAAGTGAAAGCCTCAGCAGGAGGTCTCTCGATCAGCGGTTCCTTCTCTATGCGTATGATCGAAGAAGCTGGATGCTCATACCACCAGCTGCAGAAGACACGAAGCTATGAGAGACTTACGAACGGAGTAGATTGCGAATCAAGTCGAACGATTCGCTTAATCATCGATTGCCGCTCGCAGAACGTAGATGCGGTCGCCAAGGAGAGAGGCTCGAACTGAAGCCCACGCACGCTTTGCTGACCGGGCAAGTCTCTGTTGTTGTCGAGAGACGGCACCGAGAATAGAGGGGACGCGTTCGATCAGTATTCCCGTACAGTCCATGGCATGTGATGACTTATGTGTTGCAGGAGTCCACGAATGATGCAGTCTAGGCTCGTCTGTTCTTTCGGATAATCTCAATCCCGCAAGCTCGGAGCGTAATATCTTCCGAGGGAGACTTCAGTCCGAGAACTCTGAGTTGAGGCTTTGCGCCTGGTCGAGTCGGTATTCCTGATCATGGCGGCCTCCGTATTTTTTTTTCCAATTTCTCCCTTGTAATCGATGCACGATGACTGCTGCTCTGTTCCAGAGTAGGATATTTCTCCTACGCGCGCTGATTCAGAACATCCGAGGTTGCTCATCCTCTCTGGGTTCCACTCGACACTGCGTTTGAATTTCGAGACTACGTTCCTCAAAAGTTGCGAGGTGACTGCGGAGGCGCACAAATTTGATGTGACCCGTAAAAGATCGCGAACCCTGCTGTCAGCAGTCCCCTCCGCAGCGTCAGCGGCTTCTTCGTGGAAGACATCGCCACGATCCACTATATTGGTCGTTGAATTCCCGAGCCTGGAGTCCAAAGGCGTTTTTTTCTCACCAGGAGTTGAGGATCTCAGGCAATCTCAGCTGCGAGGCGGGAATTTCGTTGGCGCGCCTAGAACAAGCCGGGACTAATTTTTGACCCGCCAGAAAATATCTATGTATGGGTATGAACTTCGGAGCGACCGCTCGAAAATATGTTTCCAGGGGTCAGCTCTCGATTTTCCAGAGATACCTCCTATGCAGACCCCATCACGGTTCATAAACTGTCTTACGGCTCTCCCGATCTATGCTTATAAATCGCTTCCGAGAACATCGCTCGTTCTCGTCGAAAAAAGAATGTTGCCTCGGACGGACCACAGAACAATGCTTGGCCTGGTCGGCGGGGCGACAAGCGAGCTTCACTGGAATGCATGTAGGTACATGATGTGTTGTCAAGTCCCTGCCGACGAGATCATTATCTCTCGAGAGAATCGCTCAATAATTGATAATCTGGATAGAGGTGAGCCTCAAGAAGGATGCGCTCCGACTGCGGCATTTTGTTTTTTAGATGATCTCATTTGGAGGATGGGAGGGCAGAATTCGTCCTGAGTGCTCGATGGTACTCAATTTATTAGCATCACAAAGTAAAATTCGATTTGCTTTCGGAGAATGAAATTTCCAGATTCGAATGAGTTCTGGTCAAAATACTCAACAAAAAAAAGAGGTCTTATTATTGAATAAGATTAATGCGAAGTCCGGAATCCCAAAGATGATTCGAGTGGACTTATTGTCTGCTTCGAATACAGGAGCGCGTAATCCGATTACTCGTCGGAGAAGTTCATTGGTAGATTCAGATGCACCGAATGGCATCAAGCGCAAACGAGAATGTAATGCTTAATGGGTGATCATCATTCCGGGCGATATCCATGAAGGTCCTGGATCAAAAATAACCGCATCAAGCATACGGGGATGTCTCCACCCTTCTCGGGAGAGAGGCACGTCCCACGTAGGTTTCGACGTTTCCTCGGGCGGAATCGCTTGCTGGAGCGCGGAGCCCGAAAAGCATGATATGGCCTTTCCGTAAGTTCCGTGCGCGACGTAGAGGACAGAGGAGGATCCCCGTATTCGATGGTATCCCGAATGACTCCACTCGAATGCTCGGTGTCTTCCGGGTCTGGAAAGTTAGCTCCGGATGCCAAAGATAACACGCTTACCATAATTGCTTATCAATCGCGCTTCTCCCACCCTCCTCCACTTTTTCCATCAACATCATTATCGAGATCGCCCGGTTGTTCGACGCGGTTCCGACCGTCGACGATCTGCAGGTAGTAAGCGGCTCTCGAAACCTATCTTGACTTGCCGCAGGCGATCCTTGCACGGGCTGTATCATGTCCTTCATATGCCATAACTGCGCGGCTCACTCTGGCTTGCGATACGATTGCAGGACCGGAGATATCCGTGCCCGAGGGCTGCGCTCAATACGAGCCTCGCAGATAAAATCATATCGTTGTTAAGCCAGACCTCGCCATGAATGAACCGTGGCCATCACTTGTCTCGTTCACACTTGTTCGGTCAAAGCCTCCTCACGTTTTTGCACCGCACCGAGCCCCTGATTCTCGCCATCGACTTCCTATTCCCCGCGTCGACGACAGAGGCGGAAGTACATCGTGCGTAATGTCCGAAAACTGCCCTCGCCCGAGAAGAAAGGCGATCAGGTACGGATTTTGTCAAGGAAGTCCCTTCTTGCTCTTGTATTTCACAGTGATGAAAACATACGTTTGGACCTCGACTCACGTCAATGGTTGGTACATGACGGAGCGGCTTTGGTCGAGGAAAGATTTTTCCTACGGCCCGCCAACGGTGTTCCTCATCATCGCGAGCTCCAACTCTTCCATACGTAGGTACATCGAGTATTATCGGGGCAAGTATCAAGACAGCCCCCATGGGCTTTCAGAGTGATCTGATCCATGTCTGGTCGAGGAGGTTGGTGAACGTTGGCGTATTTGTATTTTAGGGAATGAATTTCGAGCGGGCCGGTTGCAATCCCCCATGAGAATTTCCTCGCAGAATATTCGGGGGAACCCGATGCTCGAAAGCGTCATCGAGAGCTTTGCACCGAGACTATTCTCGAAGTGGTCCGACGGGCCGAAACTGGTAGGTCAACTTGGGTACGAAGATGACTAGAGCCGGGACGGCGTTCTCATGACGTTCAAAAACTGCGCGCTCGACCTCAACATCGAGATTCTTGCAATCCAGCACTCACTGCCAACATGAAGTGGTCGAACACTGCATTCGTTTCGGTCAAACACTGAATTTGAATTGGTCAAACACTGTATAAATGAACCGAGATCGGTTCCCATTCGTGCCCATCTCCTTATTTACCCCCCCTCCTCCTCCCCCTGATGGAGATCTAAGCTCCCGCTCTCACTCAGTGTGGAGACAGGATGCGCAGCTCGAGTATTGGCTTCCTGAGCAACTCTTTCCCGGTGCGAGCGAAATAGAGGATGCGTCAAGAGAGACACCGAGCCAATCTCAGGAACTTTCTCGGATGGCAGGGAAAGCCGCAGAAAGATAGAAAAAGAACCGAGAAAGCGATTGAGCCGCGAACAGCCGTCGGGATGACTCCTTGCCCGCTCGATCAACTTGGGGAATTCTTCCGGATCTGAAATCGCTTCGCTCCTTCAACTCATTTTCGCAGCCATTCGACGAGAAACTTTGCTTTCGTCGGAAGCGTTCACCGCAAAGTCATTCCACTTCGCTTTTTCCTCTTTGAACCTTCGGACCGAGCCCCGATATGGTTCGCCACAGATAGAAGCGCGGCCGTACGGTTTGGTGCCGTGTGACGTCTGCGCCATCCGTTCTGCGAGTACTCGCGGTAGACACCGGACCAGAGTGTCACGGAAATCTCCGGGGAGGACAAAAATCTTTTCAAATTCAAAGGTTAATTGTGTGTCCCGGGTCGAATTGTTCTCCCGACAGTTCCTCTTCGCCAGCCATAGCCTTCCCGAGACTCGGAGCGCCGCGGCTGAACAGCGTCCGAGGGTCATCCGTGGGTCGCTCAGGCAGATGTTCACGACGCCGTGAGTTCGATTCCACCCTGATGCAATCCTCGATCGTCGACTTCCAAATCGGCGACTTCTCCTGCTCTCGGAAAACTACTCATCATCAACAATCATCATCATTGTTCTCCAGAATATAATAGCTACATCATCTTGTCCTCGATTCGAGATCGAGGCCCTCTGCCGGATCCTTGTCGCTCGCCCGCAGCTCTCGTCTTTTGCGGCGCGATTCGCGAGCTAGTCAACGGTCATTCGGCACTGAAGCGATCCGGAATCGACCAGCGAATGGTGTCACGTTCCGCGGCTTTGATACCGAACGTGCCGCCATATCTCAGCGCTGAGTGGCGTGCCTGTTCGCGGCGGAAGGAATGCCGACCGCGCATCCTGTGTGAGGATCAAGTGTGAACGATGCTCCAAATGCCTGCCGTCTCGCCGATTCCTCCTAGACTTTCACTTGGTGAGAATGGAGGCGCGATGGCATGGGTCAAGCATGTGAACTCTTCGGCTCGGAGCGCCCTGGCCGAACAAAAAAAAGTGTTTTCCTCGAAATGTTCTCGAGAGGTAGAGAAATACCCTCGGTGGTATGGCAGTCACGTTGCGCCACCGACCGGTCGAGCCCGCGAGGTCGGGAGCAGCTGGGATTCTCGCCACCGTCCAGAGAAGGGCGAGAGATTTATATTTCACCAAAGTCATGTAAAAAAGCTATGCGACCCACATTTCGGGAGAAGATGACTCTCGCTCGGACGCCGATGGAATAGGAATCTGACGAACTAACGAAGAAAGTGAACTATCAATGCTGGTCCTGTCGACAGACCTAAGGGGAAAGATTTGTATCTCGGATTCCGTGGCACATGTGCTGTTCCAATTGCAGAGTTTGCAGTCCAGTTCGGGTGTCTGAGCGGGAAGTTAAGACAGAGCGATGCTTTCGCAGGAGCGAGATCAAAAAGTTTCGCAGAACTTCCTTCTGAAGCCGGCGAGCTTGTTTCCCCGAGGCCGGGGGCCCCGGACGCACCTCTGGAACTCCTGGGAGGTCCGTGTCGGCTGTCCTTTCCCGAAGCGAGAGTCATCTCCCCGTATCGAAATATTTTGCTTGTTCATCACTGATGAGTCATCAGAGAGCCACGTAGAAGACTTTGCACCTCCGACACGTCTCTTGAAATTCAGTGCGGACTCACTACAAGTCATTTTTCTCTGATGAGAGAATGCGAGCGATCTGTAGGAATAATCCGTATTGAAGCTATCGAGTGATCATCGGTAGAGATGCAAGTTTTCCGCGGCGACCGCACCTTCCGGCAGCTTTGAGCGATTCCCGCGAAAGTAATTTCGAGACTCATTTCCCATCCTAAAGAGGCTTGGTGAGACCCAGCTATTGCTTGAGCTTGGCCACGAGCTCGGAGACACGGCCGCATCAAAACTCGCCACGAGATCGAACTTGCGAAGCTTATCTGTTTTCGGGAGCAGCTCACGCCGCGAGCGCGGAGCGAGTTTTGTAATTATCCACGATTTCGAGTTTTCATACCGCGACACGCCGCAGTTCCAGCGATATTTCGCCGCCAAAAATTTACATCCCTGATCATGGGTTCCCCGATCCGCATTCAAGCTCGATTCCTCGAGCCCTCTCCCCTGAGAGGAGTCCAGGAACTTTTAGCTCAGAGATTCTTCAACCATCGAGCGAAGTAATCATATATTCGTCGTCCTCAATAGCGATTTCCGAGTTGAGTTACCAGTTGGCTCTTTTTGAGACTTTCTCAATTCGAGGAATAACAGCATAGTCTGCCACGGCATTCCTAGCTAGAGGTCATTCCCTGACGAGATTTTGCCTGATTTTGTCTCGGAGGGCGATTTCCTTGTACTCGTCCTTCCCGTGCATACTCCTTATCGATGGAGATAGTCCTTCCTACTTCTCCACAATTCGAGCTCGAGGTAACATATCCAAGAAGGGCTGTGCCTCAAAAATTTTGCCCTCTCCTAAGTGCTCCGAATCGTGCGCCCAAATCTAGTACTTGCTTCTCGAATCCTGTCTCCAGTCCTCACCGAGATATTGATCGAGTTGGGATCAGATACGATGCATCGCACTCTATTCTCATCGACTCCGATATACAATAAACAAGCAATGATCTACCCCACATTCTCAGATTTGATCCGGCTCATTCAACGCTACGGCTTTGAACTGCTCGTGGTAATTTGCCGCAGAGATCACGAGCTGGCTCGACCTACATCGTTTTTCCGTAAAAGATCGACCCGCGGTAGACCGCGGAAAAATCGCGTTCCGCGGAAAAATTAAAGCCCTACTCTTCGCGTAGGCTTCTCGACAGAGTTCCAGCAGACGTGATTTCGGTAGCCCGTTGAATTTTCTCTTGGCTTTCTCATGGCCCATTCTTGAGCTCATTTGTTCGATCATCCAGACCTGTGCTCAGCCCTCGGCTTCTTTCAAGGTTGTCTCTGCAATTTCCGAGCTCTCCTAGATTGAGCTCTACAACGTTGATGTTCAGCTCAAGGAGGGTTTTCTACTCTCTCTTTCACCCTTGGTAGTTAGTCGCCTAGAGGGCTAATTTTACGCGGGACTTCACGACCCATCTAAGGGGATTGCTGCTAAAACAGCACAAGGTATGCATGGAACATCATCCGCGACGGGTCTGTCGATGCTTTGTTTGCAGCCATCTTAATTCCTCATACACCATTCTCCTTCGGGATATATCGCTTCTGCACGCAATCATACATATTCCGACGGAGGCTCAAGACTGTAATTTCAATAATTCTCAACACCTTTCCCCTTCCGCCGTCTAAGGCAGTGTCACGTTGACACGTTTTTCGCAGCTGACTGTTCACGGGAGCGTTTACTGAGTCGTGAACTGAAAGCGGGACGTAACCCAATGTAACTCCGAGAGTGAAAAGGAAGAGAATGAAGTTCCGCGACACGTGTGCACGACACAAACAAACGACCGCCTGCCAAGCATAGCCCGACGCGAACGCACTCAATTAAACGCAGTCCTCGCTCGGCGACTTGCACCCGGCTTCGACATGTTGCACTTACGTTCCGGATAGAAACGAGAGCTGCGGGGATTCATATGATCCGGGGCGATTCCTCTCAAAGCTCAGAAAAAGCGTATTCGAATCACCTCCCTTTTCGGAACCGTCCGCTCTCGGCTCCGAAATTCTGTTATTCACCGCCGAGACGCCGTGGAGCTCAAACTTGATCCGAGCCAATAGGATCACCCTCGAGTGGTTCACCGCTAGCTCGTGTAATTGCTGGTCGAGGACGCATATGCCGTCGGACTACGCGTTGCTTTTCGCGAGCTTGCCAATCATCACAAATGCAAAGGATTGCGGAGCAATCGGATAGGGTACAGAAGTCGTGATCACCACCCTAATCGAGATACATGATTATGACGTGAGTTTCCACCCGCGTTTTCACTGGCGCGGCCGCTGGCAGGAAATCCAGAACAGTTTGGTGAGGATAACCGCGAGGACCAAAGCCAAAGAAAAATCCTCCGATGTTGAGCTCTCGCGAGCGCAATGAGCGGATTCCGATCAATCCCGCAGCAGCGTTCGCAGTCAGAACCGTGCTCAAGGAGAACGAATTTCGGGAGGAGAAACTCGCTGAATCCGCTCAGAAAGCAGAGCAATTTCGAGTGAACGAACCGACCCGACTCGGGACCAAGGAAGTTCATCATGGAATTAGGGTAGGCAATGAGGCCTCGAATTGTGATTCGATTCGCCGACTCCTCAATGTATAACGGCACTTTAGACAAAGTCTTCCTAGGAGTTCGGTAAGAGAACTCTGCCGGCGATCGCTACAGCCCTGAATTAAGCATGATCTTGCAAGGATACATGTGCAGGGTCGCACTTACACCGCATGACCTGTTCTCTGAGAGCTCCCCCGACAGTACGTCCGAGAGGCAGAGTTCGCCTCGACATAGATGTTCATAGAAGAATACAGCTGGAATATAAGTTCTCGGAGAGAGACTCCCACTCTGGGCCGACCCGGAGGCGATCGGTCGCTAGAGTATACTCCACAAGCGGTCCTACTCGAACCACGGTTTCCGATTGGACAATAATTTGGAATACTGAGGTCGAACGAATATCATGAGGAGCATTGCCGTCATAATACCAGAGCCGGAGGGGAAGAAGAATATAACCAGTGCAGTGAGCATGGAACCGGGAGAAAAGTCCGTCCGTCTAATCACTTACATTGATGGATTGATGCATTCGTTGGACGACGAGGAGAAAAGAGATGCGCTCGCGCGGCTGTGAGACGTCTGAGGAACGTTCCAATCAATAAATACATCCGGGTAATCTATTCGTGACGCTAGCAGAGACGCGGTCGAAGATAGATGCGATATGCAGACGACGCGCGACGGACGGACGGGGGGGGGCTTGCCGGGGAAACGGGGAAGCCGGCAAGAGGCATTGCAGAGATAGATGACGGCTCAGCTTTGTCCCTCGCTGCGGGACGGGATCGTTGTCTCTCGAAGAGAACGCATCGACGACATCGACGACGATGTCACTCGTCGCTTCAGCTTGTCGTCGACGTTTCAGAGCAGCTGCTGCTGCTGGCCAAGAGAAAGCGGAGACGACGCCAGCAGTCGCTGCAGCTTGACTCCCATTCATGGCTTTTGAATGACCGGTGCCACAACAGGCGAAGGGATGCCGAACATAGCCGACGCCGCTTTCGCTGCCGCCGACATAATCATCATCATCAAATTTCCTCGTCTGTATGTGAAGCCGAGCGAGTCCGAGAGCACGGCGGAGAAGGCTCGTTTGTATCGCAAACAACGCAGTGAGGATACATATGAGCTCCGTGATCGCGTTGCAGATCCTCGAGCGGATCATGGCTTTAATCGGCGGAGCGTCCGGGGGGAGAGCTCCTAAACTCCTCCCGTCCCGGACCGTGAGTTCAGGAGCAGATCACATACGGAGCGTCGGCGTCGCGTTCGCTCATCTGAGGAATCACTATGAACGGAACTGAAGCCGATCCGGAGAAGAAAGGCGCGCGTGAAATTTGACTAATCAATCTGATGTGTCGGATCAGTCTCGACCGACCGACCGACTGGGACGAAGTCTCGAACAGAGGAGCGGTCGCTTGCCTAGCACCCCCGAGCCTCGCGCACATGGTCGCTTTTCGTCTCTCTCCCGCAGCGAGACGTGACCGGCAATGCAGACGGGACACGAGCTCGGCTTGCGGAACTATCAGAGTATTTCTGAGGATCATGAACAATCGCGGGTAGAATTATTCTCTTTCATGGATTCTGTACCTGTTTCCAATTTCCGTGCTCAACACTTTGATTGAGCCGCCGAGAGAGTTTGGAAAAATTCGTCAGCGGCACTGAGAAGGGAATGAGGTCTAGAGAGTCTCCAGAGAGGCGAGAGAGAGCTCCAGAGCAACTGCCGGAGCGAGGAGCGCTGGACGGCTCTGGACGTTCGGGAGGCACGAGTGATCAAAGCGAATTCCGGAGATGTTCTAATTTCCCCCACCAAGACGTGATCCCAGGTCGGGCTGCGAGCTTGTCCTCTAGGACCTAGGACACTCTCTTCGACATCGTTCGAGGCGCCTTCTTCAATTCTGAGAGGTCGATGAGGAGGAAGGAGCGAGGGGAAGACGACCGAAAAAGAAGAAACTTCCATGAGATAAGAGCGCCGAGGCTCGAGTTTATTCCCACGACACCTAGTGTCGTCGGATGCGTGGCTCGCGTCGGTCATATTGTCGGACAAAGGGAGCCGCCGCGCATTTTCACTGCGGAAGGGGGCCGGAGAAGGAGAAGAAGGAATCAGGACTAAGGGATGATAACACGTCATTCCATTAGCAAGTTCAGGTCGCCCGTTCCCTCGGCGTTCCAGAGGTATTTACAGCGGACTTCCGGGAAATCTTCGCTTGTGGAAGTGCGAAAGTCGACCTCTAAAGGGATCGCAGCCTCCGTCGACAGAGGTAGTTACCCTGGGCTACCAAGGGATTTCCATTAGTCAGGCACTTGCCAAGAATTGGTTGACTGAAAGTCCAAAGGTCCCGCGAGATCAATCATAATGGGACACGTGTGAACGGTTCCAGTTCCAGGACAGTACAGGCCCATCGGACTTGGCTTGAGTAGGGCGGATTGCTCCCTATATCAATTGAAGTGGCCCGACGCGTGGACTTCGGGATGGGCCATGCTGCCCCCGTCGTCTGTGACAAAGTGGACAGCGAAAGACTTTGTCGCGCGACAGAAAAACACAGAGATGTCTGCTTCGGATCGAGAAAGGAATTGAGCGGTGGCGGCGGCCACAAGAACGCGACGGATGGGTCGCCAGCTACGAATGGTAACGGAGCAGGCTGTCGTGCACGACGTCTGCGCGACTCGCGAATCGGCGAACGGAGTAGTCGCATGGACGGTCGGTCGGTCGTCGACGTCATTTACGCTGTGATTTATTCGAGTGGAAGCGGAGCCACAGCATTTTCCACCCGAACGGACCTCAATGCCTTCGCTGCGGCGGCAGCGAGTCAAGTTCCCACGGGACCTTACGGACCTTGTCAGCATGGCTTCGAGAATCGATTTTTCTTCTCAATTATCGGTTGATCGATAAATGGAACACACACTCGTCGAATCGAATCAAAACAAAAGTAAAGACGTCTGGAGTCTCAATAGAATTCGACGTCTCGAGGAGGCGGGCTTTTCACCTCGTGAAGTCTGAAGTATGTACAGGAGATCCAGGAGAAAACAATTCCCTGCGAACCAGAAGTTGCTCGAGCAAGTAGCAGCACTTCCTCAGCTGTCCTATGTGTGAGAGGTTTCGATCACCGTGAATCGAGTGCGGATATTATTATTATTTAGGTCCTTATCATTCTCAGGTCCTCCGGGGGCTCTTCAATAATGTCTTACAACGCCTAGCCGCCTGATGACGATGATTCAATGCGTGGTGCAAGTCGAGAGGACTTCGGAAATGGAGTCACTGCCGGAGTCTTCTGTCTGTAGCGGGGTTCCGAGAGAAAGCATCCGATCGGAACAGAGTCGAGTGTGCCACTTTTCGCTGATTGTCGTGTGACGTATTCCGAAAGGGATGAATTATAATTTTTCCCGGAATAGCTCCTCCCGAGGATCTGAGCTGAGAGAGATCGAGCGGTATTATTCTCAATACCTGATATTTGGTAATGCTCTCACGGGGCTCGAAGCCATGACGCCCAGCTCCACGGGGAGCGGATTCGTCGGTTGTCCGATTGTCATCAGCGCTTGTGGACCACTTTGAGTCTGCCGGAAGAATTCCCAAGCAGCCCCTGCACGAACTCTCGCAGGAACTCAATCTCGGTCTGGAAATCTTTCCGAAGGCTACGGCTCACGGGCTATAAAGCCCACGGTATCTTTACTAGTTTGCGAACCGACTGCCATCATCCAGCATCGAAGAGGTCACGGACGCTTCCTTCCGTTTCCGGTGAACTCGTCGAGGAAGATATCATGGTTCGTTCCCCATCTCAAGCATGATATTCTCCGAATTCGAGACCTAGGATCCTGGGGACATTTTTGTAAGCGCTTGTTTTGCGGCTTTCGAGCATCAAAGCGAAAGCTTTCCGAATAGAGCAGATTCCCAGAGAGGAATCAATGCCACGCGAGGCATAACAAACATTATGAAAGGTCTAATCGGAATCGACATTACCGACTCGCAGCGTAAAAATGTGATCCATCGGCGTTCTTTCGGATATGCGCGGCGAACGCTTATCGAGCAAACGCGCATACACGAGAGGGAGAATAGTCGTCCCGTCGACAGATCCGTTCTCCGCACGTGGTCGAGGGTCCACTCGAGAAGGCTGTTTGCAACAGTTGCGTATGGACTAGTGCGCACATTCCCTCGTCCCGTATGGATCGAATGGAAGCAAACAACTTGACACGATAAACCCTCGGCGAGTATTGAGGGCCCGCCTCCTGCTCCCGAGCAGCCCTCGGACGTACATAGGACAACAGAAGACAGTCGACGGCTGCGGCGCGAATCACTGTCAGGCATTCCGGCTAGGCATTTTCGCTCGCTTTCCACGAATCCGGGTCCGATGGAAGACAGAAACACAACATGGAACCAGTATCGTCTATGAGGGGGCCGAGGGGGCCATGGCCCCCTCCAACCATTTCCTTTCTTGAATCTTTATCCTCAAGTCGTAACGTGACCGACCTCTGCCTATTCTATCGATACTTCCAGAGAATGCTCAGATGAAATCTCTTCCCTCGTTCCCCCTATTTTGGTCCCCGCCCGTGTAAGCAGAAAGTGTACTGAGCAGCATCCCTACTCTGTCCAACTTTTCCCGGGGGAGAGAAGTTGTACTGCTCGATTCGCCTCTATTTTTTCCCCGCGCATACCGTCTATGGAATGCCCTCTCCCCTCATGTCTTCCCTCCAACGTATGATCCGAATTTCTTCAAATCCAACACTATGCTCTCTGCCTTCAGGTAAAGAGCCTTAGGTTTTTTTGGTGGGTATCATGTACATGAGCCTTTTGAGAATTATAGAATCAATGGGGATCATCATCATCATCATTATGCCCCCCCCACACCCCGGGAAAAACCCTCATACGCCCCCACATGGAACATTTATCAATCAGCAGCATCCTGTCGGTCCCTCATTCATGCGCCGATTGCGCCAGACTACCGACGGCAATAATCTGAAACAAAACGATAGCACGGATCTGTGCGAAAATGATTGTTACTCCGTTTTATTCCGTGCAATAAAAATATAGACAATTGCATCCTAGATTTGCAGGCGAGACCGATCAAGATAGTTTCTTCGAAGTTTTGGGATCTGTCGATGCCGATAGATAGCGTGCTCTTCAATCTGTCCGCGCTGGCTTCGTAAACTACATGAGGACTTCACCGAGAATGACACAGTGGGGAGTAGCTCAAAGCTCAAAGTATACCATAACAGAAATCGGCGGCGATCGAGAAAATGAAGCTCGGATAAGAGATATGATGACGATGCTCGAAAGCGAAACCAGGCGACTTCGCAGTACTGTGGACAATTCGGTAGTCGGAACGTACTCTCTAGCATGTATCAGTAGACCCGCAAATGAAAGTTGACGTACTCAAGAAAAAGTGACGACTCCACGCTGAGATAATATCAACAGAAGTCGCTTTGGCACTGGAGGTGGTTTACCCATTTTTTCATGTCTCCACCCTTAGGTTTTCCATGAGTTGTTTTTGTGTCTATAGATTTTTTCATCCTGGTCGGCTTTCCAACCGACCGAATCGTATGCCTCGTTTTTTCGGAACTCCTTCCTCCTTTCGGTTTCTGTCATTCACTCGAAGCATAGCTATACACGAATATCTATCTAAAAGTCTTCGGTAAAATATAATGGAATAGTATAGAAAGGAGCTAATAGGCCGAAACCCATTGGAATTGCAGTCGTTGCTGCCTTAATCCCCTAACGACGTATAACTTCCGACGCTTATAAACTCTGAACGGCATCTAGAGATTACGTTTTTCTCTGTACTTAACCAGGACTCGTTGTTGAAACCAATGCTCCCTATGAAACATTTCGTACCGATTCTTATACATTCTTCTCACTGTGCTTGGAGCAGGTAGGAAAACAGAATTTCCTCTCATAAATGGCTACAATGAAATCAGTCCCGCCACACACGCAGAACGTAAGAAGGCCTCTGATGCCCATCACGATCATTTTGATCCTGACTCCGAGTCGTTGAGAGAGTCTCCCAGATTGTCGCTTCCTATTGATCAGACGACTCGGAGTCTACGCTATCGACGTGAAGTCTCGAACTTCGATGCGAGGCCATGCAACGCGCGCAACTCCTGGCCGCTGTCCGCTCGCCTGTAGAGTCTCCTACTACTCCTCCACCTCCTTCCTCTAATTCGGAAACTCTGCCAGTCTATCATCTTTTGGCATGGAGTGATGGATCAGAGCGGCATAGTAGGACCACGGCAGATGCGGATCCATATAACCAGAAACAGAGTAGCGGCTACTTGACGATAGCGGTGGCATCTCCTCGAGCAGGAGGCTCGCTCAACCGCTCCATGGATTGGACAGATTTGCGTCAGCCTAGCAGAACATCGCGGACGTCACGGACTACGCAAAAGATTGAGAGAGATCGGAACGCCGAAGAAGACTGGCTCGCTTGTGGCCGGCTTGTTCCGGCCGCTTCGCTCACATTCCTCGATGATCGGTGAGAAATTGGTGAATCGTCTTTTCTTTCCTGCAATATCGGTGCGAGCTCCTCCGTCCGCTATCTCGCCAAGTCGGTCGGTGAACTAGTCGCCCACATCGTTCTTGGCTGGAGAGGAGGGCTCCATGGTTTCGCAGCAGAAGACTGGCTCATATTTGGGGATTTTTCCGACGCACACTCTTCCGGGGCTTCGATGTGGATGACGGAACCTCCGGATCGCAGATGGTCGTTGTCGCTGAGCGGTGGCACGTATGAGCGCCGTGTTTCCGGAAGTGTTCCATGCTCAGTTTTCGTAGACGCCCCAATTGTTTGAGTGAACCGATGGCATGGAATGAACCGAGTTCATGGTGTGCGAGGTACGCACCGAATGGTTTGAATGCCTGCAAACAGATGGTGCAAAGATATGAGCAGCTCTCTAGCTTGACTCTATTCAGAAGCACACGAGGAGGCTTTCGAAGGAAACTTTGGCTGACTCCGGGAAAAGGCAGCTTGGCAGGAGTATCTGAAAGGATCTCGGCGGCGGTGGTGGCGGCAGCAGCAGCTCACAGTTGGCGCTCACTCAGCGTTCTTTCCCGTCTCGGACGACAGATTGATTTTCAGGCCGAACGAGAGTCGATTGTTACAAGCGTTGAGCGACCGGAGTCAGTCTGGAACTTTTGTGGGGGGAACACATTCGCACCCATGGGGGCACGTGGACCACGCTCAGTCCCAACATAGCGGGGGTTTGGGGATGGAACGGAGGAGTAGACCGCGCCGTCGCTCCCGGTGAACTTATTCCCGGGAGTTGCTGCGACCAGGAGCTTCCAGGCCCTGCTAATGAATCGAATTGTTTTCGCCCAGCCTACCTTGACTGTAGAGTGGCGGTCCTGCTGAGGTGACTGGCGGAGGTTTGTCGGGAGAACGTGTCAGATCCTATGTGAGATTGATTTGTTTTGCAGTTCTGAAGCTGGCCTTGCATATTTTGCAGACGCATATCTTGTAGCGTGGCTGTACGAGCGAGCTTCAGGCTGTTTAGGTGTAACGCCATTCCAGCAACGTCGATATCTTCGGAAAGTTCCGCGGTGCCTCCAGCAGCATCCTCGTCATCCAAGTCCTCTCTGGAAATGGAGCGATGTCATCGGGAGCATTACGGCGCGGCGTCGCGTCGGTCCGGACTCGCGCTCCGAGGGAGACGAACGAGCAGAGAGAGCAAAGTGCATTGAGATCGTGAGTCCGAGACCGTCGAGTGGCTGCGTGCAGTGCATGCGGTGTTTGACGGCGATGTCGTCTCGATCGACTTCTTTGGTCTTACCTTGAATCAGGGTTCGGTCGAGAGCCCTGACAAGCGAGCACATGTCTCATCTCTTTGAAAAACTCGCAGAACAAATGTCCCTAACGAAGAGAGAGAATAAGGGTCATCGAGTGAAGTTGGTATAAACATCCGACCACGTCTCGAATCGTGACCGGGACGGTTTTCCGCGCAGGTCGTGTTTGCAGTGACCCCGCCGAGGGTTTGCCCTGGATGCGACAACAAGTGGACAACGAGAAGCAGGGTGGGACGTCCGAGCCACTTCTCTCGCGAGGGTAAGCTTTCTTGAGTGGTATTTCGAGTACGCTAACGGACGACCGACGCCCGCTGAAAGTAGGCGTAGCCGGCCGAGCGTTGCCCGGCTACGGAACGAGCGACGAAAAAGAGCAGAAGCGTAGTCGTCGACTTTCGTCGGGGACATCCTTCTGTGTACATAAATTTTTACGCTGTATCCACATCATTGCATGGCTCGCCGTATCGCGGCATGTCTCCTTTTTCTAGCCCGTTGTTCATAACTCTATTAAGTTGATTGATAGTTGGAAGCAGAGGCCAGACGACGACGGCGTTTTAATAGTTCAAGATCTTCAACGACGGCCTTTCTGTTGTAGCTGTTTCAAGACACGAGGCCAGCGTCGACTTGGCGCTTGAGAGAATCACGTCGGCGCTTGAGACCATGTCACAACGCTTTTTAGACGAGCTCCGCTTTTCTGAATCGAAAGCGCATTGGCGCCACCGCCACATCATCAGTCGATTTGGAGCGTCTATGTGCGGTGTACGACGGACGGTGTACAGGTACCTACGGCAGTCAGTCAGCCTGCGAGCCTACCAGGCAGGCCGCCGGCAGTCACTCACTCACCCGTTCACCGTAAGGCACCTTGGCTCTCTTCCAGCAGAACTCGCAGATGACTATTATAACGCCGACAGCACATCCGACAATCAGGGTTAAAAATACTCCGCCCACGGAATCCATGTCCATCTCACTCGTCGATGAAGATCCCTTGTCTTCATCGCACTTCAGCAGGCCGCCTTGTTGCTGTAATCGAGATCGTATTCGTTGAATAGGCCAACAAGTTGAGGGATTCCGTACTGATCTCCCGCGAAAAAAATCAGGAGGCGCCTGAGAAAAATGTTAATCAGAACGAATGGACAAAAAAATGAAATACCTTCCACCATTTCATTTTCAGCGCGTGTAGTACCCCTTTCTCTTGGAGGATCAATATTGCAGATGTGAGCGCGCTCCGGAGCGGAGACTCTGCAACATAAATCCTATTCACTCAGATGCCGGCAGAGGTCCATAATGAACTCCGTAGCTCAGGTCTGAGCCCGGAACGCTCCACTTCTCTCGCGGTAGATCGTTCGTTCCGAGTCCGTTCCGCCTTCATTCGAGACACTCTGCTGCTCGATCTCAGTGTGTAGCAGCATGGCGACCTGCGACAAGCCCAGCTCGACCCACGCACATTGACCTCCGTTAGTTGTTCGCGCTGGCGATTCTCCTTGATCGAATCGTTCTCCCGCCCCTGCAGTGTCTCGCCGGTCGTCAGGGGTCGTATTGGGCATGGGAACGGCAAAAATAACTGTGATCGCGATTCCGAGTTTGGCTTCTCGCCATTTTGTTAGATTAGGTGCTCTGAGGAATCATTGAGCGCTTGCGCGCATAACCGCCGTGTCCACAGCGAATGATGACGCTTCATGACGCAAATTACGAGCCCGAGGCAAACGAGCCAGACTGCGAGAGAAATATGGCGTGCCATTGAGGGGAAACGAGACCTAGCTGGCCGGATAACTGACCGCTCGCCACCGGGGGACCGCTAGACGGAGCTGCCTCGTCCTCGACGGGGTGAGGGAGTAGGGAGCAGAGATGGCAAGTTTGTCCTTCGAATGACTACTGCACGCCGTCGTTCTTGGTTTGCCCTGTCGGCCGTACTCAGCGACCTCCGTCATTTGATACAATTACGCCGGGGGTAAGTGCGAGCCTCGTTGGGTAATTCATCGGGGGCATGAAATCCTGTTCTGACCGGTAAAGGGATTTCTAGCCGTGAGACGCACGGGTAGACGAAATGAGGGATGAGCGCTCTGAGAGTTGAATAATTTCACGCTCCATTTCAACGTCGCTCATTTCAGAGTGGGGATTCCAGCAATTCTTCCTCCACAATTGGTCTTGTTTCTTTCGCACGGAACAGTTTATTTATAGAGGAATCGGACTGACTAACTAAGTGAGTCCGTCCGTCGACTGCGGACGCAAGGCCGGCGCACGCCTGAATTTTCGAGCTGAAAACGCAGCATTCATCTTGGTAGATGAGAGCTATGTACTTCTCGCAGCCCCTCAGAGCGACGGTATTTGGGCTGTCTGTGAGCACAAGTCTCATGGCGTTTACACCTCGGCGGAAATGTCGGCCGTTTGCACAGTGGGGGAAAGGAGAGAGCCCGTTGAAGAGCATAATTCGACGCTGGCCGGCCTGCTTCCGTCTGTCGACTGCTGACTTCACTCGTCCTGCGTCGGCTTACTCACTAAGAGGTGTGGCAATGCCGTATCCTTTGCTGTCTAGTAATGTTCCTATTTGGGTAAGGTTGCAGTTCCTTTCTACGAGGTACTCAATACTGAGCGCCTCCATGAGGTAGGCGTAGTCGCCTCGAAGGACCCTTTCGATGCCCTCCTTGTTGGACGTGGTGAACACTGTTGGCCTCTCCGCCTCCATGTAGGTCCACATCCGCTTCATCACCGGGTCATTGTGTTTCTGAAATCAAAGAGCGCTGTTGGGAATCTCTGCGTCATCGGGAGAGGACGGATTCCTTCCGAGTTCCTTCCCGACGACGGGGAGAAAACTCCTAAATCCTCGATGGCTCTCTCCAGGAAATAAGAAGCAGAAGCTCCTCCACGGTGGCTCGATTCGACAATTCGAGCGATGAAAAAAGGCCTCCTCGAGTCACAGGATTTCAAAACACAAACTCAGAGCCTCAGACAGCTTTATTCCGATCCCTCGTTTGATCTCTCCCCCGAATGTCTACACGTCTGCGCGTTGGAGAACACGGACACCGAGTGAGAACAAGCATCAAAGGACGAACTTTGCTCTCGAGCGAGGATCGAGGCAATGAAACATTGCGAACTTTCCCTCCGAGGCTCACGTCGTGTCGCCTGCGGCAGACGGCGGACAAGGTGTTGTCAACTATTCGCGGCGTCAAACCTCGCCAAGCGGAATGCCGCCCCGCAATCGACCCGCACGTCGCCGCCGTGGATACCGGCGAACGTCGCGGGATCGATGAATTGGAGCCCATACGCAGCTCCACGTATCGACATATTCGTCTGCTCTCAATTGAATGAATGTATGGCATACCTTGAAAAATCCATAGGTCGAACCGCCTCCGAGGCATCCGTAGGCGATCTTTGTCTGCTTGGCAAGATCGTTAGCGTTTTCGATGGGGGCGCCCATCCGAGCGGCCGTCAGGAAAGCCGCGAGATTCGCTGTATACGAAGAAATCAGGATCAACGTGAAGAAGTACCAAATCGATGCCAGGACACGAGTTGAGATAGCCCTATAATAAGAAAATGTCAAGAAAATATTCGTTGCTCGCGACTCGTCTCCTACGTCTACATCTAATTCGTCTTTCCCGGCTTCTGCTTCAGAGCCGTTCGTTCGGAAGATAGAAGAGTCGACGGGTACGGAAGGGAAAAAAAGAGTGCAACAAAAAATCCGAGGCGTACGAGAACGCGGCTCGGGCTCTTACAGCACAGCGGGACGCTGCTGCTTCTTCCAGCCCGACTTGGGCAGCACGGCGCGCCGCATTCACTCACCTAGGAACAAGATCAGAGCCTTGTTGCATAATGCTTCCCATTGTGAACCAAAACGCGTTCTGTAGAGAGCTGAACTGGTTCTCGGGTTCGGATTGAGGATCGCAAGGATGCGAAGGAACCCACTCGTAGGGAGTGAAGCGCCCCAGTACGTACACCAAAATTGAAACAAAGGTGTACACCGTAAGCGTATAGAACCAGACTACGATTGAAAATGGATACAAGAAGGAGAATATGGCCGGTTCTGATTTTTCGGGCTTCTTGAAGAGGATACTGATTCCGGTGTTCATGAAGGGTATCGTGAAGTCGACAACTTGCTCGCGATCGTAAGTGATGGTGAGGTCAACCACGGCGATGTCGGCTTTCTGTGGAGAACGTGGGAGCGCGTCAAGCGATTGCGAGCTGAGACAAGGGGATTATCGTGGCTGAACGTGAGGAAACAGGCGGAGGAGCCCAGCGCTCACCCTCTGAATAAGTTCTCCCACCATGCCATTCCACTTTCCGTCGGGTTGTCTGCTTCCGTATTTACTGTCTGGTGAAATGTAGAAAGTATAATTGAACTTGCACACCGCGGCTAGTTCTTTAATTAGGTCTATCGCGTAGCCGTAATAACGATTGTTCCCTGTTCGGTTCTCAGAGGCTGGATAGAGCATTGTGTATGGTTCGTTCTGAAACGACAGCGACGATGTGAGCGAACAGCTATCGAAATAGGACTTCACCCGGAATCTCGGGCGTTCGGAAATGAGAGGAGATAGACAAAAAAATAAGAGAAATATCGATCAGGGGAAGCGAAACGACTTCGAAGCGGTGAACAATCGCGGTGGGTATAGGAAAACTTCACGCGGCGTCTCTCTCCCCTACTTCTCCGAATCCGCGATTCGTCCGTGGTAAATCCTGGAGTCAATCTTACCAAAACGCTGACCACTCGGAGTGTCATTCCCTCGAGGGTCTTGGACAATTCGGCGTCCTGCTCTGTTCGGTTCGCAGCACTGAATTTGAGGCCTTCTCGAGTGGTCCAGGTGGCTGTTTTTCGAAGACCGCTGTGTTTGAGTTCAACAATATCTAAGGCGAATTCGTCTCGTGTCCCAGAGCGACGGTTCAAACGTAAGTCTCCGCTGAGCCCCCGGACTCTTGCCTAGAACGAATCATGAATTTCTATAGTTGTGGTGGGACATGCTATTTTCGCCGGAGGCGGTGTCCCCGTTCCGAGCTATAACAGCATTCGGAGCATCCTGAGCAGATTCCTCGGGTTGGAGACGAGAAGCCGGCGGATTCCTTCTTTAAGGGGGGCAAATTCGCAAGAAGTCGATTCCGTCCGAGAACCGGCAGGAAAGCACATCAGAACGGCCGAAAGTTGTAACGAAGACGGAGAGAACGTACGGGTGTGTTCGCAGAAAACGAATGCAGCGATACATTCATATGTATAGCGGTATGATTCATCTACGATTGACATTGTGCGTATCGCGCGCCCTCGAACACGTTTCCGAATAGCTTTACTTCTGTTCTGTGTGTGACTAACGTGAACGTTGTCGAAACGTGGCCTCCGAAAGTCGTTCCGGAGACGGGTGCTGCCACGGCAAACGACGTCGAAGACATTGGAGGACTCTAATGTTCTGCCGCGGAGTTTCATCGACGTCGTTGACTCTTGTGAAGGAAATGAGAAATGTGTAGGACGGAAACTCCCGGCGACAGGGTCTCGTGAGAAAGATTGGCAATAATGGAGACATTCTGTCCGAGAATGAAAGCATTTCTTCCAAAGATACGGCCCGACTGACCTGCCGGTCGGAAACTACCCGCACAAAACTACTCGCAGAATCGCGAACCGAAGTCAGGATCTCCCCGGGAAGGATTCGAGGAGAGACTGGGCGAATAGATTTCGAAGGTCTAGTGACCGCAGCTCAACGCGAGCCATCGCCAATCGATGATCCGACGGTCACTTACCCCCTTGATTGCTTCAAGCAGCGCCTTGCCTTGTTCCCAGTGCACGCTGCGGTTACAGTCCAGCTGCGAGAACAATGGCGGAGGGTTCTTGTTGTAGTTGTTGTTGTCTTTCCATTCCTTTTCTTTCAGAGACTCAATGCCAGCCGCCACGAGAGCTACCGCATCGTACAGAAGAGCTTCAGTCGTCTGAAAGAAGAAAGAGGAGTTTTATACGAAGGAAAAAATTCTCGACTGCGATTCTCAGTCGACCCGATGCAGGAGACGACCTGGGATATGAGTCGGTATTCCACCGGGGAATGAGGATAGAAAACATCGACATTCAAGACAAGGTCGCTTGCAATCCTTTTTTTCTCTCTCGAACTTCTTGGGCCCTCTCAACGCTCTGCGGCAGGGAGCGCTCTGAAAATTTTCCGCCAGCGATTGTGGGATCTAAGGAATCCAGTACGATGAGGTTCAAACGTTCTGCATCCTTCCTGGGCCTAGATGTATGCTGTCATTGACGCAAAACTCGCGGAAAGAGTCCGAACCAGGAACTCGTCCCGCTTCCGGCTCAGTTTCGGAAAAGTTTCATGAAGCGAATCCTGAGGCCATGCCGAGCACTGACGCGAGGAAAAACTTCGCGAAGGCTCGGTGTCTGTATATGTGGCGCAAAAAACAAGTGGCACTCCAGACCGAAACCAACGAGTGAATTCGGTGGAATGCGGGGAAGAGAGCAAACCCAATTAGTGAAGCAAATGGGTGGGAAACAGTTTTGTACTCAGAGACCGAGCGCTGTCCACGCGGCAGCCGCCCCCCTTCGACTCGACTTCGGCACCGGCTTCGTTCCGCTCTCGGCCGCGAAAAGCGTGAGTATGCGCCTACTGGGATGGGTTTTGAACGGTCGTGCGGAAAGAGGAACACGGACAGATCCACCAACCAGCATGCGACGAACATAAGGACGGACAGGGAAAGAGCCTCCGCTGCCGCGTCTGGAGTCGAGTGAAGTAATTTCCAAGAGCACCTCCTGTTCTCTCTCCCCAGGGTCAAGCGAAGAAAAGCGTTTTTTCTTCAGCGTCGGCTCTTTGTAGTCGAAACGAGAGAAGTCTTCTTTTTTTCGATTGTTCCGCCCGCTCATTGCTCGCTCGCAACGCCCTCCTGAGTTCAAATGAAAGGCAATGAGATAGAGAAAAAAATAGCGTCAACCCGACGTTTCATGGTTGTCGGATGTCAGTGGATGTCGGAAAGAGTGAGCGATTGCGTAGCGTTCAGAAAAAAATCCTAAGCTGACAATAAGCACGCTCTGTGACAGCCCTGTACGCGAGTGGTTGATGGGTCGATTCCGTATGAATCATTCAGCGAAATCCTGCGGCAGTTCAAAGCTGGAACGAGCGGAAAATAAGTTACGGGACACGAGAGAGAGCTCTGCCGGAATAGGCAATTACGGACTGGCCCAGGAAAAAGTTTGACGGCAGGGAGATAGTCGCTCGAGTGCTACACGGGCAGTATCACAGAGCACAACGTCGAAACATGTCGGCTTCTGATCAGGACTTCGCGAGAAGTCACAGGGTGATACCTTGCGACAATCAATCAGACCGAACGGGGACATCCGACCGAGGAATTTGTTCCCACCGGCCCATTTTCATTCTCGTCCCGTCTCGCCTCGTCTGCTCCTCGAGTCTTCCCGGCGCTTTCTCGATTGTCAACACGTCCATCCTTCTCTGTTCCATCTTCGATTCCACTCCTCAGAAAATGAGGTGTCTCCACGGAAAATATTTCTTTCCATGAGAGGCAGAATGGAAAACTGGCGCAGGGAACTACGGCGTATTCGAGCAATCTGCTCTCCGTCATAGTTCTCGGACGGCTTTTCAAAAACTCCTCGAAAGCGCCGAGTTGGTCCTGTCGGGGAATTTCGAAATCAATCAAGCGAGAGGGAGTATGCTCAAGAATTCCAAGTGTTTAGGAGACCACACTTTTTGCTGAGTGGCCGAAAGCCTCGGAGAGCTGCTCAAAAACTTATTTTTGCTCGACCGAAATGACGTAAGGCCGTCTGACCCAGGATCGAGATCCGAATGTCGAGAGAGCTGGCCCCGGCGCTCGCTCTCTCATCGAGAGCATGTGAAATGCTCTCGGAGCGTGTTCCTTCGCCCCTGCGTCAAGCACCCGACGACGATGCTCATGTTTGAAACAAATCGCGGGCTCGGGGAGGAGTGGAGCGAGGGAATTCTCGCGTCTATTCTACGAGAATGCTTCTCTTTTCTCTACGGTGCTACGGGGATTTCGTTGGCTTGCTCGGTCGTCCGTCCGTCAATGCTGGACCTGCCCCCTTCACACCGTCGGCCCTTTCGAGGCAACATCATTCACGCGATCCAGTGGCAGCTCGCTCCGATGATCAAACGGCCGAACGAACGAATGTATGGATGGAAAGCTTTTTCTGAGCCGTCGAGCCTACGACTGCTCGCCACAACTCGCTCGGCGTCAAAGCCCGCCGGAAACTCGATGATTGAGCGACCGCTTTGAAGCAACCAAAACCCAACGGAGCAGGACGTACTGGTCAACCAGCCGCTGCGTCCATTCGCGAATATCCATCGAAGCGACCTGACTTTCCCGATGCGACTGCTATGGAAAGAATCGAGGGAGACCGAGGAGAGAGATTTCGTAATTGATTCCCCGTCGGTTTCCTTCCAACCGATTAGTCCGGACTAGGTCTCCGCCTGGCCACCGAGCCCGCGGAGAAAGCCGGCTCGGACAGCAGCAAATCAAGGAGGGACGTCGGCACTGAGTACGGGTTGGACCGTCGGCGAGCCTGACGTCCGCATTCAGATTCTACGTCCATCTGCCATTGCTCGACCAAGACCCCCGAAAGGAGGTCGAATGATTCCCCCATCATTCTTCACGTCGAGAGTTCTGACTTGAACCTTCGGAGAACTCCATCTGCCCCGGTCTCAAACGGTTCAAGACAGGCCCCAGCGCGACGAGCTCCGAAATCATACGTCCACGACCAGGAAGTCAGCGTGATCTCACACGTCCATACAGATACCTCTTCGTTTGGCTCGACCGTGCGCTGGCGTTTCGCACGAACGGAACGCATTCATTGATTTTTCGAATATCGTCATGAGTCGTCGGGAGGAAAGCCTCGCGTATCCGGCGCGAAATTCGTGCCATGTTGTTGGTTCGAGATTCTGCGGGTCTTGCAGCGAACTATCTGTATGTGATTCGTTCGCCAAGTTGGTTTTGTCGCTCCTCTGATTTGCATAACAGCGGCAATTTTCTGAGCTCCTCGGCATGTTGGGATCCGCTGAGGTCCTCCAGAAGCTTCCGCTGTCATCGGCGTTCCGTCCTGGTGTCCGCATCGCTGACACACGAGAGAAGGGGGAGGGAATAGACAGGGCAGCTGAAGGAAATTTCGCCGCGTCGGGGAAAAACCATATTGGGACGAGACACAGCCGGAAAAAAAATGAAGAATCCGAAACTACGGCAGGAGAAGGCGAGAGGGTCCCGGACCGGGAAACCAGCGAGAGAGAGCGCAGGGGTAGGCGTAGAGCGGCCCAGTGATGCATTTGCATCACCATCAAGTCCCCGTTCGTTGAGCTCGCGTTGACGCTGGAAGGACCGACAGGCTGAGAGATGGCGACGCACGGAATATGCGGAAAGCACACCGCAAATTTGCCTAGAGTCGGCGGAGTCGGGTATCAGCTCGCAAGTGAAGGAGAGGATCTGAGACGGAAGCGTTGAACGCTTTCTCGCCTTTGTACCGTTGGGGCTTCCCTGCCCTTCTACACCCGGTCGAATTGTCCTCGATCGGTAAAGGTGAGAGGTGGTCATCCTGATCGTATTCCGAGGCATCGGGCTTAGGACCCGACTTTCCAAATCGAGGCTCGGTCGGATTGGTGCACATGACGAGCACTCGAACGACGAGATAACTGAAGGTCATATCCGGGAATCGCATATGCGTCTCGGAAGTTCGAAAACATCTCTGACCCGCTAGAAATCCGCGGAATATTCTCCCTCCCCACCCCTGCTATCCCGGAAAGAGGGAAACCTATTCATTGTGACAGGCAAAAAGTCCGTTCGAGCTCACCGATATTCTATCGAGGTTCGGCGACTTGTCTTTTCGCAGAGCTCCCGAAGCTGTTGGAGACTGGTAATTCTGAGAGGCGAGACCGGTTGCAAGCGCCCAATCACGTCGCACCACTTGCACCTGAAAAGTGGAAGCGTTTGCTGCAACGGCTGAATGTTTGCGGACAGTGCTTTCCGAGACCACTCTACACCGTCTCGATTTCCTTTCTTGTTTGCAGTCCAATCAATTTTCCCCATTTTTTTCTCTCCTACCTCTTTTCGGTCCGGATCGATGATGCGGAAGGCGGAGACGTTGGCCTTCAGTGAGTAGAATTCACGCAGGTCCAAAGTGTGAAAATCCTATCGGGTTCGAAAGAAGGAGAATAGCTCACTCAGACGTCTGTTCTCTGGCGCCACGCACATCCGCCCGCAATTCTCCCGAACTCGTACATGCATTGGAACGACGGGACTTTCGAAAGAGGAATCGATCGGGACAAACCCGACGGAAAGCCGAATTGCATATGTGAGGACAGGCTCACTCATCCATGTTATAAGAAAAAAACTACGAGGCACTTACAAGTCCTGTCACGATGTAATCGTGATATAAAGTTGTCTGATTAACTTCCTCTGCCTGTAAGGAACAAGCGCGTCAATTCAGGCTTCCTTGGAGACCTTCTGGGCAACCCATTCGCTCGCGCCCTAATCGACAAGTCCCCTATTTCTTTGGTTTGGTTCCCTTCTTTTCTCCGGCTCCACGTAACTTCATCAAACGCGCTATCAACGATAAGGACAGGAACCGGGGCCCGAAACCGTAGAATGCGAACATATGTCGGCGGAGAAGGGTGCCGGCAAAGGGACGACGATATCGAGTATCGAAAATAACAATTGATGGACTCTATCTGGAGAAATGGTGAGTAATGCTCACTGAGGTGATTATCGGAGACGGCCGATGATTGATCGTTCCTACCTAGCGACCGGTGAGCGTTGTATTAGTACATGTGGTGAAGTAAGTAGCCGACAGACCGCCGCGGCGGCCATCTAAGGGCGGGAGGAGTAACGTGGGCGACTACCTTTTCATCAACGATTTCCCCGTCTAGCTAACTGACCGAGTGAGTCGTCAGCCATTGGCTGTCGGAAGAGCCCAAATATTTTCCTTGCTCTCCCAGCACCTCAGCATGCTCGGCGGGCGCGTAACGACAACGACCGGAAGGTGTTTGCCCAGCTGCGCGGCGTACTTGTGAACGTCTCGGATGAGGCTCCCGGAAAAAGCGTCTCGGGTTTTGGCCGTGAATGTCGCATCTCGTCGACCGAGGAGGTCTCACCGTTTTCCTCATTCTTGAAGCTTTGTTTGCCTGGTGAGCAAGCTCGTTCTTCTTCGTACGCGCTGTAATCCCCTGCTGTCTACGTTCCATCTTTTCCATCATGCAGACGCTCGATGATGTGTTTATTCAGCGCGGTCTCACGTGGATTCTCGCGCACGCTCTCGATTGGAGCCTACAATATTCGTTCCTCCCGAGGTCTACGTCTACGCGTTGAGAGCAGGAGCCACTGCCGCCGCCGTCGGTGGCGGAATCAGCGGAGACTCAGCAGCAATGCCGACTACTTGCCTCTCGAAACAGTTGAGGGAGTTTGGCTAGCTCGAGGTGGAGGATAATGTTGTAGATATTCTTGCTGCCGATGTCCTTGAGCATTTTTTTGAAGGACAACGCGGGGTTGTAAGGATACATCAGGACGTTGGGAGGATTGAGGGATGCGTTGAGTACGTCTTTCAACGCAACGAATACTGCAAGTGAGACACATTAGCGAATGGTTTCTTGAAGCATTTCCCAAGCTGACTATTTCGCTTCCGCCGGGGCTGCGTTGCGCAGGAAACGACGGAACACGGAAGAGCCGACCCTCAACGACTCTCTGAGGTATAAGTGTCAAGAGTGAGAGCCTGACTGACTGACTGGCTACGGTGAGTCTTCTCCGTGAGTTGTTCCTTTTCCTGAATACCTCACTAATTACATCAGTTCGAATCATTATCCCTGAATTGATTGCCCTGTTGTTGCAGCGGCAGCGCGACGGGCCTCGGATACCAGAAACATTCCAAGCTAATGAAACAGCTACGGCCGATCCTGCAGCTGGAAATCGGTGGTTGCTCAAGGATAAGAAGCGAGCTCGGCGACAATCCTTGAGAACAACCGGCAAGCGACTTCCGTCGAATAGGTTCTCATTCGGAGCTCCTTGTCTCACTTCGATCGTTGTTCATTTGCGGGAAGGGGGCGGGGGCCATTAGCACGGAGCTAGGGATCCTGACACCATATCAAGGTCTGCGTCTGATCCCATGATGTCCCTCATCGGGAACCAAGAGCGGGGAGTGCCTTTGCTACTCACTCCATGGCGGGGTCGATTCTGACGAGGCTAATGGCATCGCATTCATTCGAGATCATCCTTCTGTTCCGCTGTACAAGGACTCGAAACTCTGGAGCTGCTCGACTTCCGAGTGAGTGCGCGAAGACAAAAGCGGGGATCCTCACCATTATCGTTGTCGTAGAAAACAGCGAACGACTTCCACTTGCGGCTCTGAATGAGGTCGTGGTAAGCGCGATTCAGCTGCTGTACTGAAGGATGCAGATATAACGTGAACGGGCTAAGGCGCTCCCGGAATTCAGGCGATGTTTGAAGATACGGGATTTGCATCCGGTATGAAGCCGATTGAACGTAGGATTGCACTTGCCAAGAAGTGGGTCCTATGAGGGCCGCAATGGCCTGCCGGACAAGCTCACACACTGTGGGAAAAAGGAAAAACCTAATTCATCGCCGGGGAGGCAATCAGGAACGCAGCGCTGGCATACGATCGTCGTCGCAGCGCTTGCTTGGGATGGGTCCAACCGGCGCCGGCGTGACAGTGACAGCTTGCGCATGCGTCGAGAGAGACGCGTGCGTCCGACTGTCCGAGGTATCCGATTCGGTTGCGGTTTGCCGGAGACCGAAGCTTCGAATTTCGAGTGGCTCTGAATTCCCCCGGGCAGATAAGCGGGCGTGGGATAAAGGTCCGGTCTCCCCTAAAGTAATCCACAATCCTCCGAATCGAATATCCGAATTCGATAGGAATCCCTCAAGTCGATGGCACACGCAGCGTGCCAGGAACGCATCGGTTGGAGGCTGCCAGGCGTTCAGAAGGGCTAGGAATTCCGAAAAATTAATAGCGCGGTTATTCGCCGCCGCCAGCAAGCGAGCAAACGCCGCAGCAGAGCTCTGCTTCCGGCGGCGACGTATTGCGCAGAGAGGCTCACCGCATTTCGATGCAACGAAACTGTCGCCAGGATTTGTCTTGAAACTAAGGGCTTTCAGCTGATGGCCACGTAAGATAGACGCGTCTTGATTTATCCGTTCTACGGCTTGCGTCAAATGAACGTCCAGACCGCTGTCTTCGCCTTGGTCGAAAACTCCACCTGGGTAAGGAATTTTCCATCATTAGGCAATATTCCCATCTCGAGTCTCCGATCCTTCAATGGTCGACGACGAAACATCTTTCTCTCCTCATGTTCATTTCGTCGGCAGCTCGGCGATTAATTTTACGAAACGAGACCTGTTCCGAAGAGGTTTCTCCTTTATACGTCTGCTCATTATATATGAAGTCTCTGCTCATCGTTCGCGCCTGACGGGGAAACCGAAGCAGCGCCAATCAACACCAGAGCCGGAGGGGGGGAATCGATACCCCTAACTTACCGATGGTAACTGTGTCAGCTGATTTCGCGTCGGCGTATGCTGCGGCGATGCTCAACAGAAGGGCGGAAACGAGCAGAACAAGAAATGTCGTCGATGCTACGGAGGCTGCTCCGCAAGATTCCGCCATGACGCGAAACTCGCCGTCTTCTCCTCAATCTTTGCCACGAGTCTCCTCAATTATTCATAGTTTGTTGTTCAGATTCTTGACGGGAGATCGTATCCCGAAGTTTCGTCATTATCTGGAAAGATTCGATGAATGTGAGGCGCAAATGAAGCAGTCGGAATGAGAATCAATCAGAAGCGACAGCAGAGGAAATAATATATATGTTTCCGTCTCGCAGCTGCCGCCTTGCCCGCGTCGAGTATCGGACTTCATTAACTTGACTTCTCGAGGAACGGAAGGCTCCCGAGATGTACAAGTCCACCAGCCCAAGATATATTCGAAGGAACGTTGTGGGAATTGAGGGAGCGTTTCCGTTTTGAACAAACGCAAAGCTCTGTAAGTATATAAAATACCTAGTTCCAAACGTCTTATCTAGCACGGAATTCGTGCTCGATCGGCTCTGTGGGCAAATATTTGAGCCAAGAGGTTGAGTCAGTAAGAAGTAGGGCGGCAGCGTCGGTGATTCCTGGGGGCTCAATTTGAGGTTCGTTCTGTTTGGTTTATTTCATACGATGGCGCCGTCAGCCGGAGTCTCGACTTGTACTCGATTCCCAGCTGACGTCTCGGCTTCTCGAGTCATTTGAGACGAATAACTCCCACTTTCCGCCGCTGCCAAAGCGCCGTTGCTGCAGTTGAGGAAACGGAGGGGCGGCCCGGCACACCAAAACTACCTCCGCTCACTTCGCCCCGGCCTCTCCCCTCTGCCCCTCTTGCAAGAACAGGAGAAGAACTCTCTGAAGACATCAGTCATCCAGAGGAGATATATAAGGAATTTTCAGAGAGCAAAAAAACTGGCTGCTGTTAGCCCGTCGAATCGACGGCAGCGGCGATTGTGCTATTCCCCTCCCGAGTTTGCACTGAACTCGAAAATACTCCCCGTCACGTCGCCCCGGCGCGCCATCCAAATCCCCGCTAATTGCGACGATAAAGCTCGCTTAAAAACGCTCTGGCCGAAGACATCCTTGATACAGTTATTAATTGCGACTGCAGGGAAAAGTCGCCGCCGACAAGACCACCCTCGCCTGCCGGATTGCCGGCTCGTTGAGGCTGATACCGAGCTGGATTCGGTCCCTTGTATCGCTGCTGCTGTTCCTCGAGCCGATCGGAGACTATGAATTTTCGAGCTCGTTTCCTCGTGAATTGCAATTTCCGGAATGTGATTATTTCGTCACAGACACAAAAAGAAGTGACTGCCTTCATTAGTTTAGTCACGCGTCTATATTTTTTTGGCTGAGGAGAACACGAATGCCATATCCCGTTCCAATTATCTCCGCGTTCGCTCCATCATCATGCATAAGTGCTGAAGCAACAAGCAACTCTGATAATAATCGAACGATAGCGCCGCCAACTCTGGAGCCCGCGACAAAACACGACCACGAATGCAGGAACCAATCTTCGAGGAGTACATGTTAAACTGTACAATGTCAGCAAACACGAGCGCTCGGTCGCGGGCGCATTCCGCTCCGGAGCACTGCTCCTCCTTCTCCTGAGGTGGTCTGCGTGACCGCACCGCTGAACCGCTCCGTCTCGTCTGCTCGTGTCCCCACCCTCTGTGCCACTTGGCTCTCACGACTCCGAACGCCGGTCTCATCCCTATCTCCCGGCGCCCGTTCTGGAATCGAGCCACGGTCGAGTTCTGTAGCCCAAACTCGCGGATTCCGTTCTCGAGTTGTTCGGCGAGACACGCCGTCCAATTCTGATTCCCGCATCTGTCGGGGGAGCTCCTAATATTCGATCAGCGGATCGTCCGCATTCTGTTCACCTCCCGATGTCGATTCCGAATCTCGCATTCATGGCATGTGAAGCACATCCGGAAACTATTCGCGGCATCTGCTGGGCACGCGAGGGCGGATTCGTTACGTGGCCGCAGTGTCCGTCGTCCTTCATTTTCGAATGCCGGAACATATCCCGCGATTGGGTCCGCTAGATATGGCGCCGGGACTCGAGCAGATCTAGTCCCTCGACATCGGGAGCCTGAAATCATGCGCGATGTTCTATCGGACGATCAGATGAAAATTTCGGCGAATAAAAATTAATTTCGCTTGGAATCCTGTCGTCCTTGATGGTACCCTCAGGATATCTGAAAACGAGAGCGAAACATAGCGATACACGCGGCGCGGCGATTGACTTTTGGCGCGATTCGCTAACAAGATCATGCTGTCTCATCCAGCGGCCGAAGTCCATCTGCCCTGGAGCAATGGAGGAACGGGAGAACATATTTGATGATGGCCCCGCGAACACAGGATCTGTTTCTTCTGTTTGTGTCGCTGCGCTTTGCGAGGAGCACGCCCTCCTGTCAGCGAGGGTCGCGATCCAACTTCGTACTCCGTAATTCTCTGTCTTGTATGCGAAAGCGGGCGCGACCTTGTGAGTCTCTCGGCCAGGACCCCGGAGCCGTTCTGTCCGCGTCCACGCAAGATTGCTCCCGGAAAGACTCGAGCGAAATCACTATGACTTTTTTTTCTCAAAACCCCACTAGCGGAGATACGTCTACTTTCGACGGAATACTGGAGTCGACCACAGCCGGCAGGTCGGGGGAAGTCGGCATCGAGTATCGGCGAACGGCGATACCCGAACTCCATCTAGTGCCGCTTGCGGAAGTGGAAGGAGTCGGCAGATAGCGAAGATTACATCCAATATCGTCTTTGAGCGACGGTGAGCAACGTACAGAGAAAATATTTACTGCTGCTATCATTATGGAGTGCCCGGTGTGACCGTCGTCTTCAATTGGTCGGCCCGTCGCGCCGCCGGAACAATTTATCGCCAAGGGGACTCTCACGCCGGGCGCCCGGGCAGCTGTTTCACGCAGAGTGTGAAATGCCGAGGGGCATC
Source organism: Galendromus occidentalis (assembly GCF_000255335.2). Taxonomy (NCBI): domain Eukaryota; kingdom Metazoa; phylum Arthropoda; class Arachnida; order Mesostigmata; family Phytoseiidae; genus Galendromus; species Galendromus occidentalis. The sequence goes on from NW_003804370.1 coordinate 1,087,992, forward strand.
GGGATTCCCCGTATATGGCGAATGCAATGATCCAGGGATGACATACCTCCAATCAAATAGGAACGACTTGAGGTCGGAGGGTAGAATCATTTCATCCTCAGAAAAAAAAATGTTCGGCGGGCCCGCGAGCATTTTTCGAGGGCGGGGATTGGGGCCGTGAAAGATTCCGGCTGTGGAATCCACACTCGGTGGGAGTTCAACTCGATTCCCTCCGAGGGAGCGTTCTTCGAGCTCACAGTGTTGGCCAGCTGCCTCTGTGAAGCTGCCACAATGGTCGCTAGGACAGTAGCTTTAAATGTTTTTTCAAGTGACTTTTTCCCCCTCTCCTGATTCTCTCTTTCCTGTCCGTTGCCTCAGTTCCTGTGAGCGAGGCTCTGCGTTGTATTGTATCGTGTCCATGCTCCTGGGAAAAGTAAGCGCTTCCGTTCCTCTTCCGACAGCGCAGCGTCGTCCGCTAGAAACTGTAGGCGGAACTCACGCTGTCGAGATTTTTCCGCCAATTCGGGGATTTCGCTGAAAGTCGAATCACTAGCGCGATCATTCCGATTCGCATCCGGAAGATTGAGCTTCGAGCGAAACTATAGAGGTGGACGTTCCGGCATCCGAGACACTGAGATGTAGCGTACTTCGTAAACTGATTTCGCGTACACTCCGGAAGTCGATTCCGTATATACTCCGGAAACCGATTTCGCAGGTATACTTCGACAATCGATTTCGGATCCTCTCGCTGCCTCGGAACTCATTGTCGCAAAGTTGTCGGAAGGCCTCGAAGTTGCCGTACTCTGACCACCACAGCGCCGACATTCGAGTATCGAACATGCCGGAGCCTCGAATAGAATTCGTCTCTTCTCCCGTGGATCTAATCCATTGGGAGGGGTCGCCGCAAGGTTCCCGCGAGCGACCGACCCGACTTGATTGCCGATGTGGTGGAGGGACAGCCGATACTTTATCTCTGTTCCGATTTGCTCATTGGGGAATCCCCTGCGAGCAATGGACCTTCCATTCTCCGACGCTGTTCTCCGGCTGTCCAAATGATTATTGCATTTTTCATTGGTCAGTGACCAACTATTCTTGACGCGCGTGCCCAAGAGCAAGAGGGAGGAACGGTGACTGTTGCCCGGAGATAGCACGGGACAAACCATCTGAGCGAGCGACCGGCGGACAAGACCCACACGCATAGGTCTTCCTGTCCGTTCTTGTGTCAGTCCGGCCTCGCTTACGTCCCTGTGCTGCTGCTTGCCACCTCTCAACGCTTATAGCATCCAATAGCCGGGCCGAATCACGCGGGTAAGCTCCACCTCGGGACACTGACGTTGACGTCTACTGCACAGGCTTTATTCTTATTACATTTACTCTTGATGTCCAACGAAACCAGAGCGGAGAAAACGAGAGCTTCCCTTGACCATCGTTCGCCGCTCAGCAATCAAATACCAAGAAAGCTCATCCGGCTTTCGTTGAAGCGAGGAAAATTTCCTTCAATTATTCCCGGGAAGAAGTCAGATCCCCCATCAATAATATATCTGACTGGGACGGATCCAATCGAGTTCTCGCTCCGTTTCTGGACGAAGACACGTTTCAACGCGAGACGGAGTCGGACCTCGTTCGGGAGGGCTCGAAGCGTTCGGGCCCCACGGAGGAAAAGCCCCGATCCTTTTGCCGGTCTCCCCCTGGGAGTACTAGCTCCTCCTGACTCCCCCCTCGGGAGCAGCGCCGCATCATTGGCTCGGCCTGCACATTGCATTACCAGTCGGAGACATCGCCTGACACCACGTCAATGGATGGACGACTCGGCCGGATAGAGTATCCTAATGCCAAGGTCGAAGGGTTAGCGCTCCAAAAAACGCCGAAGACCATAAAAAAACCAATCTCCAACGGAAATTATCCCAGGTGTCCGCGAGAGCGACCGAGTGCCTTCCGCTCCGAATCGGCAGAGGCAAAAATGATATTTTCGATCAAGACTCCAATTTGGGCATTGCTCGCTTAGCGGAACTACGCTCTCGCCCGTCCATCGAGCATCTGCTCCGAAGCATTTCAGCGAAGCTTGTTGCAACGATCTGAGGTCCCGAGATAGATATCGTCCAACAAGGAACGCGTGGCCGGGAGGCACGTTCGCGTGGCTTTCCACACGCGAGGACGCTCTCAGCATGAAGGTCATTCTCTCAGGCTGCTGCTGCTCCTCTTCCTCCCCCTCATTGTTCCCACCAGCTCTCCGCATTAAGTCGACGGCGCGGCGTGCATTCCCTCTCGTTCCCTCTCTCTCGGAGGAGGGACCCATGAAGCTGACAAGAAGCCGGAAGAGTAGCAGCTCAATAGCGTCAGAACAACATGTCACAAACCGTGTCGAATGAGTTCGAAACTCTGAATCAACGCGGGAATTCCTCATGTGGCCTTGATCACTCCGCGACAGTCCGATGAGGACAGCCCTCGTCAAAGCCTGGAGTTTTCTCGCGACTTCGTAAAACGTCTGAAAGTGGATATCTACTCCCCAGAGATTCACATATGTATATATCCTTAAATTAAATGGAACCCAGACATCCCACTGAGAGACGAGTCGTCCGGGAAGTCATTTGCTAGCTTCTTTGAGGGTCTGACTCAGACTTCCAGGTCCCGATCGGTTTTCAGCCACAGAGGAAAGCTACGATTCACGGGAGGAAGGTGAAGGGTGCCGAGCGACCCATGGCTCTCGTCACGCAGATCCATGGGTCAACATGTGGATCCCCGATGACAAGATAGAGTTTCTCTGAGCTCAACGGCTGTCACCTGGTCCTCAATTCGTCCACCGTAATCCCCATCAATGTCTCGGGCAGATATCGGATTGGGTTTCCCGAGAATTCGGCCGCTTGGTGGGACTGTGCATCCGAAACGCTTGGCGCTGCGTCGATCGTGAAATGTCAATAACACAAGGTATCGGACCTGTGTATCAGACCTGCGACGCTTATTCGACGGGTTTCCTCCCTCGCCAGGGGAGTCGGACTCGTTCGAAAACCGGATGGGATGCAAATGTACGCAGTCCCCGCGTTTACAAACGCTCGCCCAGGGACCACTGATTGTTCGTCTAACAATAAGACAAAAGCTCTTTCACTCCGGAACGCCTTGAAATTCGGGAAGAAAACATACGACTTCAGCCGGCTGCGCGGTCAGTTGGAACGCTCGCCTAGGAACTCGTCAATAGCTTCGGAACTTTCCGACCTTCTGAGTGCCTCCGCATAATTTCGAGAGTTTCAGTTCGCTTGCTCCATCGGTGATGGCGACCAGTCCGGCGAGTCTTCACAACTCCTCGATCAGTCAACCTCAGCTCCCACGATCAACGAACATCACGGCAGCGACATTGAGGAAGTTTCTTGTCGTAGTTCGAGAGATGCATTCCGGAGCCGAAGGTTCACGTACAGTGGTGTACAGCTGTTCCGTCGACAAGACTTGACCGCTATGCCGGGATCGTAAGAATGTCTCGTGAGTTGCATCGCGTCTGTTGACGACGCGACTTGGCTCCGTCGAGTCGAAAGCTAATCAAGGGAAGCCGGAACAGGAGACCACGATTTGAAGTCTTCGACTGGCTCTGACAGAACTCAGTTCAGCTCCTGAACACAAGTCCTGGGCATGTCCGTCAACTTTCCCGCTATCTTTCCTGCTTCACTCACTCAGATGGCTCGTAGTTTGCGCCTCACTCGCAACGTCATTGCAACCGATGAGCTTGAGCTGCGTAGCGAACTCCGCTCATCGAACGTTTCACGTCCTATTCGGACTGTCGTTGTTACCGGATGTGATTTCAAACGCGAATTGAGATCCTCAAGCGGAGTGTGATCAGCAGAATTCCTCCGTGGAGAAATTCCAGCGCACGCCTACCTCTTTCATTTCGATGCGTACAAATTATACCTCGGGAGGTCAGATCGGCTCGAGCGCGGACAGAGAAATCATAAAGCGAGAAGGCGATGCCCTCCCCTACGAATACTGATTTTCCCAGAAACCGAAGTCGCGAGTTCTGATTATCGTCCCAGAGAGACCGCAGAGGACCGTGAGGGCAACGTGAAACTGAGAGCAATAGAGAGGAAAGACGGCGGAGACAAGCGGAATGGGTCGCGAGGCTTTCCTCGCTCGCTAAGAGACCCTTGAGAGCCCATCAGTGCAGCAGAAGTGTAGAGGAGCCGTGGAAAATATACAGCGTGAATTAGCTGTGCCCAGTGGGGCAGTGAGACACGGTAGCCGTCGCTAAGCAGCATTGTCTGCTCCGCCTTCCCGTCTAGACTCTAGACTCACGCGAAATTTCGGACTCTTGCAATTATCGTAGGCTGCCCTTGCGGAATGCCACGTGGTTTCCTGACGACGGCGGTTGCGATTCGATCCCTCTCGCTCGATCGTTTTTGATTTCAATTCCTTTGTCGAATTCGTTTCCATCCGCGCCTCGCTCTCCTGTCTCGATCAACACCACTCGGTTTTCCTTTGACCCTCGTGGCCGAATCTTTCCGACTTCGCTTCGAGGCTCTGCTCTCCGAGAGCTCCTCCGGGTCTCTCCTGGTCCTTCCTCGCAATCCCCTCCGGCAGGCCCGCGGTACCCGCTCGGTCCGCGCTGTGGCGGGATGCCCTCTGAGTGAGTGAGTCTTAGTTCGGTTTTACCTGACTCGATTTCCATTCGACTTCTCACGCCGTCCCTCTCTCGTCCGGCAGGACGGCGCTCCTCTCCAGCCCCCACACAGCTCGCTCCCTCCTGAGATTCCCGAATCCTCTTCTGCTCCTCGTTCCGATGACGAAGATGTAGACACGAATCCAATCGTAAAGCAGATTCCGGTCCGTTGATATCGAGCTCCTATCGAGGTTCGCATCTGAGCGACGCGCCGCTCGAAGCAGCGACCCCGGAATGCAATCGATTGGAGTGTATGCCACCAAATAAGAACATGATATATATTCGTGAGAACTTCAGAAAGAGCGCACACCTCCCTCGAAATCTCGATTGAGGCTTCGCGGGCAGATGGAATGAGGAATGAGAAGTGAAGTCGCAGGTTTTTTCCGCTTCGATCAGGAATTCAATCAAAATTCAACGACGCGATATCAGAGATTTTCGGAAAATCTTCAGTGAGCCGACCGAAGTGAGAAGCGGTCCCCAGCTCTCTCGCTGACTCGCTGAAAGAGCTCCTCCATGAACATGGAGGACCGCCGAGCCCGCTCCATCGTTCCCGAGCAGAAACTTGAATAATTGACGAAGGGAATTTTCTGGCCTAGAGCGATGGTCGAGTCCATCGCGGAGACCGAACCCGCTCTCGCTTAGTCCACATGAGCTCCTGGACTCAAGACGCCTATGCTCCCCATACGATCGATTAGCGTGACCCACTCCCAACTCGCCGCATTGGCTACTTCGCCTAACAGAAAAGATCTAGGGGCGGGGAGACTTCGTATGCTGTGCGCTGGAATGCATCGGTTTCGGATAGAGGGCTTCCGAAAGTCCCAGTTCGATGATATTGTCCCTCATTGAGCGATTTGCGAATTCCACTCTGAAGCTTCGGCGGAGGCATTCAATTCGAAGGCAGAGTCTGATGTTTCCGTAGAAAGTCTGACCTGGACGAGGGGGAGCGTTCACGATTCACGGAATTCCGGTGGGTTCCCCAACAGCCAATGAGGAAGCGATGTGGTCGCGTTGAACAAGCAATGCTCGAGTCTCATCATCAGAATCGTCGCCAAGTGGCCCGGCAGATATCGAATGGTTCTTGGGAACTCTCAGAGCGAAGTTGAGGGACCGCCGGCGGGATCTCGCTGAATTTTCCCCTCACTTAAGCGCCACGCCAGGAGACCCGGTCTTAGGCGACAACTAGCGTAGTCAACAATTTCGACTTGACTGCCCGCCTGCGTGTGGGTCGGGAGAACGGGGACGTGGAGTAAAGGTTCGGCAAAGCCCGCGGATCAGCGCCTGTAATCCTAGCCGCGCGAGCTGCCTCAGCAGGAGCGACCGTACCCGAGCCGCCAAGGACTGCAAATCCACTATCAACAATTCTTGGCAGGTTCCGCCATCACTGAGGACAGCTGCTGGGTGGAACGGCAGAGCTGCTCGTGTGATTTACGTCGGAAAACGACATCGTCTGAGTTGTCGCGTTCGAAGTCCACGCGACATATTCGAGAATATTCTCTTCTGTCGACCAAGGACATTTTTCACCTCTTCTGCCTTGTATACTCCTCGTTCCCCGTTCCTGCCCCCCGCGTCTCCTTAGCGCATAATGTTCTATTGCCGAGTAGCCGCATGCTCTCTGGTTCAATCCGCCCGTTCCTGTCTCAGTGCGGATCACCCACGGGGATGTAGGAAGAAAACGAAGAGGGAACAGAACGGGAGCGATGTCAGAGAACGCTGGGAAAAAATAGGCTGTGCGGTTGATATTGGGGAATGCTTGAGTCGCGGGGTGACGCAGTTGTTGTTCTTATGGGGCCCGCTGCCCTGCCAGCCGTTGCCATCCGACTCGGGGGGGCATAATACTTCGCTGTTTGGGAAAAACGTCTCATGTTTTTTCTTCGGCACTCCCATAAGATTGACTTATCAGCGGATCTGAAGCTTCATCATCATGATACAGACATCTGCTATCCGAGCTCCGGGCTCGGAGCACCGCTGACCCGAGGATTGCATGCTTTCGCAATCGAGCTCGAAGCGCATTCATCTCTCGGAAGTTTTGATTCCAAAACCGCGTCTCGGAATGGGGAGCCCGGGCGTGCTTCAAAACTACGGGAAAATCCTCGGTGCGTAACCCGAAATTTTGAAAGTCCGCGAGCGGTTCGCGAGAACCGCGGTGGAAAAGACAACCATGGAGCGATCGGAGCGTAGAATACGTAAAAGACATCCGACCGGGAGCGCTCAAACGTGAAAAAAATGAGATCGCGGCGGGAGGAACGTGAAAAATCGTGGCATCTGACGGAACGTGGCGGCCGATAGTATTTCCGAGAATGCGCCAACGGCTACGAATTCAGCGTTCTCTGGAGCTTCGACTGTAAAATCCGCAGAGGCTTCTACACCGAAAACCGCTGCAGCACTCGATCCCGCCGTCGCTGCTGACACTGTTGTTCTCATTAATGGAAGATTCTTAAAAACGTTTCGCTCAGAATCTTTCCGAAGAACATAAAGTGCTCCCGGCCCTCCGCCCGCTTGCGGGGAATTTCGTGGCATCTTACCACTGGCTGTCTCGTCTGGCACTCGTCTTATGTGGAGTCATCTACGAGTTTTTAGCTCAGAGCTGTATAACTTGATTTTTCGTGTCTTTCGCTCATCGTAAAAACATGATTTTTTCCCGTCTGCTCCGAACAGGACGACGAAATAATCGTAAAATACCGGAATCAAAAAATCAAAGCCGGGGACGTTCGATAGGGACGGGGCAAGACTACGGGGGAAAAGGGGAGGGCCAGAGCTGAGATCCTTGGCACGGAACCGAGAAAGGAAAAACGGAGAGACACTTATTCAGTGCGTTGGCTCCTCTTGTAGTTTCGTGACAGACTCTCTCGTTTCTCCTCGTCTGCCCCTCTCAGCCGTCTGTATCTAGTTCGCTGGCGCTTGCCGAGAGACAGCAATTTCCTTTTGCAATAAATGTTGGATCACTAAGTAAGAAAGCAAAAAGGAAAATGTATAAAATTCGTTTAACACTAAACCGACTCGCGAGAGGGTTGGATGCCGTTTCTACGACGACCCGTCTTCAATTCAGGAACAGGTTTGTCGTAAAAGACTCCATGCCGTCGGAGCGTGCAGAATGATTTTCAACAGGGTAACGATTCCTCCTGCACGTAAAACCGGAGGAGAGCTCCACCGAAGAAGCCCGCTCCCCGTCTCTCTATCGGTCTATAGCTCGCACAAAATAATGGAGGAATCTTGTGCAGCCTTGCGAAAGTTGTGACCAAAAAGATTCACTCCACTGCGAGGATCGCAGAAACCCCGTTAGATAGGGGCGGCGGTCCGCGGATGGACCTCGTTCGAGACTTCACTGCACCCTGTCATCTCTGAGAATCGAGAAATCATACTAAAGATGAGCTACGTATGTGATGAAGGCTCTCTGCTCACCTAGTTTTTCCCTCGGCGAATTTATCGAGCACGTGTCGGAGGAATTAAGAGGAGAGTTGTAGATACTTGGAGACGGGTGGGTTCACACTGGTGTCATCATCATTGAGCTTATATCTGAAGACTCGGTCATGTCGTGCATCACTATTTCGAAACTTTATACTGCGGATGACTTAGGCTTTCTGGAAGGTCCCAAAGGTCACTGAGCTCTGCAGGGACTAGTTGAGAAGATGTTGAGCTCAAACATGAAGCTACAGATCAAAGTCGGAAGCTCAGATCACAAATGAACAGTACGAAGTAAGAGCCGTAGAGTTTGCGAGAGAACGTGGGGCCGCTTCCGATGAAGTTGGAAGCTTCCACATCGAAACAAGCGACGATTTATGGTGCGCCTACTTTTCTGAAGGAAGTGGCTCTGATTCGAATTCCGGTACTGAAGAGGCAACCATCGAATTTCAGGGCTCCGTAGAAGGGCAAACTCAGGCGCAGCAGACAAATCAAAACCGAAGGCCGAGAACGTCCTGACGAGGAAGGCACTCGTGGCTCAACTGCTCCTTTCCGGCCTCTGACTTCGACGAGGCATGCCTGTACCACGTGCGTGGAGAGACGTCCGGAGAGAGGGTGCTCCAGGACTGCGAAGGAAAGAGCATTGAGGTCGATCAGGACACATGGTGCTGCTGACGGGATACAACGCTCCGATAACACACCCTCCAACTACCTCTTGATGGTTTTCGTTCCCCCTAACATCTCCATCAGTCCGAAAAGTCAGAGGGCGCTCCAGCTGTGCCTCAATATTCCACTCGCATAAATAACAATTGATCTGAATCGTCGAAGAGACAACCAAGAAATCTCTGAATTATTGGCCTTCCCTCCGATCCTTCCGCCTGATTCCCGGGGTACACCCGCAATTCCGCGCCTCCCGAATTCTGTCAGATTATTAAATTCGATAGCTATTCGGAGGGTCCGACTCGTATTCCGTCACGGTGCTCCATCCGTTCCTTGATGACACCGATGTTCTTCGAGCTTGATCAAGCTGGGTCACAGCCCGTCACCGGGAGTCGACTCTGGTCACGGATCTGACGCGGGATCTCTTCGTCATAGGATGAAAATTCCTCCAGAAACCTTCCGGGATGCCGCGGCCGGCGCTCCACGAAATTGGAGTCTCAGGCGCTTCTTAAGGCTTTGCTCCCGCTCTAGAAGTTCGGCCATCTCGATCGAGTGCCGAGGACAGCTCGGAGCCTGCGACGCGGTGGAAATATCCCGAGGACCTTCCAAGAGCGAGGAAATGCAGTGATCGGTGATACCCGAGACTCTTTATGCGACACAGGGGGGTGGCTACTTTCTCATAATTTTGTTAGTGCCCTGAATGCCCGCGCGAAAGAGACTTGTCGAGTGAGGTAGCTTGGGTCTGCCGGGTCTCTTTACGGTAACATCAGGCCTGGGAAAATGTCGGGCCCTCATCCGCTTCTCTCTATTCGGAGGAGCTCTTCCGCCGACAGGGAGTCGAGTGATTAGCGTTCCAGGCACTGCTGGTTTGAACCTGCTTCCCGCTCCGTGAAAGGCCGCCGTGGCGCTGCCCGATGAAGGAAGAAGTGTGCCCTGATAACAGGCTAAACACAGTCATCGTAGATACCCGGGACCTCAACTCCCGGCTGTGAGGTTGAGCCCGAGAATATAATCATTATAGGTAGACACGCAGCCACTTACTCGGCATGGAGAGACATCATATCCCCGAATCCGGAACCCTCGGCCCTAGAACCGCCCTTGATGAATGCCCAGCGAGAGCCCCACAGAGCCCCGCTGTTATTGGGCCCAATAAAGGAGCAAAGACAGCCGATTGTGAGATCGAATTCTATAGCAGCTGTATCCGGTTCCGGAACGGGTTCCATGCTTTCAGCTCCTGCGGAATTCGTGGAGGTACTGCTCGGTCTACGAGAGGGACCGGGCGCGAATCCGCGTGATCATCGATTCAAGCAGAGAAAAATATGGAAATCTCTCGATTTCCGGCTGCGCGAGGCACCCGACGACGCCGGCGTGATGATCCCTCCGGGAAGACTTTTTCATGCCTTTGGAAGGCATTCCCCCGGCTCACCCGCTACTGGCAATCGAGCGTCTACCTCGGGTATTGACAGTTCTGTTTGGGCATCGAGACGACACCAGCTGATCGATCTAATCAGGTCAGTCGGCGCTATATTATGTAAAATAATTTCATCGGAATGGGACTGTATACCCATCTAATCATCCACACGCTTCCAAAGGGACCCTCGGAGCCCATCTGACGATTCATAACTGAAAAACTCCATGAATATAATGTATACTGTTGCTCCGAAAGGAGTCCCAATTCTTTCACTATGAAAATATCACAAAGTACAGGTAGATGGAGGGATACCGATTCGGAACAGCTTCAGGTTTCTGTTCCTCCAGCCAGTTCGGAAGAGAAGAAGGTTTTCTCGATGAGGTTTCAAAGGAATACACTTGGAAGGCCCCCCGGGTAGAACGCGACAGTGCGATGAAAAGATTCCTGTTTCTCCAAATAATTTTATTCATCTTGCTAGGAACGACGCTCTCAATTCTCGGAATCCCTACTCAGACGGCGATAGAGCATCAGCGATCTCAGTATCGAGGGACCATGTCATACATATTTGTTCATGGTGAATGTCGCAGCGAAACACGATCAGGGCTAAAACTTGGTATTTCGAGATAAACACAGCTATTGTGAGATGTCGAATCGAATTCTCTGGATTCCCTCGAGAGCTCGATAAAATTGGCGATTCGATAAGCTCCTCGTACAATATGCCCGGAATTTCCGAGACTCTTCGGTAGATTCCATCAAATCGCTGAAGGAAAACATCCGCAAACTCTGCAGGGGCGGAGCGGCCAAGCACATGAGTTTGAACATTTATTTGGACTTAGCTTAGCAAACCCAGCGACCTACCGGAATGATTCGTCACCTTGATCCGCTCGTCTCTAGCACTTTCCTAAGCTTGAGTGGAGAAATTCCAAATAGGACCAGGATGTCTAAAATGAGATTGGTGGGGGGTTGCCTGCTCCGTCTGACCCATTCGGGTTGAAGTCGAACTCGGTACCGTCAGCTGTGGTGCTGTCCGGAGCGGCTGTCTCGTCTTCCTCCCCACCCCAGTGTTCTTCGATCAGTTTCGCGGCCATTTCATAGATCTAAAAGAAGATTGAGATAATTAGCTTTTGAGCAGCTTCGGGAAGCCTATCTTCCGTAATCTCGTGAAGTTCTGAACCCGCATAATACCTCTATGTTGCTGTGCATTTGGAGTCGTTCGAGATGATCGACCAAGCCGTATTCTTCGAGTATTTCACAGAGGGCTTCCTTCCGATTGAGGGAATCTGCTGCTCGCAAAATGTTCTGGATAGAGTCCAGAATCACGCCAGTGATTTTTGTGTCTTGCCGGCCGAGCATATCGACGAGCGGTTGCATTCCTCCTTCCTTGAAGAGACACGCGATCTGCTCGACCGTTCCCGAGCATGTCAAGTTGCAAACGGCCCAACAAGCCTCCTTTTGAGTTCTAGAGTCGCCGTTCTTCAAAAGATCGATCAGAAGGGAGAGAAGACCGTTGTCGATGACGGCCTGGACTTGCTCCTTGCGCCCGGCCGTAATGTTCGACAAAGCCCAGGAAACTTCCTTACGGAGATTCAGAGTGGGATGCAGTAGCAAGTGTCTGGAAGAGATCGCAATTGATATGGATGCTTCCGATTGAGACTAGAGAAATTCGGATTCAGTCGACGGTCAGAATACGGTTCCGTAAGAGTTGTATCTTCGATGAAATTTCGGATTTCAATCCATACAAACTCAATTACTTGAACGCTAGAAGAGCTCCGTGGTCTATGACGACTTGAGTTTGGTCGTCAGTCCCAGTGACAATGTTGCCCAGGGTGCGGAGAGCGGGGATCGCCAAGTTCCGATCGTTCGAGTTGCGCGCAAGTGCCACGATTCGGTCCAGGATACCGAGACTGAGAACCTGAAAGCGGCGAAGTCCAGAATCACGATATATGCACAGGAGGGGGGCGCCCGGGTCGTTGGAAACAGAGAGATCTCAACGAGAACCTGTTCGATAGAACACATACCATTTGAATACGATCGTTGTCACCGTCGGAAATGTACGATAGAGACCAGCACGCGTCAGACACAACGCTTGGGCTGTCGTGCATCAGGAGCTGTTTCACCGATGGCAAACACGCCTGTATAGCATGGAGAGGAGGCGGGGGATTCTTGTTTCGGCAGAGGTTACTGAGACACCAAGCCACGTTCGCCAAAAACGACGGCGCCGCCGTCGGCTTGACCAAACGAGTCAGTGCAGGAACGACGCCGAGATCGATGATCATGTCACGATATGCCGGACCCTCTCCTGCTATGTTTGCAAGAGCCCAAACAGCTTGTTCGGCCACGTTGATGGCGGGGGAACTGAGGAGTCTGATGAAGTGATCGCAGGATCCCGACTTGACGACGCATTCGGTTTGCTCGGAGTTGCCGGACGCGATATTGGTCAGCGCCCAGGCGGTTTCGAATTGAAGGTCCGGACGATCGTCTCGCTCCAGGAGCTGCACGAGTCTATGAGAACAGAGGGTTCAGACCATCGCGATCATATAGATTCTCGGAGATTATTATCTGGTGAATATTAGGCTGAGCTCCGGAAAACGGAGCCCGAGAGATGCTGTGGTTCCCGGAGTCGCGCTGAGGTTACCGCAGCAGCACGTGAACCGTGGAACGTGACGGATGATCTCGCGCACCAGCGCGAGGCGCGTCGGCCGCGTTAATTTTTTCAATAACAACTCACCTGGGTACAGCGTTGAAGGCGATGAACTTGTCAATCGGCGGATTCCTTTCACGAGAGAGGATTTTTCGAGCCAAATGCGTGCTTCTGTACACTTCATCGAGATCATTCGAGTGCATTCCTGGAATTTTCGATGTGGTTTTGCGACAAGGCGAAAAATACAAGGGTCGGATTTCTCCTTCGATAACATTAGCCTCGTCTCACGACGACGCGGATGTTGCGGCTATTTTTTCCGAATAGCTGCTTCGGGGCTCCTGGGGGTCCCTTCGAGCATTATTTTATTGAGAAATTCACGCGGAAACTTCTCGAACGCCCTGAGCGCGCCAGTCCGGCTCACCTTGTACGAGTTTTTCGATGTCGGTCACTGCGACGTTCTGACCGGGCTGAGGAGAAGACTGATCCAGCTGGTCGGTTTCGTCAGTGTCGCTGGTGGGTTCCACCATCGCGACGTTTCGTCTTTTCGAGAGCTGTTCATCTTTGCGAGCCTTACGAAGCTCGATGACGTCGTCCTTTCGGCGGTTGCGGTTCGTCTCCAAATCTTTGCCGCGGTTCTTGAATTGCGAGAGTCTATCGTTCGGAGCCATTCTCGGGTGGAGGGACGTGATTGAGTTTAACACGAAAAAACTGCTTGTCGATGGTCGAGGCGCGAACAACGTGGTGACTTCGTCTCAGCTAGCTATTGCCGCTTTCAGACCGATTTAAACTGCTCTTCAAAGATGGCGATTCGATTCCGTTGGGGACGCGCGTGGATTCGAAAAATACAGACCGCAAGGCTTTCTCTCAAAGCCAAAGGGGTCCGGACCGCGGAACTGGACTAATCCCAGCTTATATCATCATATGTTGAGGGGAGCCTCTTCGTCCGAGATCGGTCGACTCGTTAGCATACTCGAAAATTTCGGATCCATCTAATTGGTAGGTTCCCCGAAGGGCGCGGAAATTCGAACGTATCAGCTGATTCGGTGCACCGAGTTTCAGCAGGATCCCGAGTGGCTTCGAATGTGAGATCTCCGTGCTCGGAATGCTCAAAAACTTGCGTTTGGCTCTATCCACTCCCGTCAGCAGGTTCACGCGAGGGCATTCAACGCTCCAGGAGAATGTCAAAGCAGAGAAGCCACTCCACACGTCGGTGCTCCTCAAGGAGAGCATCGACGCGCTGCTCATCGAGGAAGGTTCGGACAATTCTTGTGCCGTGGAGGAATATGACGGAGCTTGAGCCCTCCGGCTATAGTCCAATAAGAATACTCATAAATCTACTCTTCAGATAAAACATATGTTGACATGACGTTCGGGGCGGGCGGTCACACAAGGGCCATGCTCGAGCAGGGTGCGCGAGTCGTCGCCATAGATCGCGACCCCTCAGTGTCCGAGCTCGCCGATGAAGTCAAGGAGGAATACAAAGACAGATTCGACTTCGGGGTTTCAAAGTTCACCGATGTGAGGTTGGTGGTCGCCGGGACGGTGCGACATTGTCCGAAAAATTCATATGCGCCGCTCCGGAAGAATGATCGATGACGCGATCTATAATTTCAGAGACGTGTTGTCGCGTCACTGCGTGAAGATGGGCTCCGTATCAGGAGTCCTCATAGACTGCGGCTTCTCCTCGATGCAGATGGATCAGCCAAGAGGATTCTCGATCTCGAAAGATGGTCCGCTGGACATGCGCATGAACCCAGCTGAAAAAGGTGGGTGACGCCGAGAAATTGAGGCTTGGGACTTCAAGGACTCCAGGGCGGTCGACTGACACCCTTCCTGGTGTCTCCAATCGATATTGAAATATTCTTCATCGCTTTCTCAGATTGTCCAACCGCGGCCGCATTGGTAAACGTGCTTGACGCCGAGAGTCTCGCGAGGATTTTCAAAGTCTACGGCGGAGAGCGCAATGCTCGCAAGATCGCCGAAGCCATCGTATCTTATAGGTGAGCAACGAGGGAGCGATATGTAATCTCCAATTATATCTGACTAATTGTAATTATAGGATAGAGAGATTCGCATATTATCATGAGACATCGAATTCGGTGCACGATTTATCTTCCGAACTTTGAAGGTATGAGATGAAGCGGATGAGGACAACACGAGAGCTGAGTGAAGTTGTTGAAGCCGCCTTCTCCGAAGGGCACGAACGTCGGGACTCTCTCGGCCGATTCACTAGTCTCGCAACTAAAGTGAGTCCCTCAGCAAGGAGACATTGGTCACGAATCGTCATTCATAGTGTTGCAAAGAGCTACCCTGATTCTCGGAAATCCGCTCAACGCTTCGCCTAATTTTCCCTCCAAATTGTTCTTCTAGATCTTCATGGCGCTGAGAATTTTCGTGAACGATGAGTTGAACGAATTGAATCGCGCCCTATACCTCTCTCATCAGATGCTCGTCCCTTATGGTCGCGCTGCCGTCATCTCGTTCCACTCGCTGGAAGACAGGATTGTGAAACGGCATTTCCAAGGTACAGATTATCCCTCCGTTAGCGAACGATTCGTAGAGTGTTCGAAACGTAATAGCGAAAAGAAACAGAGCTTCTCTCTCTGCAGGGATTGATCTCGATGAGCCGGCATCCCAGTCGATCTCTCAGAAGTACAAGAACTCAACAGCATGGCACTCGGAGGCGGAAATCGTCAAAACCTGGATTCCCATACCGAAGTTCATCGCACCATCGCCCGATGAAGTCGAGAGAAACCCCAGGAGTCGTTCCGCAAAACTACGTGTGGCTGAGAAGATCGATTCTAGCAAATAAATGAACTAAGTGCTCGTGATAAACCGCGACGGCTTATTATTTTTGGCTCAGTCGATTCTGGCTTCTGAGGAAGCATCGTTGCTGGAGACCTCGGAGATGAGATTCTTTCGCTGCCGATTTCCATCACGAGTCGAAAATCCCCGCGAAGATCCATTTGTCACTTTCCCGAGAAAAAATTTTTCAATAGTGAGTTGCCCCTGATTTCTCTTCTAGAACGCGTGAGGGGCCGAACGGCTGACCGTTGGATCCTGGAAGATCCTGGATTTCAGAATGAGCTCAGCAGGGTGAACGTTACGTGTTCAAGATCCGAGGAGACGAATCGCTGACAATGCCATCATCCGGGTCGCACACTTTGTTCACATGACGGAAGCGAGGAATCCTTCGATATCGAGAGCTCGTGTGTCACTCTAGTGTACTGAGCGAACTATGATGGAAAACATAGGAGATGTTGAAACCCGATAAGACTGCGATATCAGCACTGGCGCGCTTGACTGAGGCGGTCTGCTCGTCTGTTAATTGAAGGCTGCCCATGCTCTGGTCTGTCACCTGAGTCGTCCAGAGCGGGCTCCCAACATCGTGTTTCACCATCCCATCAGATGACGCGCGACGTAGCATCTGATCCGTTCGTCAATCTTCTGGGGACAAGATATCCTCGAACACGTGACCGAATATTTCGTGAACCGAGCAGCGCGGTAAAGACTTACGCTTTCTCTCTCCCGACGGCTATTTAGTACTTCCAGGCTGCAGATTCTCGAACCTCATTCCCCGACACCCCACGCGTGCTCGAACCCGAGTCTCATGCGCCTGTGCAACGAATAATGAGTGACTCCGCCAATGTCGTTGAGCCACCGGGTCCGGAAAACGTCAAGAAAACTCCGACAGTGTACCGCTGTGAACTCTTCCCGACGCGCACGTCTATTTTTGTATTCACATCTTACGTGTTGCTGTGCTCGACTCAATACGTGCTCGTGAAGGCATCGCAGACCGCCGACGACTACACGTATAATACGACATCGGTCGTCTTCATAACGGAGGCGCTTAAACTTCTGATCGCAGCGGCGGCGCTCATCGTCGAGAATCATGCACTCAGTAGGCCGGTCGAGGTCGCAATCTCTCGCTGGAGACTCCTCATATTGTACCTCATACCTTCCGCGCTCTACTGCATGAGCAACAATTTGGTTTTCGTGAACTTGCGGTACTTCGAACCAACAACCTACAATGTTCTGCAACAGTTGAAAATTGTTCTCACAGGAATTCTGTATCAAATGATTCTGAAGAAAACGCTTTCGCTCAGGCAATGGTTCGCGATCATACTTCTGACGGTCGGCTGCGTCATCAAGCAATTAGGAGTATCCGAGAAAAGCTTCTTCGGCTCCTGCGACATCGTCAATCTCCAAGGAGCGCTCCTCTTCCTTCAAATCAGCTGCACGGCGCTGTCGGGGGTGTTCAACGAGTCTTTGATCAAGACAGACACCCACCGATCTCACAACGGCATAGACGCCGGGGATTCGGATATCATGATTCATAATTTATTCATGTACCTAGACTCTGTCCTATGTAACTTTTTTGTCCTTGTGTGCAGAGGCAGAACGCACGATCTCATAGATGTTAGTGAATTGTCGAGTATTTTCGCCCAACCCCTAGTTCTAGCGGTAATAGTGAATGGTGCCGTCAGTGGTATCATGGTATCATTGTTCCTGAAACACTTCGATTCCATTGTCAGGGTTTTCACCGGCTCGATGGAGATGACTCTCATGGCTTTCGTTTGCTGGTTGAGTTTCGGGACACCGATCGACGCTTGGACCGTGGTTGCGATCGCTGTGGTCTCTGTGGCAACCTATCTCTTCGCGAAGGACAGCAAAGATTCGGCCTCGAGGACAAACCTGATTCAATCCGGCGAGAAGGATGAAGAAATTCAGATCATAACAGAACCGAGGCAGACAGAAGCCAAAGCTGCTGCTCCCCGAGATTCGACGACGACTCACGGGGAAGTGCCCAACTCGAAATCAGAACTGATGTACAAACGGAAGAGAATGTCTCGCACATGATGGTGGAGAAGATTCGGATGGCGTCGACGAGCGTAGGGAATAAAAAATAATAATAATTATGATAAATAATGAATAATAATAATAAATAATTGTGATGAGTAATGACTGATGCCCTGAGGAGTTGACAGCCCTGATTTGATATGATCTCCGTGCTACGTCCGGAAGCGTCAGGTCGGATCGAGGCCTTCGGCGGGATAGAGGGAAGGGCTGAGAAGACTCGCAAGGATTCGTCGGCGGGAACTTGAACTTTTCACAAACCGGTATACTTTCGAATTTTCCCATAATTCTCGACGCTCCGATGATCGATCCGTGACCGCCGGCGGCACGTGCCCCGTGCAGTTCTACCCGTGGCTATGATCGTGAACTTGAATGAAGAAAGGCTGAATGAATCCGCGGTTAGCGTAGTAGCAGCAGCACATGTCGGTTGTCACCCCTCGCATGCGAAGCCCCGCCCCGATCGGGTGTGAGCTTTCCATCGACAAGTGTCTGTCTGAGCGTCTGCGGAGGGATCCACCGACCAAGTCCCTAACTGAATGACTACTGGCCGTCTGGCTCAGTGAAAGACTGACTGGAGCGGTGACGAGTGGCGCCTTCGAGCGGCAGCCTGGGGAACTTGCAGTTCGGTGCGAGTACTCATGACCAGTTGAGCCCGAGCGCTGAACAGGAGCCCGCGGTTATCTTCTCTAGTGCTTTGTGCGAGCGAGCGAGCCACCGGTGAACGTATCGAACGACAGCCTAGACGACGGACGAGCAGTTGGTTGCTTCGACAAGCGGATACAATTACAGCGTACGGGAATAACCATCATGCGGAGATTAGTGAACTAGCCTTAAGCTCAATCAGGCAGGAGCCAGGAGAAGAATGCGAGGAAAATCGCTGTGCCTAGTGGTCCTGGCAGTGGCAGTGGCCCGCGGACAGGATAGCGCGAATTTTAATAAATGTGTACAGAGCTGCCAGCAGGTGAGTTGTTTTCTTAGGTTTGACGTCGAAGAGTGTAGCCAGAGAATCCCGGACTAAGGCTGGGGGTAAATCGAAATCCGGCTCATGCCTGCGCGGAATGGTCTCTCGAACGTCCCAGACCCTGTCTCTGGTGGAAAGTCCGGACGGCCGGCGCAGTTACCGGTCGAAGTACCATCAGGAAAGACTTGACATCACTTCGATTTTCGCAGTAATCTCGAAGTGTGCCTCCCTTCGGCTTTCCGAACGCATGGGCAGACGAGTATGGAATTCCTGGGAGAATCCCACACTGGATTCTGGAGAGATGACGGTTCAGGACTTATTTCCTCGATTTGGTTCCCTGCCGTTTCTTCTCTTTCACCGCCGCGATTCCATGCCGTTCCGGTCGGTCTCTAATCCCGCGATGTGAATTTTTTTGAGGCTTTCCGGTAATGAGGATTTGCCATTACATTATGTCCTCGATTAGAGTGTTGCTTCCTCGAGCATCGACGCTCGGTGGACGGACTCGATTGTCTGGAGACTGCGGATCCAATACAGAGAGCGGTGCATCGACGTCATCGCTTCGAGACAAACCGCAAGACCGCAGCCCGCTGCGGAGAAACGAGTTTTCTGGACGATTGAATCGGTACACTTCCTTGAGAAGCATTCGATTTCCGGGGAAAAGTATGGAAGTTGAAGCTGGGAAGATCGGATGATTATTCATCGATCACCGTCTATCGTCACATGGTGGTTATTGGGACATATTTATTTCTTCAACGAATGGTCATGTTGAAAATGCTTCGAGCTTCGAAATCGAGGCTCCATTTCCCCATCTATCTACTTATCAGTCGACGGATCGATGACGGCTGAGAAATCCTCAATCCCTGATCTTCGCGACACTGTGATTATTCGCTTCGATGCCCGTGCTTCCGGACATACTTCGATTTCGGAGGGTCCTTATTGCGCAAGTCGTGTCCTCCCAATCCACTGGACAAAGTATCGATCTCAAAGTCATAGCAAAGAGTTCTGATTTGGGCTCCATACCGGATCGAGTGAGGTGTTGGAGCTGGGTATGGCCTTCTGCCTGAATGAAGGTTCACGTTACTGTAGGACAATGATTGCTGACGCAACGATGGGCATGTATACGTCTCGTGAAGTGATGCTCGAATCGATTTTCCACTAAACTGGAAGAATCGTCGATCCCGAGAAGAAGACGACCCCTGCCTGATAAAGCAAACAGCGGCCCGGCGAAAACGTCGGGTGAAACCGAATCGCTCCGGGCTGCTGTTCTTTTCCGCCTTCCTCACCTTTTTGCGCTCTTTTGCCTCGATTGAAGAGATTTCGGATCTTGTGCATTCCTTGTCCCTAGTCATCGCGACTCATTTGTCGTGTTTCGCTGGGAGCGTGATGACCCTTCCTGTGGAGGATTGGTGATACGATATCGGTGATTTTCCTGGGTACACCGTCCTCTCTTTCTTATAAAGCTCGCTGCTCAAATTATTTAGGCTTCATAAATGAAAATGTCGAGGGCGATACACGGATTCTGACTTGGCTCGAATTCAGTGACAGTCACGAACGATCCGTAGATTCCAATTATTGCTGTCGTTAGCGTCATTGTTTTGAAGTGATTGACCAGCGAGGAACCGTCGGGATTCCGAATCGGTATTGGCAGGATCGGCGACAGTCAATGTTTATCGGAGAGCTTTTAGAGAATGGAGAGTCAATCTTCACTACCGCGTGCGACGCGCCGATGCAGTCGCTCTGTGTCTCCACCGGCATAATTCCGTGTGGTGCAATACAATACATCTTCTGGAGGGATTCGGAGCCGCGGGCACTTTTGAGAGCACGACGTAAAGTGCGGATGACGTCAAGGATTGAGTTTACCTTTAGCATAACACAACGGAGAGACAGCTCCTCTCGATAGATCTGCCTGAAGGTTTGAAGCTCCTCGGCATTCATTCCTCTCTCGACGTATCGTTGGGAGGGTGTCGGGCGCTGATTTTAGCGCTCTCATTCACAAATTTATTGTTTCGATACCGAAATGAGATTCTCCGATCCACGGCGATGATCTGTTCCCATCTGGCGCCCCTTGATTCGTCGGGCCCTGTGGTGAGCGTTTGACCTATCCGATCGTCGCCAAGAGGGTGTCATGCTGCATTTTCCATTGTTAGTTTCCTTGTTGATTTTTCCGGCTGAATTTCGGCGGCTAAACGAATCGACGGCGAGCGACATCGCATTGTGGTAACGACTCTTCACTAGCTCGCTCACTCGGCGTCCCCGCGATTCGCTTGAAGGAGTCTTTTGTCAACGACGTTCCGGTGAAGCTCCCCCACAGCATCGAGCGAGAGCCGGCGAACGCCGGGAAGTGCTGAGTAATTCGGAGGATATCCGATGGATCAAATGACATCCACGGCCCACGCTTTTCCGTCGGCTGCTGCCTTACGGCACGGCGACAAGCATGAGGTGTCTCCTCCGAAATTATTGAAGTTTGGCCACTTTCTGAGAGGTGCTCCGTTGAATCGAAATCGATGCGGAAATACTCGTCTGCAGTCCAATTCAACGGAGTCACCCAACGAAGTTGAATCGATGGAGGAAATTTCTGTTCTCTAGGGTTCTCGGCAGCGAAAGTCCCAAATCTCCAGAAGGATCGGAAAAATTTCGAGCGACGTGAAAGTTGTTTCGTGTTCGTTTTGGCTGTCGTTTTCATTCAAAGTTAACAGGACCCCATCCCGTGATTTGAAGTCTGTGCGTCACCGCTCCGATCCAGTACGGACGTTCAACGTAGCGTACAGTTCCGTTGGAGGTCCACCTGGCCGTGTTCCCACAACGCCCACAGGTGGCTTTGTAGTCCTGGCCCATGGCTCGCTCAGCGCTACGAGCGACTAGGCCGACTACGCTTCGTTGCGCAGAAATGATGTTCTACGGGGGCAAAGCCGTGGGAACACCGATGCACTGACTAGGTGTGTGTGTGTGTAGGAGAGTTGGAGCTCAGCACCAACTCCACATTGCATCGCTAACGGTTCATGTTGATGACGAGTACAGGTTGAATGCTCGCATCGATTTCGTCTCTTCTCGAAGAAAGTATTTTTCGACTCCACGCTACGATCTCTTAATTTGCTCTTCGGCCTTCTGGCTGGCAAGCTGGCTGGCTGACCGACCGGAGGACGAGTTTGAATCCCGTCCGCCTTATGCCATTCTCAGACAACACTCTGAACTTCTTGCATTGAGTTTTCTATGGGAATGAATAGTCTTCCGCTCTCCGCTGCTCTGTGACCGGCTCTGGTTCTTGTAGACTTCTGGCACCTGCTTCCGCTGAGCGAGAGCGAGCGAGCTCTCCGAGAAAAATACAAGCAGTCAGGCAGACTTACAGACGGATGGATGGACAGGCAGCTCTGGGTTCAGAGTTCGAGATCGTCGTCGTCGTACACAGCTTCCTCGGAAGCGGCAATGAGCTCTGTAAACCTGATCATGCGGTTGATCATCTGCGGAAAGCTATCGCTCTCACGGTGGAAGCGTAGATTGTCTGGATGGGCGTCGCGAGTCGCGACGTTTCTCTCCACGACTATCCTGCTCTGTACGGTAAACTCTGATCCGACCGACGTCGTTGAAATCATTCCGATTCTGTTGGCTCAAAAGTCGGAATAAGGCTTCTGATTGGTCGAACAACGTCGAATACATTCCGTACTCGGGGACTTCTGATTTTCTCAGTTCTGATGCATGACAGTCACCAAGCAACTGTCAACTGTTGGAAACTATTCTCCGCCGGGTGACTTTCCCAAGTGACGCTCGCTGTCCACGGACTGCCCGTGGATTAGGCGATCCTTACGGAAGCGAACGAATCAAGCGGGTAAAAAGTCCTAATTATCGCTTGAGCCCGGCGAGACGGAACTTCAGGTTAACGCCGGGCTCAAACAACCACCAGTCAGCTGTAGAGTAAAAACGTGCTGAGCAAACGTTTTTTACCGCAACGTTTTTCACATGTCCATGGGAAAATGCCTTTCGAAACGTATCCTCTGAATCTCCTTTGAGTAGACCGCGAGCGTGCGGCCGCGATGTGGAATATTTGGTGTAATGAGGTTTCTTGACTCCTCGAATAGATTTTAGTTTCGATTTCTCGTTGAGTCCGATCCTTCGCATTCGGGTCGATACAAACGGCAGTCAATCAGACCGATTCAGACCTCGCATCAGACAGAAAGATTGAGACTCATCTGGCAGAAAGAATCGATTAGGAAAAACCCGGAGCAGTGTTTTTCATACTATGACGGACTTATGAGAAGTGATTGTGAATGAGGGATATTTAAGGACGGTCCTCATGGGGACTGAAAATGCCCATCCTAGTGCGCTTGAAGCCTCGGTCTATCTGTCTGTGAGGTCTTCATGACGACTATTTATATTCGGGGTGGAGGTGTCGCCGCTCGAAATTTGTCAAACAAATATTTCAGCGCTCATCAAAAGCACCGACTATTTTCCTCACGGGAGGCGCCCTGCCTCAGCCCGCTCCGAGGTATATTCGGCCAGTGTTCTTCGTGCTCGCCGGACCCAGGTCTACTTTCGTGCACCTGACGATTCGATTGACGCATCGAGTGACAGCTACGGATAGATGCGATTGATAAAACGAAGACATTCCATAACGACGAAATGGATCTTTATTGCTCACATGAACGAGGCGAAAAGCCGTCGGCCGAAGCGATCGGTGATCTTCCGGTGGCTGAAATATTCGAAAGCAACTCTCCGTGAATCCGTTTGTTCGTTGACATGTCATAAAACGAACCGCCTCAATCAACGACGGCGCGGAGGAAACCCTGGTCGATATAGCGCTGCGCGGGCGCTTCGCGCTGCGAGGCCCACCTACCACGCTTGAGCCTCCTTCACTGTCCCTTGAGCGTGAATGCGTGCGTCATCTTCGTATGCTGATCGAACACCGGCATCCGATGGCTGATTTTTTGTTTCTGAAAACTCTCCAGGAGCGCAATGTGTCCTTGGCGCTGCTGACCGTTGACTTCCGTTGGAAGCCGCTCACCGGGATTTTCGCTCCAAGGTGGACTAAGATTACGATGAAGGCGAGGTCTCGGCCGTGGCTCCGGCTCGCGGCGCAGCCGAATGCGAGAGCATGTGGCTCGATTAGGAGACGAACGCCTTTCCGTAGAATGCGTCGCGTAGTCGTGAATTGTCATCTACCGAAGCGTCTCCCTTAAGCAGAAAACCGTCGTCGCTCTTGCTCACCTGTCCGATTGAAGCAAGCTCTGTCATCGCAAGCCCCAACCACGTAGAAATGGAAGTCATGCGATCAGAGTCTGAACTCCGGCGGGGGTCTTTGCGTCGAGCTGATTGGGTCCGACGTCGCTCAGAGGAAAATATGCCTGCATTCTCCAAGGGCGATCGCTTGAGGCCGAATGGGATCCCTCCTCGAGCCCTCCAAGGTGTTATGACGAGCACGGTAGAAGCTTCTATCAAACGACGGGGAAAAGGAGATCTTGAGCTGAGTCGAACTCATCCGAATCTACTTGCGATCTACTACTGACCAACTCACCGACCTCGATAGTTTTTTCTCGGATGTTAACTTTGGCCACTTCCCCGAAGTGGGCCTCCCGCGTCGAGCGAGAGGAAGACGGAAACTGAGTTAGTTTTTTTGCGGAGGACGTCACATTTTTAGTCTCTCCGACCATTGAATTTCTCGCTCTGCTTCTTCCTCGGCTCACTCCCTCTCAATTCGTTCCTCTGCTCTGTCGGAAAACAATATCCGGCCATTCCGCTGCTTCAGCCGCTCTTGTCTGCGAGCCGATCGCGGCTGTTGCTCTAATTACTGTTAATAGAGACTGATTCTCGCCGCTGAGCCGGCGGATGAGCAGCAGAAGGACCGACCGACGCTCGAGCGTATGCCGGCTAGGAAGCAAAACCCACTCGCTCAGTTAGTCTTTATACGCGGAGATCCGTTGTCGACAGACGTTCCGCTAACTAATGAACCGAACACATCGAACACTCTGTCGGTCTAACGGATCTGAGGTTCCGACGGAGAATCAATTCGGCAGTTAAGGACAAAATCGAGCGGACGTAGTCGCTGGGAGGTTTTGTCAATTGAAGGAATAGTCGATGCCATTAGGTAGCAAGTTGATCGGAACGATTCGTTGACACGTGAAAAAAATCGTTGGGACTGGAATCGGATGACGCCGTAGCTCAGCAATTCGAAGCTCCACCGCAGAACGCTCGATGAAGATCTCCCGTGAGATCGCGGTCTGGCGGTCGAACTTTTTTTGGCTTTGGACAATGTTTTGTCATTTTCTGCCGATCTGCGGTTTCCGTGAATCAGAGACCCAATGTTCGGAGCCTCTATTGGAGTGGAGCCGCGCGGAAATCTGACATCACGGCCAACTGTAACCCTTCAGGCAATCTCGAGACTCCCTACAGTCTCCACGAAGTCCGGACGCTTGAGAGCCGATGCCGGGCCTCGATGAAGGGCGGCTCGAGTACGGCAAAAAATTACCTTCCTATAGCTCAGTCGGTTAGAGGGGGATACAGTACTAATAGAGTGCACAGCTACATGACCCAACCGATAATGGCATGACCGACCGATTCTGTTGTTCTGAGATTAATGCTTAGTTTTCCTAAGCTGCGTCCGTAGGGGTCTCTCCCTTATTTCGCTCCGGAGATCGTAGGTAGCCGTCCATTCTCCATTCCGGGAGGGAGGGAGGGAGGGGAAACGAAAAAGTTGAGCCCCATAGGAAAACACACAGGAAAACTGAGAGAAAAGAAGATACCATCGGAGACAGTCCCGTTCGTAGCTACAACCGGACCGGGGTGAGAGTGAGTAGCGGCAGAAGTAGTTGATGGTTGGTCGCTTCGTCTCTGAAGAAATATGAGTGGGTGAGAAGCTGAAACGGCCCGGAAGGGGCGCAGATGGCCTGAAGTTTACCGGTAGGTCAGGATCTCAAGCGTTCAACAGACTGATGTATGTAGGTTTAGCTTGAGCTTCTCGCTCGCTCTTCCCGAGCTACGGATGAACGAAGCATACGACTCGTGTAACTTACGTCGTGCCGGGTTGGGAGCGTGAATTCCCGGCTGCTATCGATGACCAGGGAGCGTGCGAGAGTTGAGCGGAATTTGAAATCGGAATATGCCGTCCGGCGGATCAGTATTCTTTCCAATAATAGTTCCAGCCATCCACCGCGAATCGCTGACGTTCATTCGGCGCTTCCTCGGTGCGATTTCTAATTCAAAAAATTCCCCAGTTGGAAGTGGCGTCGGACGCTGTTCGCTTGAATATGAATTCGTCAACGACGGCACTGCTTGGGTGTCTATTGTGAATTGGATTTCTGGTCCGAAGCCTAGACTTCTCGCATCCGGTAAATTTTGCGGCGCATGGAGGGACTGACTGACCGACCAAGCGACCGGCAATCCAACCGACCGATCGTCCGTCCGGGCCGTTGTAGCTCAATGAAGCTCCATGGCCGTAGACTTGAAGCCGGCACCATAGATCCAGCTTTCGTGCGAGCAGATGGCGCTCATAGCAACAAGTGGGGCTGTCAGTCTGGGCTTAATGCTTGCTCGTTGGCTCGCTCCGTCACCCGCTCACCTTGTTCATTCATGAAGTGGGACAATCAACCGAGTCCGCGATGAGCATTCCGAGCAGCGATCTTGCGGGGCGCCGGGTTTTCCCCTTTCGGGATGAGGGATTTCTCCGATATCCTCCGGAAAACCTCTTCAAATGGGTGCATAAAAGATCGGATCCAGAATCAAGACCACTGTGATCGAGACGCCAGCCGAGCACCGAGCTCATTCATGTCGAATCGCGAGTATGTCCCGTGTTGTGGGTGTCTTGGCGACGGGTGGTCCCGAAAAAGTTGTCGCGCTCGATGAGCGATCCTCTAAGATCAATGAGCCGTTCGTGAAGACCTCGGAAACGTGCATGCACCACACATGGAGCCACGCGAACCCAAAGCACGGCTGGCAACCTGGGTAATGGGTGTTTATTGGTGCGCGATCTCGCTCTGAAGAAAAACTCCTGGTATAAGTACTCCGGTCTGCTTCATCTGCTGCCCATGTCTGAAAGACAGTCCAAGAGACAGGACCAGCTGTGGGGGAGTCACAGAGAATAGCCAGGCGAGCCAGAAGAAAGCCTAGAACGAAAGCATATGTGAAGCCAGATGGAGGATCCCTGGCGCTCCAGAGAGACCGAATGATTGAACCGCCTGGATTCCCTGAGGCAGGATCAGCGATCTACTGGAGGGTACCTTCTACTCAGCAGAGAATAAGAGTCACCGTTCTTCGTCGAGCCGCCTTTCCTCGGTTCGCGCAAAAACTGGAAAATTCTACGACGCGGCTCGGAAAGGTGTTATAAGCTTGAGCAAAGAGAAAAAAGATCCGTCAAATTTCGATTATATCCGACGGAACAGTAGAAACAGGTCAGCGCAATGCTCCGCTGCAGGAACGAGAACTTAGATGCGAAGGATTAATTTTTACGCACGAAAACCATCGCTTTTCACAATGCGCAAGTTGATTTTTCGTCCACTTTCTTCCATTCACTATACGGAAACGATTCGCGATATGGAGCGAGAAACAACAGAATCGATAGGAAGACTTCTGTCCATCGCGCTCCGTTGGAACGTCGCGCTCAGGTTAACCCCACCGGGTCCGCGGTTTCATGAGCTGGTGTTCTGGGAAAAATAAAAAGATATACTCATGAAACACTCGAGAGATTCCACGGGAAGCACATGAATTGGGTATTTCTTCTCCCGGCTTTAAAGAGCCAAAATAGGCTTTCGACGCCCCGAATACGATCGACGTGTTCATGACCTCCGAATGGCTCAGTCAGTCGTGATAGCTTGTGTGTCTGATAGTCTTTTTTGTGCATCCTCTCCGAGCTTGGTGAATGGCGAAGAGGGTGCGACCTGAACGGAAGTCTTAATGTGCGAAAAAACTGGCGCGAATAAGAATCCATGAGTGTTCCGAGAATAAACAGCTTGAAGACAGCAAGCTGCTCGAATCATTTGGATCAGAGTTTCGACGATGACACTCAGTAAGATGGATTGAAACTTCCGTTTCCTGATTCCCATTGTCCATGAAATCATCGACCGAGCCGCAGGTTGATTGATTCTTGCCGCTCACGAATCAAAGGTTGATTAATTGGGATAGATGCGCAGTCCCGCGTCTCGAAATTAGGGGGCTGAAAGAAAATAATTATTCTCGGTCGACTCTTTCCTAGGCTCATTAACGCTGTGTTCACCAAATTGTTGGAGTTTGCGGATAGATATCAGAGAACGACAAGGCTGGAGATCCGGTTGATTCATTATAGCCAACTCCGTAGAGAGCGCGATGAGCATGAGGCGCCTCCTCGAACGTTACAAACTAGATGTCTCCGCTCCACCGAGCTTGTCTACAAGCCTCCCTCGTCATAACACTCGTGGGTTAGGGAGAACGATTTCCAACATCATGTCAGAATAATGATAATCGTGAAATTAATGATGAATGATCAATTCTAGGCCAACAACGAGGAGCTCAACGAAGTCTGCGACAAGGAATGTCAAAGCAGTGTGAGTAGTTTTTTCTTTCGCCACGATTCCTCTCGCGTAAACGAGATCTAGACCCCCAATTTTTCTAGCTAAAATCCAAACACGGCACCGCTCCCGACGATTACTTGTGCGTTCCCTTCATCAGCGCCCGCGGTCTCGGTGTTTACACGAATACTTTGTCACCACCGTGACCGTGGCGCTTTGTCCGTTTAGAGATCTGTGGCTTCTCCTTAAGTACCGTCACTCGCGGAACGTCCGAGAAGAGCAGCAAACTCTTGTTTCTGACCAGAGCCGTTTGACGGGAACGCCGCGATCACAAATTGACGCCCTCTCAATTTATTTCGAGCTGTCTCACCCATTTAATTCTAATGATAGCAATTTAGATAGCGGGCGTTTTGTTTCCCCGCTCATAAGGGCGCCCACAAGGCTCCATCTCTGAATCGAGATCCTCGGGGTGACTCCAATGTTGAATGATGATGCAGTGGCAGCATTCCCGTATCTTGGTCTGAGCGCTAGATCGAGGGCTCGTCGGATAGTTGTGATTCCGCTTCTTTCCACGAAATTTCATCTCACGAATATTACTCTGCTTTCAGTGCACAGAAGGATGCCAATCTTGGCGGAAAGCTCTGGGCAGCGACTGCGCAGCAGTCTGCGCGGTGAGTTGACCGATGGGAGTGAATTCCATCGAAATGAATGGTCGTCGTGGGAATGAGACGGCTTTTCTCATATCCCGTCTTCCCCGTCTTCGATGCTCCCCGGACGAGGTTGACCTTTTTCTAGCGTCTGGTTTCGGTAGCGCTCCGCTAACACGCTGTTCCGTCTGTGTCGCGGCTCACTTATAAGTCGCGCTCGCTCAGGGGAATAATTTCCGGGTTCCCTGAATATTCCCGTCTGCTTCGAGGGGGACAAACAGTCTCATTCGAGAAGTTCATATCTCCCGAATGGATCTCCCGAGCTCCGTAATTCAGCATAGCGCCATGGACCTTGTTCGAAGCGGCTGGTTCGCAAGCGATAGAGAAATGAGCCAGGCAACGGTGATCGGCTCGATATGACTTTTTCCAAAATATTTTTTTTGAGAAAGAGGAATCAACCGAGAATCTATCGCTCACAAGCGGAGAACAGCCTTACGTGCTCCACGGCTGCAGAAGATCACGAGAGCGTCAAAAGGCTTCTGTGGCGCGTCCTGAGTCAGCAGCTTGCTTGCAGTCTAGTCGTTTTTTTATCGGGCTTCTCGTAAACCGATCGAAGAAACGAAATCTAGCCAACTTGCAGTGACCGGTCAACGCTCGACGACGTTAGAGTATCATCGCCGCCGTTGAAATTCTTTCTAAATGAAGCGAACGGCACGCTCTGACCTCGCGTTTATACATCCATGCTGCTCACGGCATTGATTTTCTGTTGGCTGCACTTGCAGGAATCGTCGAGTCCAACGGGCGTACCTCAGTGTGTCCAAGGCTGCCAGAAAGGTCTGGACTCTTATTTGCGCAATCTTGCCGGCGACCCTTCAAAACACCCTCGAGTGGAATGGCGGCGGGCGCGCAAACCGGGCAACGTCGTTTTCCGTGTGGATGTGAGGGATCTACCGACAGTGATGTTCCGAGTACAGTACAAGGTGTCCACAAAAGACTGGGAATACTACAACGCTGGTCAAGAGTTCAACTTGACATCGAGAAGCGAATCGTTTGAGCTGTCTGGCTTCAAGCCTTACTCAGAATATCAGGTGGGTGATCCGAAAATCCTCATTCGACTAGAGGCGTCCGCAGTTTCATTTGATTCACCCGGGAGACTGGAGATTTCGGTGAATCCACTCGGGATGATTTCGCTCACAATTGCTGAACAAATCGCAGTTTCGACTTGCGTGGACCGTATCCACCCAGTTCGAGTCGTTATTCACTGTCGCATCGACGGTGAAAACTTCGGAGTTTGGACCGCCGCAGGGCGCACCTCAAAAAGTTACGTGCGCTCTCACCACGCACAATCAAGTGGCAGTTTCCTGGAGACCCCCCGCATATCCTGCCAGCGCACAGATTTCTTATTTGCTCGAAACTCGAGACGACCAAGGAAATCCACCTCTAGTTCATGTAAGTTCGACATTGTCTCTGATAAGCACGCGGGTCCGATTTCGGATCGCCTCAGGTGGATTCAGCGTGTTTTGTTCCTCCAGGAATTGACGACAAATTCTTCAGACGATCAAATCGTAGGATATGTGTTCCGAGCTCTCGAACCGAGCAGGAAATACCGCGTGCAAGTGCAAGCCTCGAACAGGCATGGCAAAAGTGAAATGGCGTTCTGCGAGGTCAAGACAGCCGAGCCCGAGTTGAACGTAGACGAGGGTCAAGCCTTCGCCGCTAGCGGGAGACATTTATACAAGTTCGTGCTCGGGAAAGCCTCGGGTTGGGGTGATGTGGTCTTCACCCTCCCCGATGACGATTCAGTCATCACCGGAATCGCCAGCAATCTCCAGTCGAGGATACTCTACATCTCGGATGGCAAGCGAGTCTACGTCGTCGACATGGATAGGACGGATTTGAGCCTGATCCCGAAAGTTCTCCCGATCGACGCCGGCAGGCCCTCGCTGCTTTCGTACGACTGGCTGAATAAACGTTTGTTCCTGTTCGAAGAGATGTCCTGGCAGATCAGGTCGTGTAACATCGAAAGGGACTTCCGATGCACTTCTGTGGTTCATGGTTTCGACAAAATGTCGTCCCCGACGAAAGTGATCGTCGATCCTTACAACGGCTTTCTGTTCTGGATGAATGACGATCCCGTAACGGCAGAGAACGTGGTGTACAGGGCGGATCTCATACTCGCCGAAGAAGATAATGCACTCCACTGGCGGAAAGCTGAGGAGGTTCACCGCGCGAAAAATATTCGTTCGTTTGAAATCGACTTCGTGCGGTTCCGCCTATACGCTCTCGACATCGGCACCGAAAGTATCTATTCGATGGACATTGACTGTGAGTATTGGTTTAGTCCGCACAGGATTCTGACTGTCGCTCGCACTCGTCCCGGTACCCTGAAACTGAGGCGTATCCAAATTACAGCCGGAAAGAACATTGAAAACGTGCGCAATCAATGGAGTTTCTACGGCAATGCCTCGGATATGGTTTATGCCAACGATCATTTCCACCTAGCAACGTCCGATGGCTTCTACGAGGAGACGAGAGCTGCCAACGACAGAACATATGCTACTTACAGCCGTTGCAATAATCATACCGTTTTCCGGCTCGCTGTCGTCGACCACAGAAGCGCCCAGCCTGTCCCCTCACCGGTGAGTCAATCAAAACTAACCCTCCACATGATACAATAGCTTTCCCTATTCCCGATCCCAGAACAAACTGAGGACGAGACACGCATGTTTACCGAGACTCTAATCTTCCAATCGATCGTCTCCAAATTCTACCCCCTCGGGATCATAGAGCGTAAATTTATAGTATGACCCGGAGCATCGTTGAACTCGATCCCGAATTAAATGATTTCAACCTTTGACAGGCGACACCGGTGGAGAACGTCCGAGCTCTATTTTCTGTGGACTCTGTCAGAGTACTTTGGGATGCTCCACATCCGTTCAAATGGCAAGGTCGAGGTGTTTTCCAGAAATTCCTCTACGCCGTGGACGTAACCGAGCTACTCTCGGGTAAACAGTTCGAACCCGAGGGAAACTTCAAGAACCGGCAAGCGACAATCAAAGCCCTCAAAAGCAATACTCTGTACAGCATCAAGGTCCGAGCGTACAATCATCTGGGCGCTCCCGGTCCCGAATCCGCCCCTTTCGTCGGAAGGACTTTCTCAGAGAGTCCTCTTCAACTTGCTTGGAGTCTTACGGGGAGCGAACGCACTGTTGTCGCATCTGACGTCATGGGAGACCATGTCTCACAGTTGGTCAGTCCGCGACTCGTCCAGGATAGCGATGTGAACGGTAAGATGACGAGGAATCAGAGATATCACGTAGACTTCTCGCTGAAAGCTGGCTAACCTCTAGAAAAACCACAACGACAGCGATCGCGTGGTACGAGAACACTCTATTCCTGGGACGCAACCGGTCCAGTTTGATCCGTGTGGACTTCAACCAGGGATCGAGCTCTGAAATTCCCAGCGTGACGGGCGTCACTTGCATGGCCATCGAACGCTACGCGCAGAAAATCTATTGGGGATCACTCGATAAGAGAGCGGTGAGTTCCTCGATCAAACGAATCTGGAGATTCGAGGCTCGACTCGGCATTCTGTCTCAAGACGACTCGTCTTCCGCCCTCAGATCTTCAGATGCAATTTCGACGGTTCTCATATCGAGAGGGTCGTGCAAAACTTCGTACCACATTCCATTGCGGTGGATAGCGCCCGCGGATTTTTGGTCTGGGCCGATCAGTACGGCGTTTACACCTCGAAACTCAGCGGCGAGTCGCTGAGGGTCATCTATCAGAATCACGTAAACAGCGGTCGACTCGGTGAGCGGGGAAAAAACGATGATGACTAGTATTCTATGTAGTTTATGTCCTACTTCAATTGGCTCAGGCGACGATCCATTCCCCGCTCGACCTGGTTGTGAGGTTCGAAATTCTTTTAGTGCAAGGGGTTGCTTATGATTCGAAGCTGGGAGTAGCCTACTGGACTAGCAGAAGCATCGAAGGCGTTCATGTGAGATCTGACCGATTGATGGAAGAGAAATATCCTCTGCCACCGGCTGTCCCGCTCCTGGACAGCTCACTGTGAGTGATTTCCTCGGGATAGAATCTCAGAGTGATTAGGTGGATGTGAGAAAATCGTCGCCCACGCTCACGGATTCACGTCACCCACAGGAAAGGCCCTGCGATGTATCTGGATGGTCGTCTCCTCTGGTTCGACGGACGCTTGCAACCGGTGGTCACGCTGCCGAACGGGAGCTATCCAGCTCATTTTGATTTCCAGAGCTCCAGCAGAAGAAACACTCGACAGCACGAGGACTTCACAGAGACTTTGGCTGTAGCTCAGCAGATCCGCCAGAATAATAAAATGATGGTGATTCCGAGAAACATCGATGTGAACGAAATCAAAGTAAGTGACGTTGGCTACCCTTGCTTCCACTGGTTCCGACCTAGTCGAGGTGATCTGTTGCTGATACTGGGTATGTTTCTCTGTCAGGTTCGAGGCTCTTGGCAAAACTTCACAATTTACTGGCCGAAAGAACAGTCCACGCAAGTGGACGTCTTCTACAAGTTGCGAATCAGTGCTTGCGAGGAGAACCAGTCTCAGTGTTGCTCGATGCAATTGGCCAAGCCCGTACACATATTGACCAATGAGCGGTTCCTCTTCACTGGTAGTCTGCGACCCTACACAAAACTTGCGATCTCGCTGCAAGCCTACACCCATTGGGCTAGTACCGAGAGCGTCTGCCGAGAAGTGCGCTCGCCCGAAAGCATCCCGACAGCTCCTCAGAATCCCAAAGTCTTCATTGCGCACAGAACCACTTTCCCTCCCTCGAATGACTCGAGTCCCGAGGCTGAGTTCCGCTGGTCTGAGCCCGAGCATCCCAATGGAAAGATTCTGGGATACGTTCTGAACTGCTGGTACCAGAATAATGGAACGGGCGAGATCAGCGTGTGGAAGGATCGCAGAGTGGTCGGACAATCATTCAGCATCACGAGCTTGGTTCCAAATAGCACATACTTCTTCAAAGTGAGTAGACATCGGAGAAGGAGGGGGAACACGGTTGATGAAGCAATGTACTCGTCCTCGTGCATGTACTCGGGGATATGCTGGATAATGTTCGGTGGAAAAATTTCAGGTGAGCGCTTTCACTTCGGCGGGAGAAGGGCCTGCGTCGCCCCCTTTATCGATCAACAGCGATGAAGAGCAGCCTGTTCCGCGACTGATCGTCGTAGATCGTCACTCCGTACAAGTGAGCGATGTGGATAATGGAAATGTCACTCTAGTCTCCAACAAGGTTAAGAATCCGGTCGGCATCGCCTACTTGGATAAAACAGTTTTCTGGCTGGAACAGAATGGCCCAATTATGGCTTCGGACATGGATGGAAGCAATATTACGGTGGTAAGTTGGAATAGTGACGAAGATACTTTCGAGTGTGTCAGTCGAATCGGTCCCGAGAAGTTCGGAATCCGCGTCCAGAGTAGAATCTATTAAATATAGAATAGAATCAATTATAATCGATGACTTCCGAAATCCCTCAATCTCAGATCCACAGCCCTAAGAAAACTGGAACATGCCTAACAATCGACTGGGTCGCTCGTAAGCTGTATTGGGCGGAATACGACGTTGACGCATCGGTCTCGAAAATTTCCGCGCTCGATCTGGGGAACGGGAAAAGCGTCACAACTATCCTCGAGCTGCCGAAACAGCACGTGAACTCGCTGGAAGCAGATCCTTTCACCAGGTGAGGCATCCGGAATGTCATGAATGGGATCAAATTTTTAAGGCAAACGGGAATACAGATGGAATCCGGGGATTCGCGTGGGGGATGATTCGGGAGAGCCACTAAGAATAGTGACGATTTTCAGCACATTAATCTACACGATTTCGAGAACTCCGAGGGAAGCTGCTGCAATCATGCTCGCCTCGATCGACGGCTCCAATCAGAGACCCCTGTTTCCACCGAGGCGTCGTCGCGCTTCGAATTGCCAATGCTCAGCCAGGGCTCTGAAAGCTTCGGTTGTGGCGCTGGACCCCAAGTCGAAGAAAGCTCCGGGCTACGTTTACTTCGCGGACGCTGAGACCGGTGAGTATCGTATGATATCGATCCCAGTGCTGACTGCGACGTGATAAAAAACTCATGCTGGAGAGCTTCCCGCAGGAAATATTTGGAGCGCCGATCTTCACGGCTGTGCATGCACCCTCGTGGCGAATGCGAGCCTCGTCGAAGGTCTCCCTCCAGACTACATAACTGTGGACAAGCAGCGAGTCTACTGGAGTCAACAAGGCCGCGAGGAGGTGTTCAGTCTGCTCAAGGAGAGTTCCGAGATCGGGAGTGCGAAAATCGCTCACGGGGTTCGTAACATACGAGCGCTCAATCAACAGAGATACCCGGGTGAGTCCGAACGAAATGAGCCAATGAAGAGCCCATCGTGCTTTAATTCTGCTGCCACGCAGCTGAACGTGTTGGCGCTCTTCAGATTCGTCATGCATGGAGATCGGAGCTCCAACGACAGCCCCTGCGTTGGTGATCGACAAGTCCGCTTCACTACAAGTCGAGGTGTTCCCTCCAGACATTGCGGAGCATTGCTCGAATATTTCGAGACCGACGATCCGTTACGTACTGGTGTACAAAAGAACAGGCTGTTTGTCTTCTGCTGAAATCTGCCAACAAAAGAAGGTGAGATATTTCTTGAAGATATTCACTTCTTGGGATTATAGAGCTCGTCTTCGGCCGACGATGGGTTTCGTTTTATTTATCACATACATCATTCTCTCGATGCCTCAGTAAATCAATGATGTCAATCCGTTTTTGTATAATCTATAGAAAGCTCCATGGATTGATGCCAAAATTTGGCAGGTTTGACCTTAGCTATGCATCGACCGCTCCCAGCAGATATACAGATAGCGTGGAATGTTAAAAGATTCATGCTAGAAGATTCATTCATAGTGAGAACCGAGGAATGCTAAGGGTACAAGGAGAATACGATAGGCGATATTCCACTCCCTCTTGGAAGATTCTCCTCAGCTATGTAAGAGCTCCATGTTCCTTCTATACTGAAGGATATTGCCGTGCCCATGGGTCTCGCAAGGGACTATGAATTTTCCTGAGACGAGACAGACAGTTGTAGGTCGTTGAGGAACTCGTGATTCGAAGAAATATTTGATCAGTCGGATCCGGAGGGACGTATGCTGTTCCTTGGTCCAACGATGACTAGAGTAATCCTGGCTGGACGAGACCTGATTGCGGTGTTCATCACAGCAACTTCCGAACTCCCCATTCTCAGAGGCTAAACTTAGTCCGCTCGCTGAGCCTTCGCCCTCTCCTCCTCGTCGAGCCTACCGCAATCCTTCGCTGCTTCAACCATTTGGAGGAGAGCCAAGACACTCTTGAACACACCGAGTGGGAATGTGATGTATACGCACAACCTCCAAAATCCCACCGGACCGATGCTCACTCCCTCGATAAAATGCAGCATGTAGAGAGACATGTAGAAAACCTCGTTGGCTACGCACATCGTGAAAAGAACCGGTTTTGAAGTGTAGTAAATATGGAGCAGCCAGTTGCCTTGTACATCCTTATGGGAAGTCTTTCCCTTCATCAAAGATACCTGCGAAAAATCGGAGGAGAGTCAGCACAGCTTCTTTCGGTGGATTTCCGAGGGGCTCGAGAGATTTTGTTTGATGCTGAAGGCATGGAATTCATGTGGGAGTCGGCGGACGGAAACCATTGCGCGGACTCGGCAATTTCGGCGAGCCAACCCACCTGTGTGTGCAGCCAATGGGACGCGATGTCGATGGCCATGCTCAGCTGGAACCAAAACATGTACTTGGGATAGAAGTGGCTCAAGGTAACGAGGAGGCACATCGTTCCACAGCGGTCTGTCAGTTGATCGAGCAAAGCGCCAAACTTGGTGCTCTGATTGAAGTACCGCGCGGCATGACCGTCCCAGGCATCGAGGAATGCCGAGAGCATATAACACCAGAAGGCTCTTGAGTAGTCGAACGGCATGAAGTAGAACGACAGCAACGCCAAAATTATCCTCCCGTAGCCGATCATGTTCGGGATGAACAGGAAAATGTTTTCCGACGCCATGATTGAGAAGTAACAACTGCGCACAGATTTTCACCGCGCTCCACCGGACCAGCGACACGATAGCCCCGGAACGCTGCTAACGATCCCTATCCCGGAGTTGGCACGGAACAGTGACCACTCCGGCTTTGTGACGGCCCGCTTGCCTCTGTCGTTGTCGTAGAGAGGAATTCTAGGTTGCGGAGAAGGATTCGACGGATGCACAACAACACTGGCGACGCCAACAACGACAACAAGCTTCGGCGGGTGTGACAAGCGCAGAGCTAGCAGACGCTCCGCGAGTTCGCTATTCGCTATACGGCCACCGACGATGCCCTTCCCACCGGCTCCCTCTCCATCATGAATCATGACCACCCGTCCATCGGAATTCTCTCCGCGAGAGACTCTCCCTATCACCGTATTCAAAATGCTCCCGCGAAGTTTGCCGAAGACTCCGTCGGCGGTGCCCTGCGAGATCAGTCCTGGCGATTTTCCTCGATTGAATCATAGCCAATGAGCTACCCTTCTCACGTTCAACACTGAGAAAACATTAAATTGCTACGGACAGGCATCAATGTTCCTCGGACACGATCGAATTCCAATTTCTCTCTGCCTCAATATCCTCGGATTAATTTGGTCCAAATCGACAATATCGCAATGATCTCGAATTCCCTAACAGTTCACCACCGACTCTGCCACTCCGGTCATCGAGGGGTTGACACCGAACACCAATTATACCGTCACCTACTCGTACATTGATCCCTACACCCAGGCCCTTCACGGACCGTCTTCGCCATCGATTTTCTCGACAGATGACGGAGGTGGGTAAATTATGAAATTGCATGCTCGATTCTCGCGCACGTTCGACGGAACTCGAGAACGCAAGCGAAAATGTTTTCCATCCGCAGCGCCGGAACCTGTCAAGAATCTGAAGGCGGTCCCTCTGACTCCGTCTTCCATCGGGATCCGTTGGGCGACCGAGTCGAGTCGCACGAAACGACCCCCTCAGTTCGAGCTCCGCTATAGCGAGGTGAATTCTACTCATCCCCATAACGTGACCGTGATTCCGAATAAGAGATTCGGCACCGACTTCAGCAGGACAATCGAAGACCTCAAATGGAACACCACCTACAGATTCGAGGTGAGCAGAAGTGAAGCTCCAGAAGGAGTCCGCCGAATGCTATCATCAGCGATTCTGTCCATAAGCTCAGCGATGCGAATACCCTTGACAACGCCTACATCCTTGCCTCGAAGGTCATCGCGATCAACTCCGACAAACCGGGAATGCGAAGCGGGCCGAGTACAGTTCTGGGGAGAACCTTCGAATCGCCCTCGGACCTCAGGGCGGTGAATGTCTCATCTCGCCAGATGGAGCTGAAGTGGAAATCCGGAAAACAAGGTCAATCTCGGCACAGTTTGGAGTATTCTCTCGATGGGGTGAAATGGGACCACGTCAGAGACAACCGATCATCCCAAGACACCAGACCGGACCACGAGCACATTTTCAGGATCAGTGATCTCCAGCCCAATCAGAAGTATTGGTGCGTATTGACTCCCCCACAACGAGTGTTAAAAATTTCAGGTCTTCGACGATGCCCGGACTGAGCTTGAACCAAATTTTCGTTCCCGCAGGTTCCGACTCCACATATCGTATCTCAGCTCAGAAGGCGCGGTAATGAATCACTTCGTGTGGCCTCCTGTGGACAGTGGGAAATCTTTCGTTTTCCACACCTTGGAAGAAGCCCCGAGTCCTCCCGGATCGCCAACTTTCCAAGTGAACTCCAATTTGTCGTGGGAAAGCCCT
Source organism: Galendromus occidentalis (assembly GCF_000255335.2). NCBI lineage: Eukaryota > Metazoa > Arthropoda > Arachnida > Mesostigmata > Phytoseiidae > Galendromus > Galendromus occidentalis. The sequence continues at coordinate 1,126,521 of NW_003804370.1, forward strand.
GAACAGCCGAACGGGAACGGCCCGCTGCACTATGAACTCCAGTATAGGTGAGCTGCGTCTGATAGCGCGCGTGATGGGAACAGATGGAAGATCGTGTGCATACTTCAGACTTTCTGAGCGTCGATTCTGAGCCGGTCCTGAACTTTTCCTCCGCAGGACTGTCGACAATCATACGACCTCAGCGTGGGCTGAGCTCTACAGGGGGCCGAACAATCATTTCCAGGGCAGTGGGTTATCTCTGGAGAAACTCTACGAATTCCGCGTGAGGGCCTCCAACTCTGCCGGTCACTCAGCTTGGTCTCAGAGCGATTCGCTGCGTATTCCCGACGTACCGGTCGCTTACTCGAAGGATCAGCCAAGCTTCGAATCGATTGTGACGGTCGTCTTCGTCTGCGTTCTCCTGCTGATAGTTTCGGGAGCAATTGTAATTCATAAGCTGCTGCAACCAAAGACGAAAACGACGAATCCAGATATCGGCCTAGTCAGGATAGACCGCTTCCCGGTTTGCCAGAACTTCGTTCATCAACACAACGAGCTATACTTCTGGTGAGCTCACCGGCTTCATTTCGGAGTTTTCCACAGTAACAAGATCGATCCATCGCTCCGAAAGCGAATTACGGTCTGAGTACAAATGAAGAGCATTTCATCCCACCCCGCAGCGGAGTCACACTCTCGGACCCCGAGCTCTCGTCGTTACCCATGATCCAGCGAGATCAGATCCGCTTGACGAAATTTCTCGGATCGGGAGCGTTCGGCGAAGTATTTGAAGGAGTGCTATACGGAGATACTGCGCAGAAAATCGCAGTAAAAACTCTGAGGAAAGGCGCCGGAGAAATGGAGAAGCACGAGTTCCTCAAAGAGGCCAAACTCATGAGCAATTTCCGGCACCCGCACATTCTCCAACTCCTGGGCATCTCGTTCGATGACGATATGAGCTTCATAGTGATGGAGCTTATGGACGGCGGCGACCTACTCTCCGTTCTCAGGAATTGTCGCAACAAGGTGAGGGCCCTCATCTGCTTTTTTTGCAGTTTTATATTCCCTACTGATAAATAGAACGCACTTGTGGTGCCGAGTTGATCAAGCCTGCTTTCCGTCACAGGGTGAACCGAGCCTGTCGCTGGAAGACCTCATCGGCATCTGCGTCGATATAGCGAAAGGCTGCAAGTACCTGGAAGAAATGAGATTCGTGCATCGCGATTTGGCTGCTCGCAACTGTTTGGTTTCCACCGACGGAGACAGGCGAGTCGTGAAGATAGGCGACTTCGGCTTGGCGAGAGATGTTTACAAGAGCGACTACTACAGAAAAGAAGGCGAAGGTCTTCTGCCGGTCAGGTAGGTCTTTCATGCGGGCTCGACGCGGAATCGATTGCTTCCCGGCACCCGTGATTAGGTCCAGACCCGAATTCCCGTCGACTCGGTCCTTCCCTTCCGGGAGACCTTCCGCCCCAGGATTGTCTCTGGAAAGAACGCTTCCATTTCCAGATGGATGGCACCCGAAGCCCTGGTGGACGGTGTCTTCACCAACTGCTCCGACGTATGGGCCTTCGGCGTCCTAATGTGGGAAGTGATGTCCCTCGGTCATCAGCCCTACCAAGCCATGAGCAATTACGACGTCCTGAACTTTGTTCGCGGCGGCGGCTTGCTCGCGTGTACTGTCGGATGTCCGGCTGAGATGTACGAGCTCATGTTGTGCTGCTGGAGATACAACCCAGAGGAGCGACCGAAGTTCTATCATATCGTTGCGTCGCTGGAGAACTTGGTCAATGCGGCGAATTCGTTGACCGTGTACATGCCTCCCACGCAGCAGAACTACATTATACCGTCAGGACAGCAAAACAAGCCTCTCGGTGAGTCTACGTTTCCCAGCTCTCCACCTCGTGGAGTTTGCTGTATTCCTCAACGTTCAATCTCATCGACGGGATCTCTGAGCAGATATTTTCCGGGATAGATCCGGGAGGAGTGAAGGGTTCGCTTCGTGAATAGATATTAAGGGAATTTCTAATGTGTGCGCTCAGAGTCTCCTCGTCTCACCTCGGTTCCACTATTGAGCATCGGAATCGACAACTTCGCGTACGAGCCGTCTTCGGTGACGTCGTCCGCAAGCTCGGTGCTATCTTTCCCGCCCGGATTGTCGAGCTACTCTCGAGCTCGCTCTCTGGATACCATAACGGAGGTGGATGACGTGAGAAAGATTTATAGCCAGCGTTACGCATGGCTCGATCACAACGTCGTCACGTCCGCTTTAGTCAAAAGCGACGAGATGGAGAAGACAGCAAAACTTCAACGGGTTCTCGAGGAAGAATCCAAGTCATCGTCGTGTTCTGATTTGAGTGCAATCAATTCGGACGAATCGAAAGGTACTAGAGATCGGAGGCGCACTCCGAGAGCACAAGACTCACCAGCAGCGCACGCATTACTTTTCTCACAATCTTTCGAATCACCGGATCGAGTCGGTCTTTTCCCCAATAATTTCCAAACTGTGAGTCCGAGCGGCTATTAAGCTCGTGAGAACGGAAAAAAACAGTGGTTGAGGGCGCACGTCGAATACAGGACCCATCGAGCTCTGCATTCCGTTGGAGGAGATGGCTCATCGAAAGATATGTGTATGATGACCGATATTCCAGTGATGGGGAAAGTCGTTGGCTCTACTCGAGGGCTGTGAAAATCGATCGATTGTGAGGCAAAAGGGCTCCGCCGCACTCTATGCACTCGTTCGATCACAATATTTCGAAAGCACTCTTCCAAGACGCACAGCTCAGCTATCCGATCGGAGCCGAATTTCCCGCAACGTAACTCGAAATTCGACACCTGCTGCTTCAACTGGAAGCTGTTCGCTCGCAAGTTTCCGCACCCCCTACTGCTCTCTCCCGCCTATTTTAGATATCTGGGTCTAATGGTAAATTTCATCGCAGAGCTTTCAACGCTGAGGAGAACGAAAAGGCCAGCATCCCTCGAGTTTCTCGGTGCCTCCTCAGACGACTCCAAGGATATTACTGTTCAACGGGCCTCCTTGGCCACGGCCGTCGACGATGAGCCCAATAAGCGATACTTGACTCTTCTGCCGTCGGAGCAAAATCCCACGGATATCAACGGATACCAGGTGAGCGGAGGATGACTTACTCATACTCACATACTTTCGAAAGATGCTATCGGATATACTAGAAGCCCCGCATCAAGACCGCGGACATCACTTGAGGACATCCCATGATTCGGATTTCAGGTCCCGCTGTCCTGTGGTCCACCTGAAACTCGCATGGTTGTGGCGAGGAATCTTCAGCGTCCGAAGTCTGTTCCTTCATTGGACGTTCTCTCGACGAAGAATTACCACCCCATCGCCCAATACCAGACACCGAACTCTGTCCACAACCACACATATCAGAAATTCCGCCCGCCGCCGCATTACGCTCATCCAAATGTCTACATTCCCACTGCGTCGTGGTGTTAGCGGGTGAGAATGCTGAGAAGAGAGCGGATACGCCGCACCCGATGTTGGGATCTCTCGCCAAAAACTCGAGCGCTGGGGGCGCATATTCTCAATGTAAACAATGAGGAACAATCAAAAGGAAGTCAGTCATGTTAGTCATTCGCGAGCCACCGTTGCCGGACGTCAACCGCCATGCGTCGTGGTCCACCGTTCGAAAAGCACCCGGATCCGAGAGGAAAGGGACACGACTCATCGGCATGAATTTCCGGACAGAGGATGGATGATTTCTACCGAATCAATTCTGGCACGCCTGTGCTCGTAAAACGAATCTATGAAAACGGGGTCCTGCCTGGGATAGGAGCATCAGAGTAGAAAATCCTTGCGACGATCATTCACCCCCTCCCCTCTGTACATATCGCCGACAATACCCTCAGTCTAATTCCGTTGGAGTCTAGATCGATTGCGACTTTCCTTATGGACTCCATCATGGTGAGGGTGAATTAGGTAGAAATGGAATTCGCATTGTTCGGAGAGACTCCGATCGCAGAAAGCGTTCTTTGTTCAATGCATCGAAGGGGAAGATCCTCACACAAGATCTCTCTCAGACCGTAAGACGCCGTATTACTTGTTGTATACAAGCCCCCTACCAAAGCTTGCCCCCTGAGTCAGACTGCATTGTCATCTCTATGAGCTTCTCGCGCATTCAACGTAGTCGTTCGACCTGCGAGAGAAGCTACCCATCCTCTAGTTGGTATTAGAAGAAAGAGAGTCTCATCTTGTGAAGCTGTCTGCGAGTTGATGTATATATTTGAATATTTAATAATATATTTTCACCGTCAAGTGTAATTAATCGTTATACATATTTAAGAGCGATGGAAGGAGAAATAAAGTTTGTCTTCAAAATCTTGCCTGGGTCTGATCTCGCGACGTGATCTTGGCTACTTGCCTGAACTCTTTATATCTTCACTTTCTGATCCGAAAGGGGACAAAAACTGCGAGGAGGCTCAGGTTGCTCATAATATTCTCTCCCTTACCCTCGAGCTCCTCTTATCCCAAGATCCCCCTCATGTGTTAGAAAAAGTGATTGAAAAATTAAAATTTTCTGACAATGAGGCGGAAGATCTGACCGTAGAAATCGGATGGAATTACATGGGATCCATTGTCAGAGCGCTCCATCACAAAGATTGGTAATCGACGCCAGTGGCCGATCCTTGATGTTGCTCTCCAGCTAAGCCATCGGAACTGATAAGCCTTCGTCTTCGTCGATGAGCGCCAGATCCATCTATGGCGGATTCCTCTCTGCAGTCCGTGAAGGTGAGGGAAAGGTACCGGCCATTCAGCTTCCAGAATTTATGGCTTCGCAGCGCACAACGATAGACGACTGGGGTTCGAGCGAAGCTATCAGCGCTACTCTGTCGACCTACGATACGATGCAGAAACATATTCAGATCTGAGCCTGTAGTGAGCCGCACGGGACAGCCGCCGTGCCGAGTGAAAGCTCAGAACGACGATGTGAATGAGTTCAATTCGATACCAGCTATCAAGGCGAACAGACGTTTTCTCAATCTTGGAGTGTTGAATCACCACATTGATGACCCGGACGTAGAATATGAGGCAGGACGCTTTCGAGGATACCTTGGAAGACCTGCAGCAGCAGCCGCGTGGTGCCGCTTCGCGAGTCATCGCGGTCTCCCTCAAGCTACCTCCTTTTTGGCCGAAGCAACCCACGGTATACTTCACGACGGGGGAAGCGCAATTCAGCTTGCGGAAAGTCGCCGAAGAAGAGACGAAATTCGAGTACGCCCTCACCGCTCTCGACCCTCGACTCCGATACGCAATAGAGGGTGGCGGACTTTTTCGATGACTAGCCAACTAGCCAGGAGCAGGGACCCGATACGTGGCATCCTAGGCGAGGCACTCGGACTCCTTCTAGGTGAGCCAGCACGAGCGCCTCGCGGCCATCGTGAATCTTTCGATGGGCGATGATACCCCAAGGAGACTTCTGGATCGAATGCTAGGACTGTATCGCCCGGAAGCCAAGGCTGCGGAGGGCCCTTCATTCCGGTTCCACTGTCTGCAGAATCTACCCGCCTATGTGCGCGATCTGGTGATTTCTTGTGACCTGTGACCACCTGGAACTCAGAGACGTCGCTGAACTCGCAGATAAGGTTTCTGTACAACGCCGCCACGCCGCCATCCTCGCTGTGCAAGATGACGACGAGGTGGACGCCGTCCGTCAGATGGTTCTGAGCAGGAATGGCCAGGGCAACGTGCCAACTTCGAAGAGCCAGCGGGTGTGTAGATTCCACGCTAACAGGTTCGGCGACGAAACCAGGAACTGCCTGATGCCCTGTTACTGGGACGGAAGGATCCTTTCGGCTCCGGGAAATGGAGGGGCCAGCCGTCAGTGATCAATCAGGCGGCCGGCGACCAACCGGAGGGCAAGCTCTTCTTCGTGCAGTGCGCCTTATCTGGCCGTCGTTACCTCGTTGACACGGGGGCGCAAGTGAGCATCGTTCCACCGACGCTGGACGAACATGGTGCCCCCGGTAAGCATCAATTGATTGCCGCAAATCACAGCGAAATCAACTATGACGGGTGCACGGTATTCTCGACGTTGACTTGGTGGGAGGGTATCACCAGATACCCATGGCTCTGGAGGACGTCCCGAAAACTGCGATCATAACCCCCTCCGGTCCATGGGAATATACCCGGATGCCTTTTGGCCTGAGGAACAGCGCGCAGACATTCCAGCGATTCATAGACTCTGTTCTCAGCGGGCTCGCCTTCACGTTCGTTTACCTCGACGATGTTCTAGTGGCCTCCAAATCAGAAAAGCAGCATCCAGAGCATCTGAGAGCGCTCCTCGAGCGGCTCCGGGAAAACGGTGTAGTAGTTAACGCAGAGAAGTGTCGGTTCGGCGCGTCAACGATCGAGTTCCTTGGCCATTGCGTTCCCGGGGAAGAACTTTCTCCGCTACCTGAGAAGGTCGACAAGATTCGTGCCCCCCCCCCCCACAGCCGTCTGAAGCGGGCCAACTTGCACGACGAGCAAAACACATCGCTTGGAATCGCAGTTTCTCAACCGAATCCCATGCCACTTCAGCAGGATTTGCCGAGACGCTCTGAAAGACACGGTGGCTAAACATTTGAGCGCAGGTCAATTTGAGGGCAACACTGAGGGGGAGGACTGTAGTGAGCCGCACGGGACAGCCGCCGCACGGGACAGCCGCCGCGCCGAGTGAACGCTTAGAAACGACAATGTGAATAAATTCAATTCGATACCAGCTATCGATGCGAATAGACGTGTTCTCCATCTTAGAGTGGAGGATCACCACAAGCCTATTGTCGTTCGTGACAGTCCCTTCCCCGCCCAACGGCGGGAGCGAGGATCAGGAGGCGAGCTTCATGCAGACCTGCGGTCGATTCCATGAAAAGGAGACTCACGCCGGACGACCCAGTCATGATTCAATGGGAGGTGAACAGCGTAGAGACCGACTCGACACACGAGGTTATTGAACAGAGTAAGTCCACTGATCTCCGGCTTCCCTGAGTGACGATTGAAGATTCTCTAAGTCCAAGCCGGAATTGTGCAGCCGGCGGTCGACATCGCGAGATATCGCTATAAAGGCTGGGTTGTGCGGTACATATTTTCAACTCGTCGAGAAGCTTAAGCGTGCGCCCCAGGAGCCGCAGAAAATCATACCGGAAGCCGGTCGCATCCTTCACGACAGCTTCAGCGCCGCTCCCCGAAGCTCGATTCGTCGATTCTCTTGCCACGAATCGATGGCGGGCTTCTCACCCGCCGAACAGAACTAGACCTTACAAAGTATGAGAGTTTGGTATTAGCTCGATCGTAGAAACGAGATTTCAGATGTTCCGGTAAGAGGGATCAATGAAACCCTCCGTTATGCTTCAAGCCGTCCTGGAAGAAGAAACTCTGGGGAAACATGGGGGAAGGGAGGGAAGAGTTAACACTCGATAGTCTCAAAGCGAGGACAACATTTCCGGGCCAATAATGAGCCGCTATTCCAGCGGCCGAGCTCTCAGAGGAAGATTCCGCCGCCTCAGCGCTGCCCAAGAAGCAAGCGTCGAATGCGCTGATCTTCCACCCATGGCTGATTTGGAGGCATTCAGAGAGACTCTCCGAATAAAAATCAAAAAAGTGCTTCCGGGGATCGAAATCACAGACCGGTTGATCGATATCGGATCATGGCTCTACTCCAGGTTCATGCAGGAACTCATCGCGTCACACCTCACCCTTGCGCCCTCTCGACTAACATTTGACGAAGTGAGGTCTCATGACAGAGTCTTCCTGACCTCCGAAAAATGACCGACCGCTCCGATTTGGGACTGTGCTGTCGCTGTAGTAATCGAGGGGAGAATTCACGGAGCGTAGATATGTTCAAATATTTCAGGGTTACAGTGCATAGCTTCGCTGTGCTGTGGATATTCGATCAGCAGGGAGCCTGTCAATGGAAAGAGGATCCTATGAACGCAGCATTTTCTCGACTTCATGCTGTACGGAAGGAACAAGCTCCGTACATCAGCGGGCGGGACCCCGAATTCGAATTGAGCAAAATGAGCATCGGCCGCCAAGGACTCCGCAGACTCGAGGTCGAGATGATCGAGCTAAGAAAGTCACGGAGAGAGGGAAGACCCCAATCGACGCCATGGGATTTCCGTGTTAAACTCCGTGAGCCGTCTAGGTCGAACCTCTCCGAATTCCTCGGAGCTCTGAGCGAGGTTCCGGAATGGCGTCCCCTGGACATGGGACTGTACCGGGTGTCCTCTCATCATTCAGTCAAGACGACTCAAGATGGTGGCAAGAGTTTCGTCGTGGTAGGGAAACTCCACAGATGGTCGAGTCGCTCTTGAGAGGGGGTATCCTCCTCCCTCCCTCTTCCGCCAGTATATCAGCAGCAGCAGTATTGCGTTTCTGGAAAGGAGAGTTCTGGCCGATGGCTTCATTCGATTTCGCGTACGTTTTGCATCGATTGGCAGGCGATCGCTCCAAATCAGCGCGCGGCTGCTGCGGAATCGCCCATCTGTAGCAGGCTTATCTTGAGGAGCCCTGGACCGTCGATCGACGCTTGTTCGACTCTTTTTCCAAGGAAATCCTGAGCTACCTATTAGCGCCGACCTATGGAGAAGAACTCCGTGAACCATAGGATCTCGGAGCATCCGACCTTGTTGAAAAGAGGTTTATCACTTGAGAAGATCGGATGAGGTCGGATGCTCCGACCTTATTGAAAAGAGGTGTTTCACTTGGAAATCTTCAAGCTGGGCCCGGCGCTGATCGAATTTTCGGGTTCGGGGAAGTTTCTACAATTTTCGCGATTATGCAAGCTCATCGTTGCAGTGAAAGTTCTAGTTTTCTTGCTCGGAGTCTTGAGCAGGAGAAATTCCGCCTGGGTGTTTGGTAGGATCAGGGGAATCTGGTCGACTCTGCGCCTCTGCGCGAGATATTTCCGGGGCGTGCCAATGACGCTGGTGAACCGAACTTGCGATTCGAAGACTTTTCCGAGACTCTTATCAGCGTTTCTCGCGATTAAGAGCTTAGTTGTCGTTCCAATTAAAACTCCGTGCGAGGTGAATGCGAGTTCGGAGCGACTTTCTGGGGAGCCTGGATCGTAGGATGAGAGTCTCAGACGCTTCCGAGACTCCCGAATAGCGAAGACTGAGTCCTCGCACACACGGCGTGACTCTTTCTCAGGATGCAAGCGGAGACGTCTCGGTCAGATAATTTTGATCATTCATCTGAACATATCGAAATCTAGAGGCGTGAATGGGGTTTGGTTTTAGTGAGTCCGGCAGAGGTCTACAACGGGAGATTTTCCATGGGCAGTCTGCGGAAGTCGGGCTCAGATCGCTCTCCTAACGCAATGAATAGGAAGTTCACACACAAGCGAGCGCATGTTTCGATCTGATTGAGAGCATCTATTGTTAAGGCGGCTCGATCCAACCACTTTCTCAGAGCCCTCAGAACACGTCGAGGTTCCACCACGTGTGCTTCGAGAGCTCTGCACAGCATCGCTGGTGATGACGGAAGAAATGCACGTCAACATACATTCTGCCGTCCACAAACTCGGGAGCCCCTGAAAGAATCGAGACTCTCCTATCATAGCTGTGAATTGTCAAAGATATGCGGGTAGAGCGAGTCTCGCAGATGATCTCGGAAGGATGAAGCCTTTGCTGCGAGTGTTTATCATCTTATGGATCCCCGAGCGAGCTGCAAGCCACGTCAAGACCCTCGGGGACAGCGTCCAAGCAGAAATAGAACGGATTTTCTCTTTGTACAAATTCCCGAACGCACCTGTACTGATCAACATCGACTGCGAATTGGATTCGAGCTTCGTGCAGCGTCTAGTCGCGTCGCACCTCAAAGTTCTTGTCCCGGAGAAAGGACAGAAGAGTATTTCATTTGATACGATGGCTCGTTCTGCGAGGATATTCGCGACGACAAACGGAGAAGATCGCTTCCACCTCGGCCTCAGCTGTTTCCCGATAATTTATGCATTCGGAAAGGGCTACGATGCGCGAGTCAGGGACCTTTTCAAAAACCTCAGGGTACCCAAACACAGCTTCGCTATACTGTGGATTTTTCGCGATGGAGAACAAATCGGGAGTCAGGAGCATCTCATGGTGTCCGACACTACCCGGATCAATGCCATCTGGAACAATAAAACTGGAGAACTCAGAATCCATAGCACGCATGGGGCGGTTAACAAATGGTACAATGATTTCCTGGCTCTGAACTTCGCCGATCACGATGGAAATCTCCATCTGAGCGATTCCAGGTATGGCAGAAGATCAATGCGGAATCTCTTCGTCCGACGGTTTTTCATGACTTCTCTGCGTGTTTTCGGCTCAAGCTTCCGCTACCTCAGACATCTCCATGTGGAGCTCCGTGAATCGGTGAAGTCAAACCTCTCCTTCATCGTGTCCCATAGAATTTTCCCCGAAATGAAATTTCGGAGTGCCGTGGACCACACCCGGATTCCGTCCTACCATCCGCTGATTGCGGTAGCCAGAGTGCCCTCAAGAAGCCGAATCCCGCAGATGATCAAGTCGCTCCTTCGAGGGGAAATCCTGCTCCTCCTGTTTTTCGCTTCGCTATCAGTAACGATTGTTTTGCGCCATTCGGGAGAAGATTTCGGAACGACGTTCTTCCGTCTATCGCTGTGCGTCATCTGTCCGGTGCGCATTAGATTTCGCGGACGATCTAAAAAAATTCTACTCATCGTCGGGACATGGATCTTGCTATTACAAGTCGTCAAGACCGGTCTCCAGGGAGACTTCGTGGCTGCGACGCATCGACTGCCGGATGAGCGCGTGAAGTCGATCACCAGATGCGAAGCCCTGAACCCCACGGTGGCAATGGACAAGACCGTGGGTTATATGATGGGGGTCGATTTGAGGGACTTCTTCGGAAGAGAGCTCGCAGCGATCCTCGAAGGGTATGTGGTTTGCAGACGAGTCGAAGGATTTGGCTACTTGAGAGAAAAACTCCTACGGAATATCTCCATGTACAAATTGAGGGCAAGACAGGAGATTTTCCAGGACTTCCACATCGAAAGTTTTAGCGTGAGACTGGATAACGGAAGCGGCCCCGCAGGCGCGAAATCTCGTGAGCGCTCCTCGCCAGTGGTCTCGATGCGGGTCGACTTGTGCTGCTTTCGGATCGCTCGCCTGCTTCTGAGCCACGGTCTTCTGAGTCGGGCAAGTGTAGAAGAAAGTTTCTCTAATCGCCATTTTTTCAGACGGTTCGAAGAAGCTGTCAGGACAAAGCTGTCGGCGTCTCACCGTGTCAGACTTAGTTTGCCAAGTGCGATTGGTGACAGATCTCACTCGAGATTCTTCACTCTTGACGACCTCCTGCCAAGATTCGGTAGCCATGTGGGCGGCGATCTACCGCCTCTAACTCATGTTGTGCGATTTGGCTCTCTATTCGTTTTGGTAAATTTCTTGATTCTTCTACTGGAAATGACCGTCCGGTGGTATTTCGGTCGTGGAATTGGCTCATCAAAGTTCATCCTGCCTTCCTCTGCGCAGAAGCAACCTCGAGAACCTGTGCGATAAACTCGAACGGGTTCTCGAGCGACCCATGTCATCAACTTATTATCAATGATGACGATGATCTTGCTGTGGAATTGGAGGGGGTATAAGCTCAACGCGACCAACCATGTTGATGCATTGCCGAGAGTAGGCCCACACTTACAGCCGCCGTCGATGGACGAACTGGTCGGACCGCTTCGAACAACCCCTTCAATTTAATAAGAACGAAGTTTTTCCTAGAGGAATGCAATGACGCAAAGGGCGCGAGGAGCGGAAGAACGAAAAGAAAAGTGGGTGACGCCATGGTCCGAATGAAAGGGTAGGTCTGGAGCGAAAGCCAAAGCTATAGGAGATCAGGAGCGTTCGGAGAGAGACAGGAGTTGCGAGTCGGAGGGATCGGAGATTAAGGAGAATCAGGAACAAGAGGCGGATGGGCGGTGGGGGGCTCGATGCCGTTTGAGATGAACGCCGCTTCTTGTGAATGTAACGAGCGGAAAGGGTGGAGGTTTCATTCGCAAGATTCTGCGATTGGGCGCGCACCATCCCGAATGCGATGGACAATGGATGTTCGTGGTCCGTGGTGTCGGGGGAGTTAAGTTTAGGGTTCCCCTCCGCTGGATGGTGCCTGTCGCCGATAGCTTACAAGAAAGTTCTGCGCAGAAGTTCCGAAGACGGGAGATGGACTCGAGCCGCGACCCACTATATGTCAAGTTTTAAGTATGTATGTTTTGTCACCGCGAGATTCGGATATCGCGGTTGTAATAGATACGATATGTCTATCTCTACTCATCGTTTCATAGCTCATCTGACGAATCTCTCCTCTGAGTAAGATGAAATTTGAAAAACAGCATTCTCTTGTAAAAGGCAAGGTTACGGACATATCAAGGAGCTTATCCTGATTATTGGCCAATATGTCAGCACAGGGAAGTAAGGCCAGATCGGTGTACCGCAACCTTTTCGAAACATGAGAGCGAGCGAGACGTCACCGACGGTGCAGATCAACGGTTTACACATCGTTGTCGACAGGACAGCACAATCTCGCATATTTTTTCTGCGAACCAGCTTTCCGAGTGTGAAGATAAGATTTCATGGGCGAAGCTTTGTTCAATCAACGAGCGATCTCATTTGCGAGCAATGTTTGTGAAGGCCGTATACAAACCTCATCATCTCCTCTTGCTGCGAGTAGTTATGATCTGCTTTAATACAGTATTTGAATTCAAACGATTTCGGCTGGCTTTTGCGGTGACTATCGATGAGGCGCAAGGGCAAATATCCCGAGTCTATGGCTTATGTACGACTCCATGCTTTCCACATTGACAGCTTCACATTGCTTGCTATCGAGCCGGAAAACAGATTTATTCATTAATTTCAACACCGAACGGGGAAACGAGGACCAGAGTATATGATGCACGAGCTCCGGAATCGATGATTGACCGAAAAATCACAGATCATTAATGATCATTACAATCATTAGTAATCATTCCCCTCTCATCAGAGCATGGCATGAGCTCTTCGTTTCTCAGTCACTGTGAGGTGATCCAGCCAAACTCGCGAAATTTCCTCAAGTCCGAGTTCTCGGCAGGGCACGAGGAATTGTCGGCTGCGAGATAAAAACTTTTCAGAAGAATAAAAGTTCTGTATGGCCGAACTCACGATATCTCCGCATCCTTAAAAACTACATACGTAGAGAGCCACTGCGGGGCGCGGTCGAGGACGCTAGTGAGATTGTATCGAAAAGGCACATCGGAGGTATGGATGCTTCAATCGATTTGCGCAGCTTTCGGAGTCCTTCGATTGCGCAGCTTTCGGAGTCCTTCGATTGCGCGGGGCGATAGATATGGTCGATAAGAGCATCGACCTAAGGTGGTATGGACGCGGTCACTGACAGAGGAATCGTGCGTTTCTTTCGCAACGAGCTCGGTGGTATCATACCAGATTACACACAGCTCTCGAAAACCATTGAATATCCACAACGCTCCGCTCACAATGTCGAGCGATCTAGAGCGATCAGATCAGAGCCGGCACGTGTGGTCGAGGCAATCGTCCTCCGACGTCGCCGTCATCGCAGAATGAATCATGCTATTGCTCCGTTTGAGTGTCTTCCTCTTAGGTCGGCATCGAGCCAGCTCTCGAAACGAAGCCTATGTGCGAGGCCTTGAGATGATGGTTCACGAATTATTTCCATCGATCGACCTCCCGCTTGCGCCCGTACTTATCAATCTGAACTGTAAATTAGACTCGAATTTCTTGAGAGAACTTCTCGCAGCACATATGGAATTGGAGATTTCGACGCTACCGAGACGGCTGTCGGTCTCTGTAATGGCGAGCTACATCAAGATATTCCGGTCGAGGTACGCGGATAATCGCTTCTATCTAGGACTTCACTGACAGCTTCCGGCACCCAACAAGTGGACAAGGGACCCACACCAGATCTAAGGACTGTTTGTCAATGTGAGATTTCCCGCCAAGAGCTTCGCACTCCTCTGCGTCATTGAGGAGCCCTCGGTCACGGATGTTGGGAACTTCATGATCGCTAGAGGCCTCACTTTGATTCATTCTGTTCGGGATCACGGAACCCGCGAATCCAAATTACGCGGGCTACGGCACTCGCGATATGTGGTTCAATCACTTTCTCGGCAACGACTCGGAAACTCCCCTCTACTCCGAGCTCGCCACAAAACTCCTCGGGAAGGTAATTCGTAGGAGCACTGATGGATTCTGTCCTGTGTAGGAAACACTCTTGAAGAATGTGCCGAAGTACGAACTGGAAGCGAGGCAGGAGTTCCTCTTGTTTTCGATCATCGATAAGATTGCACCCATTGCGGCACCCATATCGAGAAGAGTAGATCTGAGCGGAGAATTGTGCTGCTTTTGGCTCGCTCATCTGACACTGAGTCATAACCTGCTAGAACGAGCGCACACGATTGGTCGGTTTAGCACAGATCGAGGAGCGTTCGAGCTCAACCTTAACAGGGTTCTGAATCTGAGATTATCTTTGTCTTACGAGAATCGAAATTGCGATATATGGAATCCCAAGACTCACGAATTGTTCAGGTGCTTCACCCAAATGACCTCCGACCGGACCAGGATGGTCTCCGAACGCTATACCCTCAGTCCCCCTTTTCATGCGAGCGTTCGCAGCCTTTTGGGCCACTCGATTCTGTACTTGGAGGCGGTTTTTTCTAGGTTCCCAATCTACGGTCGGAAGTTATCGAGGTCCCCTCTAGAAAAGTACAATGAATTAGGTGGAGACAGGAAAAATCGACACTCGGACTAACTTGTTCTCCGGCTTCTAAACCAAACGCGCCATTCCGGGAAGCTTTCCTCCATGCCGTACTGATTTCAATATTCTTACTTCAACGACCATAGAGGAAGAGACTCCGCTCCAGTCGCGGTTATAGTGTTTAGTGATCTTCATATGCAAGGTTTCTATGTATAAATGTTTCTATGTATGTATGATACGAAACAATTATGAGTTATAAGCTACATATAAGGCATATGACCCTCTTCTTTACCCCATCGCTCTATTTATTCCCCCATCCTATTCCTGATGAGCCCGCCTCTTCATTCCGCGGAGCCTAAGCTACTCGCCGCTTTGTCTGTATCGAAAAGGTGATTGGTGCATTCCAAAACCTCCTAACGAGGGAAACTTCCGCTCCCGATGCCGCTTTGCATGCAATGGGGCCCAAGGAATGCTCTTCTGATGCGATCCCGCAGCCTGAAAACGTCATGAGATTTCACGAGCTCCCTGTCGAGATTCCACATTCGAAATCGTTGTTCCCGGAATCGAGAGAGGATCCTGAGCCTCGTGTTACAATTTCGGAGGATTCTTGCCAGGGTGCTGTGTGAACTGAAACGTGCACGCATCTGGAAAGCTCGACCGAACAATAAAATGTCATCTTCAATGCCCGAACTATGAGAATTCCGGTGCTCAATCATTCCAGAGGGTACCCGACGAGAGATACGGCAGCGCTGAAAATAGTTCCAGCATGCCTCCGAACTGGACCAACAATTCGATGTACGCGATCGATCGAGAGCTGGCGACGAAGGTGAGATATCGATCTCGCTATGAAATCATGCCATACCGCGCCTTACCTTAGATGATGCATGACCTCCATCTGACAATGAACGAGAAGAGAAGCTCAGCTAATAGTTCAATCATTCCACATGTGGCTTCCCATTGATATCACAGGCTTCTTGCCGGGAGAATGCATTTGATCGATAAACTCATCTACAGAATCGGCTGATACAAAAGACGATCGTGACGCGTAGCGAGGGGATCGTCGGCCAGCTCAGCGACTTCCAAGATCGATCGTCCCCCAAAAACTCGATCATGAAGCATTGCTCATACTTGGCTCTCGACTGAAATTTAGTCTTCATGATTTGGGCCTCCGCTCTCCACTCTTTGTCGCGACGTAGATTCGGAATCTACGTGAGAGCGTCTCGCGGTATATCTGAATTCCAGGGTCCCGAACCTTGGAGCGAAGAATGGCCCTCTAATTCGGAGAGCGTGGAGAGTTTCCGGAATGTTTTGAGACTCCATTCGATCAACACCTGTCAATGCTGATATTGATCCATTTTCAGAAAAGCGTTTGATCCCAATTTCCAATGCTGATCATTGATGCGTCACGAACGTCAGCATTGGAGTCGTTCGAGTTTCCGAGATCAGATTCCTATGCGTATTCAGGAATTATCTTGCCCAGGAACGGAGCCTCTAGGCTGGAGGCTGCGGGATCGTAATGTCACAGTGAGACAAAGAGCATTGTGTCGCCTACAAGATGCGCGAAATCCATTCAATATCAATGCTAGTCATTCAAACGATGACATGCTTACGATAATGAAATAATAGTCTCGTCTGAACAGTGACAGCCATCTCGGAATCGACCACGTCCCCGCCCTGCCGGGAACACGTCCATGATAAACAATGAGGGCTCGAGTGTCCCGAGGAGCAGAAAGATGTGGAGTGATCCTCGTAGGGTATGGCCGGATCTCTCTACAAGAGTTGCAAGCACTTCGGGGCAAAATTTTTCGGCCTCCGGCTCTTCTGGGGGAGATCTCGGCGGACTCGATCGTTCACGCTAAGGAGCTCCCCGTTCGGCTGTTCCATGGAACATGTGATGTCTCATGCAGGCACCGAGACGATCCCGATTTCCTGACTCTGATAAGGAATCTTCCGATCGCGCGCTCTTCCGCTTCAAATCTCGTTGTCGGTGCCGCTGGATACGTGATGCTATCGCTCAAGCAAATCGTCTTCATCTTGATCCTGCCTCCAATCACCACTAACGGCGGAGCATTCGAGTCCAGCCTCCAGATGAAAATCCAAGAAATGTTTTCATATTTCGAATATCCACTTGCGCCAGTGCTCATCAACATCGACTGCTCTCTGGAGTCAAACTTCTTGCAGCGGGTCGTGGCCTCGCACCTGAAGCTGGTAGTCCCGCAGGAGCCGACAATGGAAGTGTCCGTTGATAAAATGTTGGCCCACGTCAAGATACTCCGTACAAAAATCGCAAATGATCGCTTCAACTTGATTCTGTACTGTCATTCGTTCAAATCAAGTCATTGGACTCATCATATGTTCCGGATCTCGACTTTATCTACTGATTTGCAACTCCCACCTCCGAGTTCCGCTCTACTGTGGGTAATCACTGATGAATCTCTTTTGGCTGAGCAGCGCTATCGCCTCGCGCGCGACTTCACCGTTCTACACGCCCTCTGGAACAACAGATCTAGAGAACTAACGGTCTATAGAGGGTACGGCGCAACAGACCTGTGGTTCAGCA
Organism: Galendromus occidentalis; assembly: GCF_000255335.2. Classification (NCBI taxonomy): domain Eukaryota; kingdom Metazoa; phylum Arthropoda; class Arachnida; order Mesostigmata; family Phytoseiidae; genus Galendromus; species Galendromus occidentalis. The sequence continues at coordinate 1,143,788 of NW_003804370.1, forward strand.
ATTTTCTCTCATTGTATATCGGTGACCACGAAGAAGACCTCGATCTGAGTCAAATGAGGTTTGGCCAGAGGTCGGTTCGGAATCTGGAAGTTAATCGCATAGAGCTTCGGAGATGGAAACGGTGGACTCGAGTCCCGGGATTTTCTATCGAGCTTCGCGAGGCGACTGATGTGTCGAACCTCTCTGTCACTGTCAGTTTAAGGAACTGGTTCCCGGATTTGTCCTCGAGTGTGCTGGACATGTCTCGAGTCACATCGCACCAATCACTAATCGCAGTCGCCAGGGTGCCGAGCGCGAGCAGGATTCCGCAGATGATCAGATCGCTCCTCCGAGTAGACATCCTGCTCTCTCTGGCCTCTGTCTCTTTGCTAGCGACCATGGTCCTTCGTTGCATAGACGAAGCGTTCGTGGCGACGTTCTTCCGTCTGTTCCTCTACATTTATCTCCCGATGCCATTCAAGTTCCATGCTAAACCGAAACAGTATTTGCTCATCGTCGGAACGTGGATCCTCCTCTTAGTGGTAATCAGGTGTGGCTTCCAGGGAGACTTCGTAGCCGCCATGCAGCGGCTTCCGGATGAACGCCTGAAATCCATTCGCGGCTGTGCGCCGATAGTCTTAGATTCGGTCCCTGACGAAACGATCGGGTACGTAATCGGAAACGATCCAGAGTTTTTCTTCTATGCCGAGCTTGCGATCATTCTCCGGGGATATGCCGTGTGTAAGAGCACTGAAGGATTCGGTCCTCAGCAAGAAACTTTGCTGAAGGATTTCCCGATGTATAAATTGGAGGCTAGGCCAGAGACTTTTATCTATTTGATCATCGACGAGCTCGAGGTGACCGTCAGTCACGGACTAGCGGATCGTAACCCGCCGGATCGACTCTCTCTTTTCCCAATAGGGCGACTGTCGGGGCATTCATGTTGTTTTCGCCTAGCACATCTGGCTCTCGCTCACGGCTTATTGAAGCGTGTTTATGTTGAAGAGCGTTGGCGGAGCAGGCGTCGAGCTTTCGAGTTCTTCCGAAACCGAGTGCTGGATCTCGAACTGTCGCCCTCGTACCACGAGAGAGTCTGCAAGGTTTTTGATCCGAAAAGCATCTCTTTTTGGAGATGTTTCACTGAGGAAGATCTCCGACCGGAGCAGGAGAGCCATCGGGCCATCTTCGTTCCAGGTCACGCTCTCCCCGTCACAATAAGCGTAGTCCTCTGCTCTGTAAGTTTCATAGCCCTTTGTGTGGAGGTCCTGTGTTCGAGGCGCTCAGCTCGGCTCGGGGCGTGGTTCTGGGAATCGTCTCGTCCCTGAGCGTATGTACAGATTCAATCGGAGACAAGTTCACTGGATGAAGGCACAGCTTCCCTCCTGATGGTTCCCGACCCGATATTTCCCGGCTTCCGCTCAACTCTTCCTAAACCGGAAGACGGAGCTGATAGAGTCTCCTTTTGTACCCTATATCAATCGTCAACATTAGCGTCGTGAATCGTGAAGCCCAATTTCCACATTCACAGCGAACGGGGAGTTTGAATGTTGCATGAACATTCACCGTCACCATGAGTTCCCTAGTGTCCGCTTCAAAGCCCTCCATTCCTTCTTTCCCGAGCTATTCCAACTGTCATAGGTGCTCTGTAAGATTGTGAGGAATAAAATTATTCGCAATCACCGTAATTGCGTTTTCTTGCGGAAGCTGAAACTAGAGGACCAATCAGGAAGAGGCGCGAAGATGATATCAGCGGTCCTCTCAGCTATCTGGGCACCAAGGATTTACCGATATCGATTGGGAAAGCTCGATTTCGCTTGATCGCCCATTTCACGCTGCCGGCCCAAATTCGAGGCGTTCCTTGGCCATGCTCTCTTCCAGTCGGGAGGTCTTGGCTAAGGACCACGGACAGTAGCGGATTCATCCAGTAGGCCTACTAAGTTATGAATCATAGGCCAGGCCAGCAGATTTCAGCTTTTAAATTAATTTATTCGTGACCGAATTGAAGGCGTCAACTCAGTTCAGCAGCGCGGAGCCGCCAACTTGACGAGTTGACCCGACTATAAGGTGGCATTGATCTCTCGGAGACACCACGAGACAGGGGAGCAGAGGCTCTAATTACGCAACCGACAACTCAAATGATTTCCGACAATCTCACCAAGAGTCTCTTGTTAGAGGACAGATTATGTCAAGAGAAGCTCGGCTCGGGCTGCAGGGAGGAGAGGGTGATGCGCAAGGGAAGCTGATGGAGGACATGCGCATGACCGCAGGGGGCGAACATAATTTTCCAGATCAATATCTATGGGAGGTATACCGATGAAACGACAAGATCTGCGAGAGGGCGCTAACTCCCTTGAGATTCGGTATTCCGCGACATTGTATTATTATTATTAACATTAAATTCATAGCTACACATAACTGTCCCGGGCAATCGGATCCAAGGGCAGAAGGCTTTCCGAGTTTCCTCCGAAAATGTCGAAACTCGTGCCCGACGAGGGTGTCGTACGGAACTTCCTGATCTCCTCCTCCTGATTCGAAAAAAAAAGTGCAAGTGAGGTAGATTCGTTCCTCATCGAGGCATATGGCGGTTATATGTTGAGCAAAGCTTGGTGTCACGCGTGGTACGCAAGGCTCAAATCGGGGAATTTCGACATGAGCCTTGAACCGCGGGGGAGACCCGTCGAAGAGTTTGAGCCTTGACCCGCGACAAAAAAGACCGTCCAGACTTGCTAGACCAGTGTTTCTCAAGGATTTTCCGACAGGTCCCACCTCAGGGTTGACTCGCGCCCACCGTGCCCCACCTTCCATTGGCTTCTATGGGGAAGTTTGTCCCACGACCCAGCTTGAGGAACACTGTGTCAGACGAAGGAAACGCAAGGAGAAGTCGCTAAAAGGATGGGAGTAACACGGAAAACGATATCGCAACGCCTCTGGAAAATGGGGAAACGTGGCTCGAGGCTCGGACGGTGGGTTCCCCACTAGGAAGGAGAAAAGGACCGATTAAGCATCGCTCTAATTTTGCTGGGGAGTTCTAAAGGAAGTTTTTGATCGTACCGAATTATCTTCAGCGATGAGAAATGGATCCACTACGGCAGACGGAAAATTGTAGTACTCTCGCGGATCGTTTGGCCAGGAGACGAGTATTTTTTTCTCATGCACCCTCTTTTTCCTGTATCTGGTCTACCGAATCGAGCCACGATTTTGTTGCCTACATACCTTGCCATCAAGATATCTGTGCTAGGATGCGAAGTTGTCGAGTATCATGAGCGCGAGCCTGTATTTTGCCTTATTCCCCGAGGGAAATCGATGACTTCTGCTCGATATAACTTTCGGACGATGCCTCGGTTACAAAGGCCCGACTGCTCGGTCGCGGACGAGCCTCCAATCTCCAATCTCGAGTGACCCGGCCATAGCGGATCCAATGACGGCCTCCCGCATTCAATGGGCTGATTTCCAGGCCCCGGTCCGTCTCCATACATACATGTATACTATCGAATACATAAATGATTTCATAGACTGTCTGCCTCTGAGCCTACTCAGCATGCTACTTACGTCCGTTTTTCGAAGATCCCCGTGAGGGGATATAAGAAGGCGGATATCTGGGAGTTTCGGGATGCGCAAGAGGATCTCAACAAGTGAAAAAAACAACGCTGTGCAGCGAGCACATGTCCAGGTATTTATGACATTCGGAGCCACCGTAGGGAAGATGACTGAGACTGGGCGGCTCATCCTCCAGCGGGAAGGAACCGTACCTTCCCGAAATGGAAAATCTCGGAAGACTTGGGAATCGATCATTACGATAATTTACCTGCTTCCCTTCCTCCCTTCAAATTCTCATCTGAGATGATCGGGCCTGAAATGTCTTTGCAGATCTGTTTTCCCCCCTCATCAGAAAGCTCTCACCACTCAGAATCAGTGAGGATGCGTCTACTATAGAGTGCCTGCATCGAAAAGTCTTGGGATACGTCAGGGGATCGTTCGTGAGATTGGCTTCAATATGCGTCCCGGAGATTTTGACCAGAGAATATCACTGGATTTGGATACTCCGATCTTCCTCCGATTCCCTAGATGGGAGTACGATCCCGTGGGTTCCTGCAGAGAACATCGCTGCTCCATCGGGTCAAAATAGACGATGACTCACGAGGCTTCAGCGACTCCTGACCGGAAATCTCGATTTCCTGTAATTCAGGGATGGTCCGAAAAAGTAAAGTCCCAGGTCTCCGTCTGAAAACATCCGAGGAGCAACGATGCCGATTATTATTGCTCATGTCAAAATATTGTGGTAAAATTCATGGTTTCAAGCCTTTTCTCCAGTAGAACATTTCTGTCGACCTGCCACCGCGAGAGGAGTCTCAAAACACGGCGCTCATCGGATATGCTTGGGAGTTCAGATATCAACATACCCGGCATCTGCATTGACCGATTTTGACGTCGCATCACGTAATCGGATAAACAAGGCCTGCCTTCGGTGAGCTCGCAGGTGAGCATCCACCTCCCGTGGGATGCATTGGAGTTGTCGCGACAATTACATTTCTGTTATCTCATTTGCTGAAGGTCTGCGGCGCATTTTATGCTACGAACGCACCCTAGGACCACCGGAGAAGAAGTGGAGTCTCGACGATAATCCACGAGTACCAGCCAGCGGCGTCTTATCACACGCAGGGCGGGAGGGGGGGGGGTTTGGGTAACGTGGGAGAAGGACTTGGGAATTGCATCGGACTCAGAGGTCGTTTTTCCTCCTCGATTTTCTTCGATATCCCCGCTAGTGATCATCAAGAAGGAGCGCCTAGCCACTCTCTGTCGGATTGCACACAGATCCTCGGCTCGGATCGAGTGTGCTTCTCCTAATGACATGAATATTCAAGACGAAATCAATTTCCCTCATCAGGCCAGACAGCCGAAGAAGTGGTCGGTGAGCGATTCTAGATTGGGCGGGCGCATCTTTCACTCTTCCGAAACAATGCGACCTCAAGCCCGACCACAACAACTCATGGATCGAGTTCATAGGATTCAGTGGCTTCAAAGGAACTCTCATCGTCCTCCGAATGATCTCCCGGAGCGCGGAATCGGCTAGGGGAAAAGTGGATTTGCTAAGTTAGATTTCCTGCCTCCCAAAGATCATCACTGGATGGCTGTACTTCCATATGAGCTTCTAACATGCCGAGCCATCATACTTGTAGGAGGCGGTCGACCTCATGTTAAATCCCTGCTTCAACTGAGCCGCCCTCCGCGTCTGACTAATCCGCCTCATTCCTTCCCGATGAGCGAAAAGTGTTCTGAAATTAGATTAATGTAATTCCATCTCGTCTGCTTTTTCAGCGAGATAACCTGGCGATACGGCTCCAGTATTCGAATGGTTGGCTTCCGATGATCTCCTCCCGAAGGAAAGCGTGCCGAAGATATCTTATATGTTCGGCAGGAACAAATTTTGTTGCCCACAATCCAGAATGTTTTTCCGAACGGCAGAACTCTGACTGCCTGGGCCATCGAGCGTTGGTACAATAAATAAATCTAGCGCTGAACAATTACGACATTTCGAAGAGGCGCGTCGAAAATGCTTTCGCGGACCACCTGAAGTGAGCTCGGTTCGATAAGGTTCGGCCGCCCGGGCGGAACGGCCAGATACCGGGGAGATAACCCCTCGAAGTGACGAGCTTTTGAACGACGTCTCACTGCACTTAGACCTGTCATTATACGCGAATCCATGCGGAGATTTTTGGAGTCGATTGGCAGAACGATTAAGTCCTGAACGGCCTCGCGGCCCGGAGAGATGCAGTTCGAGTCCATAGGATAATCCAGAGAGTAGGCCAGTCATTCCGTTTCGCTCCATCTGCTGATATAGAGGCAACTATTAAGCTGAGAATCATGTTTCCTGTCGAGAGGGTCGCGGGCCGGTTTCGGAATCAAGGTCAGTTGTCCCGAACTTGAGAAAATGACGGGAAGACAAAGGACTCCGCTCGCGCCAGCGAGCTCGACAAACTGAGTACCGGTTTCGAGGCGATCCCCCCCCGATGGTCATCTTGATTCACTCCGGCCGTCCGTCTGCCCTGAGAGGAATGGATGACAAATGCCCGCTTCAATCGCGCGCGCATCAGTGGAAATCATGTGAACGTCATCTGCGGATGCGTTGGTTTCCTCTACTGCGGTGCTCTGAATGAGTGAGTGCACGCAAACATTTCTTTCACTGAAGCTTTGGATGCTCTTCGAATGTCAGACCGATCTGTTCGGTCGGAGCATATAGATAAAAGCCCTCTTAGCGTTGCTCCTCTGAGTTCCGAGGGAGAAATCCCTGAGATCGAGTATCTGACTTCTTGCGGTCCGATGAGTAGATTCACTTCCGATAACTAGGTTTCTGGCTTCTGAGAAATCTGGCTTCTGCGATTCTGGCTTTTGCGATTCTGGCTTTTGCGATTCTGGCTTTTGCATTTCTGGCTCCTGCGATTCTGGCTCCTGCGATTCTGGCCTGTGAGACGGTACCGTTAACTAGTCTGAAGTTGTACATTGAACCCGGGCGAGTCTCTGCTTGCGTGGCGGCCTGGTGATCAATGGACCCAGGCCGTATGCGGACATGGAATGAAAATCAGATCTCATCAGAGGCCCAGCTGAAGGTCTCTTTGAAGTTTTCTTCGCCCCGCAATGAGTGGATAGAGAGCGGAATTATTGAGGGACCGTATGGAATTGAAACAGTTGAATGAGAGAACGATCATGACGGAGGAGATGTGGTCCTAGGAATCTACGAGGGATAGAGACGCTCAGGAGCCCGTACAGCTACTCCTGCTCCAAGGCTCCTAATAGACATGTTTGGAGCGGCGAGATTGCTCGTGGAGATTAATCCATCTTATGCTCTGATTCACTCGCCGAGCGATCCAGCGACACTCTTCGGAGCTATTTATTATGTGGTCGCTCTATCGGCCAGCGGTCGTTTGCTTTCAAATGGCTTTCCATCATTGTCAAGTCCCGTGGGTAAGTTCCCACAGTGCGTCGGTGGTGTGGTATTTCTCCAGGAGCACTTCGAGCCCTCGCGTCACTCATGCGGCTGGTGCCGCTTCTCATTTTCTCCAGCATCGTGGTGGAGAAAAGGGATGTGCGTCCACCCAACAGTTCCAAGCCTGGGAAAATTTTCGACAGAACTTCTTCAATTCCACTCCGCTTTCTCGCTCGACGCGACGCCAGTCCAGTTCATTTGACCCGAAAAATCCACGTCAATCTCTCCGGAACTTGGAGCCGGTCCTGCAGGGAGCCAGTTGATTGGGAAACCCGACTCTCAGCGGGTACGTCGATCCGAGGGACTTAATGAGAATAATTTAATCTGCTCATGCTCAATAAGTTGCGCAGAGAGCCTCACGAATACTCCCCCGCAGCCCAAAAGTCTGGCGTACGCTTCGAAGATTGACTCTGCGTCAGGTTCCTCCTCTACGTTCCCAACGTCGTCTCTTTCTCTTCTATCGCTTCACTTGCCACTGTTTTCTCTTTCCACTCACGTGCGGTGCGCTATACGGCCAAGAACTTCATCGAAGCTTTGCTTGTGGAGGAGTTTTGTGATTTTCGAGCCGAGAGGAATTTCGTCGGTACCAGTGGATTACTGTGTAGTGATGGCACATCTCTACCACCGATGTGGATGAAGTTTTTCAGAAAATGATCGTGGTCCGATATTTGACAAAAGGTTTGTGGGCGAAATCGTGCATTGGAAACGCGCAATCATGAAACTTTTGTCGGAGCAACCGACGAGCTCTGCCCTGATCTATCACTTTGGATGATCAGATGCCTCAGACGGAACATGGAACAGTGACAAGTGGGGGGATACGGGGATACGATATGAAATGACCCTTTATACATCTAGTCCACGCGTTCAGCCCTCAAAGTCTCTAAGTAATCCAAGAACTGCAGATATGACCTGACACACCGCCTTATTCCACGGACATACTCTGCCATTCTCGTGAAATTCGTCGTACATCGGCGTAGATACAACTATAAAAATGTGTCGCTGATCGCAAGGGGAGCCTTTCCAGTGAATGGAGGCAGTAAAGTCGAAAAAGTTTGAGAGAAGGTTGGAATCGAGGGTTCTTGGTTCGATGTTTGCTCACATGTCTGCGAGCTTCTGGACTTCTGGTGAAAAATTCCACTTCGACCCTAAAGTTTCCGATCCCGCCTGATCAGTCGAACTAGCTCGCTCGTATGGATATCCTAATGTTCAAGGGAGGGAACGATCCGGGTATCGGGCAGGGCTCTCGATATGGTCGATAACGGAAAGCTAATGGCAAGGTGACACACTTTAATCTTCCGTGTTCGTCTTCCTCGAGTCTTCCGTCGCTGAATTATCAGCTTCGATTCAATGAATTATAATCCGCGAATGACAAAAGATTAGATACTGAAGGCGTGGATGGTCGGTTGCTTCTTGACAGCTTACAAGGAGCACACGCCTCGACCGAACTGTTACGATGGGAGCAAGAAGGGAATATATCGAGGAGAATCGAGCGAGGAAAAATCGAATCCGGTGGAGTCCAGAGCCTAGATGCTTCATCGTCTTCGCGATTCCATTCCTCTGGAATTCTCCGAACCATTCCAGGGCTTGACTTAATTGCACCGATTTGCTCCGTTTCGGGGCATACTCATTGACCACAGCGTGCACGAGATTCCCCCGGTCATCCTATCGAGATTGTCGACATTCGTTCCCTTATTAGGATGCCTACGACGCCCCGATTCAAGCAACAGTCCTTCACCTCAACCACGTCGGAGCATTCTCCGATTTTCGAAATCTGCAGCTGGCTCCCAAACTCCGAATTACCCTATTCCGAGCTGAGTTGAGGATCGTTGCGGATGGAGCCCTGTAGGTTTCACCTTCGAGACCCGCGCTTCATGTGAGGATCGGCCAGCCCCCATACTAGACCCACTGCCTCGGGAGGAGCAAAGCCTGGTCTTGCGGTACATGCAGTCTGCGCAACTTCGTGTGGCCCCGATTCGAGCTGCCGGGAGCGAAGACTCTTTAGTACGAGCACGGCGACATCAGATCAGAGGACATCAGACGGTATTTGTTTCGGGGACCTCGTCCTCGCCATTCCACATGGGCACGAGGCGGAATAGATATCCCGGGCAACCGACTCCCACTACCTAACTACGGCTCTGTCGGCCAGCCTGACCCTCTCAAAGGTGGGAAGACGATGGCAGAATCTCGGGAGCACCCATTGAGGGAATTCTCCGGCACTCCGGCTCAGGACCGTTTATCGGAGGGGAGCCCCAAGCTCGAACGTCGGAGATGCGAGGTTTCCGTTCAGGAACTCCAATAAATGGCCATTCGAAGAAAGGCGAATGAGGCAGTGGGAATCCCGATATAGCCGATATCTCCTCGGCTCAGAATCAGTATCTGAGCCAAACGCTGAGTTTTCACCCCATGGTGTATCGATCCCCAGATTAATCAGATGTCGGAAGTGGCTGCGGCAACCGACATCTTTGGCTCCATGATCACGTTCTGTAAACAATCCTGCGCGAAGAAGCGCTGATCCGCGCTACAAGTGGTCCGAAAGTGCGAAGCTAAGCTTTTCTTCTTGATTCCGATTCCAACACGCGCGTCCCAGTCTCGATAACCTGAGCTATGCTCCGTGCATTTGTGTGGTTGGAGATTCAACGCATAGGAGCGAGGCACGATCTAATGCATGTATCGGGTCCGAATCGACGCCACAACGCTATTGAGCCGACAGCCGAGCGCCTCGTTCGCGGACAGTGAGGAAGAGTCTTCATCAACTGGCTCTTCATTCGAATGATCACCGGTCCCTCCGTCGAAAAGATCGCAATGCTGCGCAGCGTTCTGCAGACTCGAAACTTTGGGAGAGCTCCGCGATTCTTCGATTTCTTGAGTCCCGAACCTGTTTTCCAACCCGTCCTCGAACATGCTACGAAAGGCAGTATCCGCGCCGGAAGTCTCATGCTCTACGAGCCAACGGGAAGACGATTTCCCGGAGAATCGAAGGGTGAAAAAATTCGCCCTCACGGGTATTCTTATTTTCCGAGCCGCGGACTAGCGGGGCTCAGAGCGGTCGAAATTTGCATGACTTCCCTCGGCAATTAGACTCCTGCGTTGTTGCCTTCAGTCTGGCGAACGCGACGTATTGTGACAATCGGAATTATTCAAATTTCTCCTCCGCAGTCAGCTCGGAGATATTCTCGATTTCCTCTCCTTCCGCACAGGACTGTTCTTTGCCTACCCTGCCAGTGACTTCTGTGAAAGGCCCAGTTTGAAGTCATGGCCTTCATAGCGCCCCAACAGGGGACTTCAAAATCGCCGACTTCATCTTTGACGAATTTACGAATTCTGGCGGCGCTTCGGGGGGTCTTTCCTTTTCTTCTTTCGTTTCGAACCTCTGTCACCTCTCAGAATAGGGGGTTCAGGGCACTCCACCGGGAGAATCCGCTATCTATCTACATACATACATACGATATATGCGTCCAGTTTCTCCAAGATGATCCTCGATGTGCAGTATTGGGCTTCCTTGTCGCGTGAACCCAAGTAATTGGGTCAGTTCTGATGAGGCGGATTCCTGATTGCTCCAGACGACTGTAAGTGGTAACTTTCATTCGCACCCTTCTTACAACATTGCTCGACGCAACCTAGAACAAACCTCGCTTAGCTGAAGGCTGCACTACCGCGGGAGTGGAGCGAAGTGAACGTAGCAGATTTAGATGAAATGCCAGCCGCTGAGAAAGTATATCATCGGGTCCTTCGTGGAATGAGAATTCCTCCGGCATCAGCTGATGACGATTATGCTGCCATGTTGGGGACATTTTCCCTTTTTTTTCAGCGTCGACTTTCAGCGAATCCGAGCCCTCGACGTCGGAATCCCCCGATGTCGCTGGCCGAAATCGGTGTACATATCAAACCGTGGTCTTATCCGATGTTTGTCCGTCGCGACTGTCACCCGGCTGTCAGAAAAGACAAGAAAAAGAAACATCGGTGTCATTGCTCGCTGTTTCGACTCACCGACTACCTGCCTAAGAGAGTGACTGACTCGCCGAATTGTTCGACGGACAGATACCTGTCTGGTTGTAGCGAACGTTGTCGCGCATCGATGATGAGCTCATGGTTCACTCGTCCAGATTGGCTTTGCTTGACAAAATGCTCAAGTCAAGAACAAGGAGCCGCAGCGAACGCTCGGCAAGCTCGAACGGGCTCGAAAAAGACGGTTCCTTTTTTTCTGATGTGGATTACTCCAAGTCTCGTGGCGGGGGATGACGTGCGTTTTGATAGAAGCCAACAAGACCAGAATGTGACGAACTGCGAACGGACAGACGGCGCCGAGAGGAACTACATACTTGCGATCGCCGCATTCGGCGGAAAAGCGCTCGAGTGACTTTGGAAAGGAATGCTCACGAGTAATGGGTATAAGCAGCGAGGGAACTCTGACTTGTTGTTCGCCTGACTGATTTACAGAATTGAATATTCCTTCTGTTGACTCAGAAGACTCGCTTCAACGAACGAACGAGCTGTCGTGTCTAGTCGCCAGAAGGTTTCGGGGCTCTACCCCGAGCTCCGGCTCTTCGGACGAGAGGAGCTGATACTTTGTCCCGAAGGACTCGAGCCCACGCAGGATCGCAGCGGAGTTTTAATAATGCTGACTCCGATTGCGTCGGATCTGGAGCGAGCGTGAATCGGCACGCCATCGGTATATAGATCGGATTCGGAGCAATTAATGTCGCGGTTCGATTATCTACCCGACGAATTGTAAACACATCTGTCAAACGGATTACGACTCCGACTCCATCGATCTTCTGAGATCCGACTTGAGCAAACTCCGGCAGTATTTTGATCCGTAGCATGTTCGTCGGCTAATTGAGCTCAGAGAAGGCAAGCGATCCGAGTGGAAGTCGCGATCGGCTTTCTTTTTGAAACTTGTTCGACAAAATATCGTTGATAACTAGATAGATGCACGGATCGAAACGGCACAGCGCGCCGTCTTATCGGGAAAAAGCAAACACGGCGGAACGACGGTCGCTTCGTTAGGACGTTTCAGTGACATATCGTTCTATGTGGTTTCAGGATGACCCGACTCCTTCCGGATCAGCTTTACGTTGACGATGTTCCCGACGGTTACAAGACCGATGTTCCTCTGCAGCCGAAGAAGAAGAACCGATCGCTCCGCGCATCTAGCGACTTCGAGACTCAGCAGACCGCTTTTCGGAAGAAGAACAAGAAGCGAGTCGTTCGCTTATCCGAAGTCCAATCGGTGCTCGACGCCGGAGGTCACTTCAACAATCTCAATAAACTCAGAGACCCCAAAGAGAAAAACGTGGTCTTGGACAAGTTCATAGGCGCTCAGAATAGCAACAACCTGAATGAGACGGCCTTGGTCTTGAGCCGGGACGCGCAAAAATGCGCTTTGGAATACTTCGCCGACTCGGGTAGAGAAAGCGGTAGTCCGCCCCGGCACAACTGTCTCAGCGACGGCGAAGAGACCGAACTGAAAAACTTCGGATTCATTCTTGGACCGGGATTCGCCGGGCGCAAGAAGAAGAAAGCCCCCGTGGGAAAAGTTCTGAAGAGCAGTAAATCATCCAGTGATCTTCGTGCGCCGAGCTCTATCGGTTCGGTTTCCAAATGGGCAGAAATTCTCCAGAACAACCAAATCATCTTCTGCGGTGGCGGCGGGGGACCCCTCATCAACCCCGAACCCCGACGTCTTGCCCGAGCTGCGACCGAAATCGACTTGGGTAAGTCTTTTGATTCAGCTTTTCCTCAAAGACCGACCTATTCACGGAAGCGTGCATCAGATCAGGGTGGAATCCCCAGAGCCCAGCAACGTCGGAGAGTCGCGATCGCAGGGGACACCCGCTCCGTGAGAGGCGAAGGACTTGACTTATAGATATCGACAGGCGTCAAAACATGAGACCTCAGTCTTCCTTTACGGAGAAGCGAGATGTGGGCGTTCGGAAACTTGTTCCCGACGCTAATCGCTGAAAGAAATAATCAGCCGTATCGTTTCGATGTTCTCACGTATGCTCTTGTATTACCAATCTTTGCTATCGCGTGAAAACGAATGCTGATTCACGACTTGTTCGACGCAAGTTGCTTCGACCACGGGAAAATCTAATGTGACGCCCACTACGCCGAAAGCATCTAAGATCGATACTAGCAGCGTTCTGACAGTACTACGCAACCGGAGAAGCAAAAAACCTGAAAGCTTCATGGAGGCGTCTCGGAGCAACACTGTCCACTGCCCAATTTAGGCAACAGCAGCCGCATTTTCACGAGATATGCATATCCAGGCGATATTTGCGAGCGAGTCAACCGATTCCTCGAATTGGACCCAAATTGTTCTTTCTGGGATTTTCGCACTTACACAACGATTTGCTTCCATTGTGGAATTGCTCTGAAATGTGGAGTGATCACCGAGATGGTCTTGGGAAAGTGGAACACCACAGAGCGGATGCATCGACGGGAATGAGCACGACGAGGGTAATTCTAGCTACCGACGTCTCACCGAAAAAAATTGAATGTAATTCCGAGTTGCCGCCTTGGCTGTGATTCTGGTTGAAATTTCCCACGTCGTCAACCTAATCCAATGGACTGCAGCGATTTGTAACTACAAATCTCCCCGCGCTTCTGAGGGACTGCGTTTTTTGGGAATCAGCATTCGTTGGAACGCCTCGAATGACTCCGAAAGAATTCCGAGATATGAATCCTGTCCTCCTTTTCGGCAGTGGAGAAATTAGAAGCATCAGATCTGTACGCTCGGCGAGCGTTATTCGGGAAGGGAGCTCGATTTCTTCGAGGGGCCTCGCCTTCGATCCCCTGGATCCTTCACTCCTCTAGGTGAATCCTCGGTGACGTTCCCGCTACACTGAATGGACGCTACACCACGCGAGACGGTTCCACAGCCGAACGAGCGACCCGACGCGCTCGAATGACGCGCAACGTACGCGAAAAAGCGTACGTTTTCGCGTCGCGTGTTCAAGTCTGCTTTGGACCACGTCAAAACGAACATAATAATCGATATAGGATTACTACGGACATGCTTCGATGCGGAACCTCCCTCATTGTGCCAGCTATGCACTGGGGCATCGGAGTGAGTGAGCGCTGCTCATCCTGTTGAGGCAATTTCTCCGGGTCACGACCAGAAATCATCCTCTCCGCTATGAAGAACCACCGCACTGAGGTCGGAGGTCACGCCAGCCAGCCGAGCGCCCGGCAAGCATTCGCATCGACTCCGTTCGTTTGCTCGTCTAGCCGTTTGTCCGATCCGAGCGTTCAAGCATCTCAATGGAGCAGGCAGCGCAATTATAGCCGCCGAGTATCGAGCCGAGAAGCGAAATACCAGTCAGCTAGGCATCAGGTACTTTATCCGTCGCCGTCATCGTGTTCCTCTGCGGCTTCACATGAACTCGTGTACGAACATGGTGAATGGCCACCGCAGGGTTCAGGGCGCACTGAACGTAGTGACAGGCCCGCCGGTCGCGGCAGGCGCATGATACATATGTGTGTGCGTAAATCCGGAGCTGGCCCAGATGATTTTCTTAAACGAATAATATCTAAGACAGTCGATATGTCCATAAGTGGATTACATCGAAAGAGAGCCCAAACAAAATTCGAAGAGAACGCCTCAACCGAGTCCTGATTCCCCCAATCATTGCCCATCGCCAGCAATCAGCACGCTTCCGGAGCGACTAATGACAACTGATACGGGGAAAGGGATACCGAACGACCGAAAATCCCAAGTCAATCTTCAGCTCAGGCGCCCAACTCTCGCTTGCCGTGTACACAGGGAGGTGTGTTTGTTTCAATGAATCGGTTTCGAACGTGACAGCTCGGACGTGTACGTTTTACGCTTAGGCCGTTAGCTGGTCCTAATGGAGAGATATCATCACGTTCTACCACGGACGGGTTTGCCGTCTGAAGGGTGGGCCACCAACAAGGTCAGAGGGCTCGGGGTTCGATGAAAAATTCGCGCTGTTGCTAGCCGTCGACTTGCGAGAAAATTTGTTTCGTGCTGTCAGGCTTGTTCCACACCTCGTCTGCTATCCCTCGACAAATCGCTGGCCCGCTCGGCACTCATCGCACGATTTGAGGAATAGAAAATCTTCGCATAGTCGAATGCCTTACTCGTCAGATCCGCAGGAAATCGCAGACCATGCCTGATAGGGGAAGTCTCCGGTGGGAGGCGAACTCCTCAATCCCATCAGGATCGGGATATCTGATCAAATGGCGGGATTCCAAAAGTCTAAGAGTGCTTGGCGGTGATCAGGAGTGAGCGAGAAAAGCCGATTTCTGGCTCAGGCCAGGAGCTCTTCGGGAATTTCAATTCGAAAGGAGTTGTCGGTTTAATAATATTGCTGCCTCTTGGTCGGCTTGTCGACAAAACATACGCAGCCATTTCGACCATTTCGTACCGAATCATAATTGCCCCTGTCGCTATAATGAACATTCTCTTAATGTTCGATTGTTTTGACGGCTCGACTCTTACGGTCGAATCACGACATGAATCAAAGCGAACGAAGTCAGCTGCTGAGACTCTGCCGGCTCTCCCACCACGGAGGCATTACGACCATTTCACTCTAGAATGTCCTCAACCTCGTTAGGTTGATACATTCGTGGGGTGACATCACGATATTTTAAATGCTAGGTTTTCTGGGTCCATGGGCAGTGGAAGGGTACTGAATAGAGAACACTTGATAGTTTCGTGATCCTGATCCTTGAATAAGATGGAAGCTTCGGAAGCTGACTGCGGGCTCCGCTGGCATCATTGTGTCAGAAACTTGGGCTCCTCTCCGTGAGAAGCTGAGGTTCTCTAGTTGGGTAACGAGTCGGGGAACACCCCGCGAGTCGCCATACGCAATCGAATTCTGGGGTTCCATCGTGCGTGAAGGGTGGCGGAAAATCTCGGGCAGGTACAATGGGAGTCAGCGAGCGCCTCAAGTCGAGTCCTCCGTCGGTAAAAGGGAGAAATGTTCTCCGAGCCTTAAATTCTTTGATAAATATACTCCCCTGGGATGAGTTCTCAGACTTTGTTCAATAGCTAAGAGTTTCCGAGCTTCGGATCGCGAACTCCCGCGGAGCTCTTAGGGCCATAGTACATTATTTGAATTCGCTTGATTTGTTCCACGGGATGAGGCGATGCCAACGGTCACCGTCAGATGACAGAGGTTATCTCTGTGGGTAAAAAACGAATTTTTTTATTTATAGTGCTATGCCGTTAGCTATTGATCTGGGGATTAATGTCGCTTCGACCGCCATTCCGCGTGATTGAATCCGATTGCGACCACCGGCTCTTCCGGGCTAATGCCGTGCGCACGAACTGGGAGCCTTGGTTGGAGTCGACACATAAGAACTTGTGAATGTGCGCAACCCATCATTATTAGCATTTGTCACCGAATAGTTCCGACAAAAACACAAAGCTGAATCCCACAGCGGAGAATATCCGATGTGAATCTTCCGAAGAAGCATATCTCAGTCCGGCGGAGATTTCGTGAAACGCAAATGGATTGAAGCTTCCGCGATGAGGCTAGCGCTATTCGAAGATCGGGTGTACTACTTCGTATCGGCCCCGCTTCGGAATCAATCGCGGTCTATGAGCGAAGTGATGCATCCGAGGAGTCAAGCGGGCACCGGAGCTTTCTGAGAACACGTCGGCGTCGTGACTGTCTCGTCAATCGTGATGGTAATGCTCTTGACTTCAGCGAGAAATGAGAAAATGAACAAGGGTGAATCTTCTTGCAACGAAGAGAAAAAGAGAGTCTCTTGTGTTGCATCCCTGAGCGAGTTCGGTCGGTCTTACAGCCATGATGCCAAAAAGGGATCACAAGAGGGCACCAGGCAACAAATGGCCCGGCGAACAAAGCCGATCGGAGTCTTCTGTCGTCTCCAATTCGTTTTAGCTGAAAAACATGCTAATGGATCCAGACCCAGACCAAGCCGAGCAAGTCCTCTGTACGGATTTCGCCACCAAAATCGGTTCAATGTCGAAAATCCTCGTCGGGAATATACATATGTATGATATTTTCCCTTCTTCTGATCGATGAATCTGTGATTCCTCCCGAGTGATTGTGAACATCGTATGGTTGTCAGGAAGCTGGGGAAGAACATGCGAGGAATTAGGATTGGCAACGAGTAGGCTCAGGAATCTTGATGCGGTGACGGAGAACAAGATCTGCCCGAAACTTCCGCACGAAGATTGAAACGGCCATCCGAACGCGCAGAAATCTTCGAAGTACCCGCCCGTAACCTGGACGTAGGAACTGCCTTGGTCGAGATCTACAAGAGCTTCTCCTCCGAAAGTTGAATTCATTGCTTTCGATCGATGGCGTGAGACTCCGCTTCAAGAAGTATATAAACAGAATTGAAAAGAAACAGCTCACAAGCCACCTGCGTGTGAACGTAGAATGTACACGTCTTTTGTTTACCGTTCCCGCAACTGTTGCCTATCGAATCTGTCATTCTCCGAGCTGAATAGACACGAGTAGGGAAGAAGAGAGAGAGCTACACACTGTTGAAGGTTCAGACGGAATCGGACTTGGCAACAGTGGCTCCACCTGTCGACGCGTCGCTGGACTTCGGAGCCCGAAGTACCGCGCGAATTTCCTGTCATGGTCACAGCGGGCGCTGCGATCGAGAAGATAAGAAATGTCGCCCGGGATAAGGGAAGGATTGCCTTCATATGTCGGAAAGTTCTGCACGGACGGATCGCCGAGCTGAGGGAGTTGTGATTCGGAGGTGCTAAGTGGTTAGATCTGGATAAATCTCCGTTCGAGAATCGGAGAGCGGACAGAGCAACAGTGAGCCCCTTCAACGTGAGTTCCAACATGCGAAACACGTCTCTCTCTGAGCTCTTGATTGATAGGTAAGCTCTCGAATGATACGGAAATTATGAAAATATGAAAATCTCATCGCGGAGAATTGCCCCGGCCGAATAGCGTGATGCTCACTCCTAGAGAAGTCGCCCACCTGTTGAAAATTCGCATCTCGAATTCCTTATGACTTCCGAGAGATCCTTCAGTCATTGAAATCCCAAAACGGAGGAATATGCTCAAGTTTCCTTGGTCGAGGGTTGGAATTCATTAGCCGTTGCGTACTGTGGTAGCCGTTTCCCCGCTGTGCCTCATCATCGTTTCCGGCGGATTGCTCGCGACTCTGTCCGTCGACACTCCGATTTTCATTTATCTTAAAAATCAGTCCAAATCCGGATCTGGTTTTATATTGAGCCGGCGACCGGAGAAGCAACGACGGCCGAAAATCGAGCAGTGGACGGTTGGCTGGCCTCGGGGCTTGTCTCCACTGGCTCTTGTGTCCGCACGGATCCTCTCTTTGTTGCCGAACAAGGAAATTCTATAGCTTCGAAAGTTCGCGTAACGGCCAAGGCTCCTCGCTCCAATGAGCAATGTTGCCCGTCCTCGTCTATCGGAAACCTAACGGTTTTCGGTCCTCATCAGCTTCTGTACAGTGTTTCGGAAACATCGCACAGAGTGGACACCTGAGGAGCTCGCTGCAGGGAGCTCCGACATCAGTGAGTTCGGTAGTTCTGTTTTCCTCCCGATTCGGACTTGTGATTCGTCCACATCCAACGATCGTGCGTGGGTTTATGAACCATCATCGACTGTTTAAGGACGCTGCTACCGGTGTAAACCAATACGAGCAGGCTTCTCATGACGTGAAACCGTGGGCGCCGGCATCTGTCATCTCGCTAAACAAACTTGCTTTACTCGTGTTCCGCATAGGATTCAATCGTTTCTGCCAGTGACTGAAGCTTCGATGTGTCTCACCGAATATTTTGTATCCCCTTCCAGAACCAATACCCAGCCGACCTCCAGCGAAACCTCCCCGACTCCGACACACCCAATCGGTCGTGACACTGACCACTAAGCATGAAGATAAACCGAAGGTGAGCTTAAGCACTGATGAATTCCCACTCTGACCGACATTGGACGGAATTTCGGGCTTTGACGGAGCTATCTGATGGGCCGGCAATCTCTCCCGACGGCGAGGGCGAGACCCCTTCAAGGTTGCGAATTCGGAGATTCCACCTGCTGCTATGGGTCTCTGAACAGAACCCCATTACTTCTAGTCGGGAAATAATCGACGGCATTGTACGAAGACGGGGTCCCCATTCAATCCTTGACACATCACCAGCGGCAGGGATTCAAAGCTCAGCTTGTTCGTGAACAGTCTCGACTACAGAGCTCACACTAATCCCCGCGAGCCCTGTCTGCTGGAGAAAATGAGTCCTGAGATACCATCCCGCTCGCTCGCTTGTGTTTTATGCGATACAGCATGTTGACGACTGACTGGGACGCGCTGAATTTGGAGAAAAAAACTCGGACGCCCGAGTCCTACGAGCAAATTAGCGTTCGCGATGAGTAGCTTTTTGTCGCCAGAAGAACCGGAGGAGAGGCGAGACAGCTAACACGGCGCGGACGACTAAATGCTAAAAACGACGAGCAGTCTTTAAGGAGTTCCACCATCCGCTGCTCGCAGCGACATATTTTTCGAGGAATTCCATTCGGCTCAGGATTTGAACGAATGATATATCCTCTCTTTTTCACAGACGGTGGATCTGAGTCGCTTGAAGTTCTCCCCACTAAAATTAGCCTCTTCCATGGACGGAGTTGAGATCAAAACTTTGGCTCATTTCGGGAGACCGATTGCTCCTCCACCGCAATGTGATCATCTACCGCCGAGTCCGAAGCCTGGTTTGCCGGAGAGATCCTACGCGGGACGCAAGCGCAGGAACCGACCAGGTAAGTCAGACTAATCGTTAATTTTCTGCGTACATAACCCAGAAGGCGCGACCCGCTCCGCAGAGCTGGGTTCCTATGGTACGGAATGGCCCATGCGTCAGAGATCTTCCGGGACACAAGTTCAATAATGAGAATTACGCTAGAATTCCCGATCTGATGAACTGGAACTCCGGAGCTCTCGCACCGAGAATCATTCAATCTCGGAGGTGCAGGAGGGACTGGCTTTTTGGCTCGACGGTCTCGTAAAATTCCGTCAGGGATCTCACTGTGAAGCCATCGAGCAAACATTTCATTGTCCTCAATGGACATTGATCGCTGAATACACACGCCGCCGCGCGCAGAAGGTTGTTCAGTGAGACCAAACACAAACCCACCTGCTGAACACCTGCATTCCCGATCCGAACTTTCTCTCATCCTCCTCCCTCACGTTCGCTCAGTGAGGAAGATTCTCGATCTGTCGAAGAGTCCGACATGAGCTCGAGGACGATATTTTTCAAATCGCGTGTGAAGGGACATGATTCTCTTAGCGTTGCACTTCGACACGAAGATAGGCGATCCTATCTACAGCAATTTGCAGTTCCTGAACTTCAAAGGTTTGTTCCCGATTAGAGTTTTTGCAATGTGCTGGAGCCCGTCGGAACTGATCAGCTGTTCTCCGAGGGGATTCAGCCAGTGTGCACCATCAACCTCTTCCGTCATTTTGGATCATGCGGTGATACAGTTCGAGGAACGAACAACCAGAATCTGCTCGAGAAAAGCGATCGATCTGCTGCAATCACACCTGGTCATGAGTTCAGAGGAGCGTCCTTGTGGTGTGTGGTAAGCAACAAACCTCACCGACAAATGGTACAGAACCTTCGCCCTTACCGTCGACCGAAAGGCCTCTTCTCGGTTCGTGGGCGGAGGCCTCAACTGATCTTCTCACCTCTGATCACTGATGTAAGACGATTTTGAAAAATAGATGTTAAAGTCGTTCGGGGATCATTGCTGGGTCGAGGTGCTGATTCGCGGATTCTGGAATGTTTCTGCAAAGAATCCGTTGAGGATAATCCGGATAGCCTATTCCGACGACGGATCTCTGAGCCAAGCGACTGTGATTAGAACCTCGCCCTGACTTCTCTAATCGATTATCTCTGATTGCACATTAACGGAACCTTCGTGATAGAGACGTCTCTTGCGTGATTTTCATAGAAAAGGTGATTGCGTTGTAAGTCGATCGGAGAACGCCGCAACTCTTCAGTGAACGAGGAGGCGTAACTCTGACGATATCGGTCCGGTGACTGATACGTTTCCATCGACAACGTTCAGGGAAAAATACGGTGACTGAAAACGAAGACGGCATGAATTGGATGGAGGTATCATTTCGTCTGGTTCATCGGCTGCTGCAACTACCTATTGAGAGCTGCTGCTCCTGGGTAGTTTTCAGACTAGCTCGCGCGCAGCTCTCCCCACGATTTCCATCTTTCCCTCACGTTACTTCATCACCACCGAATTACCGAACGACAGAGCGTTCACCGCAGACGAGCTCATTACTCAATTCCGCTGAACTGGGCCGAATCTGGACCTTCATGTGACACAGATCGGACACGGACCCGCTCATTTAAGAGCGATGGTGACTCTCATCGCGGATTCCTGTCAGGACAGCGACGAATTCTGTAAATGCTTAATCGAACCGGTTCCGAAGCTCTTGATCTCAGGTACGACAGCGAATTTTGTGCGCAGCAGAAGCGAAAAAGGCATGCCTGAAATTCGTTTACTGTATGTGCCGCGCCGTCGAGCCCCAAGGCGCCGGCGATCATCCACCGTTAGCGTGCGCCGTTATGCTCGTTTTTGCTACAAGAGCCGATACAGCTTCTGCCGTAGCCGCTCGGTGGCGATTCTGGTGCCGCCGAGCGCGGTTGGGAGGAGAAGACGACGACGGCGAACGGCGCACAGACCGACGCACAGAAAGAAAAGAGTCATGGATGCACCCGGGTCGGCATCTATTGCTCCTTGGCCGTCTGAATTTTCGGCCGACCGACCGGCCAGCCGCTTGTTCGCCCGCCCGCCCGGCTTCTGGTTCGGCTGCTCGGTTGGTTGTTTGGTTGGTCCATCCGTCGGTCGGTCGCTTGCTTGCCTGCCTGCCGGGTTGTCTGGTTCGCTCTTTCGTTCGCTGGCTGGTTTCTCGCGACTGCCTGGCGAAGGGCAAGGGAACGAACGGAGGACCTCTCGTCTCGCGCGGCGCTGCTTCGGATCGCCAGCTTCGAATGCTCCCGGCGAGCAGCCGATTAAGAGTCTCTATCGAAGAAATCGTCTGAAAAACACGGTTTCACGTGATTTCAGAGAACTTTTGCTCAGTTTTGGTTCGCCGCGACGTCAAGGATCTCCGTGAGCTTGTCCGTCGATCGTTTAGTTGAAATTACGAAGTGTGCAGTTCAGTGACTCGAAGTTCCAAGCAGCTTGACGTTCAGTCATCTGACAGCCAGAACCTCGAACGGTGCAGGACTATTCGTGCCTTGGAGTTTTCCGGTATAGCGTTCGCTCTACGGTTTACCTCCGGAGTACCTCTCGGTGGACTAGATACGAAGGTTCCCCGGAATCTTCTGCAATCTGGAAGAACCGTAGGCTTGCCACACCGATCGAATACGGGTCTCCCGTCCCAGGTGGGATCGCTCTCCGAATAAGTGAAACGCGGCGCCCGATGAATGTTTCGCTTCCTGGCCGGAGAGTTGAAGCACATAAAACGCAGCTCAAACAAGAAATAGCTGACGTTCACCGTTCCTTGTGTTCTGTGGCTGTTGTGGTTCCGTCATGGACTCCGTCCCAGCACCGTCCGACCGGTAGCTCACCGGCGTCGCCATGAGTTAGATCAGGATGATTCGATAGTTCGAAGGATACCAAGCCCGTGACAGCCATGGCGACCAAAGTCTTCATTTTGGAGAAATATTTCACCGAGCTTCAGAAGTACTGGGACACCGAGAAGCGATTGCATGGTAAAGTTGACCGAATTCTATTTGACTATTTCTCTCATTTCTACCCTTTTCAATCGAACGAAAAAGTCGGAAAATCCGAGTTTCCAACACCCCAGAGCCTGCCTTCTGTATGAACCGACTGAGACAAGGGCTCTGACATACATAAATATGTATACGACAGGAATTGATTTCGAAACCAGTCGGGGAGAGCCAACACAATCGGACTGAATCCAGAATAGAGTTTCGGCCAGGCTTGCTAGCAGACTGACTGAGCTCACGGGGTTGTCCGCCCCCGACAGCTTATTGTGTACTACGGCCATCTGGCTGCGCTCTCGAACCTTGGTTTTTCTGGTTGTTGGGTTCACTTGGTTCAGATAATCGGCGCTTGAGCGGCTCTATCCCCAAAGTGTCTGAGACCTTTCTTTTCTTGGCCCCAAAATCCTGACTGGAGCAAGACTTCCGGAGGCCGCCGACGTGTATTCTCACCGGCAGTGTAGAGCCTGATTCTGCTTCTCTGCTCGAAGCTTGGGCGGTCGTTTCTTTAGCGAAGTCCATCTCTCACTCTCGGCGTGCTGCAACTCCGCAGCGAGATGTGTGAATTGTTGAATGTGTGAGAAATATACGGCGAATCCGCGATGTAGAAGACATTGATTCATCGAGGATTTGGCGACTCATCGTAGCGCACTTAATTTTACGGGCGCCCCCACCTCGTGCAGGTGACGTAGCGAGTTGACTCGCTAGCGTAGAGATGACTGATTCTCGTCCTCGTAACACGGCGACCTCAACATTATGTATTATGATTGACGCAGTCGTGGAATGGATCGATGAATTCCCCCATGTATCCCCAATGGGGAAAGGACATCGCGCCCCAAGATAAAGAATTCGAGGGGAAACATGACACGCCCGCTGGAACCTCCGCCGGAGCCCCCTTTAAGATGGCGGATGGGGTCCACCCGTAAAACTCGAAGTCCATGTATTCCAGCGCGAGACTCGATGCAGAGTTTTCCGTACAGGTAGACTTGGCTTTCGTTGCCTCCATCTCCACCTGGGCCAAGAAGCCGGATGACGGGTCGTTCGATCGGCCGACCAGCAGAACGAGAAGCGAACGAGTCGCGTCTTCCGACCATCGTCGTCGTCGTTTGAAGGCAGACTTCTTCGGCGGCCCCTCGCTAGCTTCGAACGCTGTTTGTCATTTATCCATTGCTCGTCCCTCCTTCGTCCCGAGCTGCGTGGTCGCTCGCCTGTCGGTTTGTCCATCAAGCGTCAGTCTGTCGGTCCATCCATCTTTCTGTTTTTCGACTTCGACGGGAGACCTGGATACTCTGACTGGCTAAGAGACGCCACCATCGCAAGGATCAGCATTCTGCTTGGTGCAAATCGAAGCTCGTTGGCAGCTGCGATCTACTCATTCAATGCTGTTGATTTTGTGTGTAGAGGAAGGTGCGGCGAGTTCAACACGGATTAGACTGATGCGTAGCACCCACTATCTCAGCGCTCAGGATCAGATCCCTATTAATCAGCGAGTTGATACAATGTCTTGGGCTTTATCTCGACTCTGGTCGACCGTATTGGAAAAGATCCGTCGTTCTACGGCGCTCCCGCGGAACGCATCTCGCATACAGGAATTCCAGATAGCAATCGGAAATTACTCCGTGGAATTGGGATCGAGAATCGTAGGGCGATCGTGGTCGGAGGTTTTGTGTCACGAGCGCCAGAAGCGATATGACAGTCATTGGAAATCAGATCAGGGGCTGCGAAAGATCCTCAGTCAGAGTTTTCCTTCGGGCGAAAGATCGATAACCAATCGGTATAGATTCATGGATATAAGCCACGGAATCGGAATAATTTTCATCCTTATTTAAACCTTCTAGTCAGGAGGGGGCTATGATCCAGATTGATGCGGGTCATGAGCGATGCCGATAGACGAAAGCGACTATCGTCGGGCAAGGACTTCACCCCAACGGGCGAACATCGGTTCGAAATTTCTCGAAGGTCTAACCGAGAGAGCAGATATTATATTAAGTATCACAGTCGCCAATACTTCAGCCCTCACTTGTTCAAACGCCACTGATCAAAGGCGCCAGATATTCGTTATGAGTTAGCGGTACCGGCTGAAGACTGAGCTCAGTGAATGATTCGTGGAAAGTTTCCTTCTGACTTCTCGCATTTACAGTGACCAAGATCCAATCTTTAATCCGACCCCCCAACACGGGGTTCTACCGAAGAATGTTATCTCTGGCGGATCTCGGAGGCATTTCACAAGAGTCGAGAGCCGGTCAACGGGGAGAGAATCCTCAACGCGTGAAAGGAATTACCGGTCAACTTGAGGATCGGGAGATATCTTTCCGGCAACGAGGGGAATAAGGTCCCTCTTGGACTCGAGAATGAGAATCGGTATCTCGCAACATCCTTTTGGAGCCAACATGATTCAACGCGAACTTCGTCGAGATTCTGGAGGCTCAGAACCCGTCGGAGAAAACAAACCAACCGGCCTCTCTCGCCCGCCCGATTCCCCAACGTCGGATGCCTCGTAGGAACCCGCTGAGTCTTGCGCGTAGCTCTTCCAGGCTCTCAGATTGGCATTCCGAGAAGTCGAACATTCCGTGAATGGAGACCACGAGAGCAGAATGAGCGGGAAAGTCCTTACTCTCGGGACATTCCTGAGATTCCTGAGATCATCACCGGAAGGTCAGGTTCCCACGGACAGACTCCCAGTCAGTGACATAGTGAGCAGCTGCTCCGTCTTGAGGTCGTCTCGTTGATGTCGGGCAAGTGTTCTCGCTCAGGGGTTGGACGAGTGGAGATCCTTCGGATCCGTTTATTGGAATCATTGCACCGCCAAACATCGCGAAGCTCGAAAGCCACTTCTCGATATTCGGAAACTGAGTCGCTCGATGTCCCTGTCACGATGAAAATTGTCCCGACCCCCGCGGGCGACGCAAGCACGGATCTGATATTGACCGAGGGAGCCCATTTCAGGAGCGGGTAATTTCGATTCCGTTGATAGCTGCTGGTCAGACCGTCAGGGAAGCCGAACCAAGCATCATCGGAGCGACGCTCATTTCCCGATCGATGGAGCATCCGGTTTTACGCGCCCGAGAACTAAATTAGGCTCCATGTCGAAGCCATTTATACCAGAGGAGAAAAACGACGCAGCTATTACCGCAGACACGGCGGTTTCCCTGCTGATGATTCCTGTCCCTCCATGGCCTTCAACGTTTTCCCACCCCTCCCGATACGATGCAGGTCTGGGTCTTGCAGGACGTCCCGCCCCGGCCATGCGAGACACTTGTCGCCGCCAGATGCACCTTGCACTGCGCGCACTTGAAAAAATTCGCATTCCTCCAGGGCCAGATGGTTCCTGAACGACAGGTATATCTGCCTTAGCGGCCTGACAGCGGATAGTGGCGACTGGTTCCTGCCCAGCTGATTCGCGCTTCATTGAAAAACCGGCTAACGGATTGAGTATATCGCATCTGTTCCGAAATTCGATTCATCGGGACCTCCGATTGCCCGGTCGATTGTCTCAGCCGGTTTCTATATGACGTCAGGGAGGGGAATCTCCGATTCCTTTTCCACTGACATTCAGGTTGAGAATGCGGAATCGAGCCCTGCGGCGAGTCTCTCGACGACGGCGAGCTCCATCATGGAACTCCTACGAGATGTATGTCTCAGACCGATAATAGGACCAGTCGTAAATTTCTCCGACCGCGCGGGAAGATCTTGAGTCGACACTACTTCCTCGACGATCGATAGAAATAGCGAACATTCAGCCCAGAAGCCGAATTCCTCACCATTGTAGTTCTAATGTGACATCGAAGCGCCATATGCCCCCGGCGAACTCCGGTTCTGATATTCGCCCCGGGAGTGCGTTCTTCAAGGAGAGGTTGAGACTTTAACTGACCTCTATTCCTTTTGGCGGCCACTATGAGCTGGATCTGGCAGAATAATATCATGGAATGATCGTGAATTGTGACGAGGCTCCCGCAAGATCAATACGAGTATCCAAATCAAGCGATAGCCGCTGCTCGATCGCCAGAGCCATCGTCGGATATACTGGATAATGACGTCGGGAAGATCCGTCGTTTCCCTCGATCGCGGCGCGTTTCAAGGTGAAATACCTCACATCATTAGGTATCAAAGTTTATGACTCGGCTCCCAAACATGCGAGTCTGTGCGAGATGGGCCCCTCAGAACGGGCCAGCAACCTGTTCTCCGGATCAACCTGTGCGAGACTGCACGGTCCTCACCCGGAGAGAATATCAGAACCCCGGGGCTGGTGTTTTGTCCTCTGGCCACATGCTCTCGGCCACATGGTCGACAACGACGATTCGAGTCGATGTCATTTCGAAGAGCGCACCCAACTAGAGAACACCTACACCGTCGGAGTGGCTTCTTGGCCTTAGACCTAGTGATTCCGGCAGGAAATCACCGAACTGGGTTTACGTGTGAAGTTCTCAGAGTCTCCTCCAGACTTCAGTGATGGGCAACGGATCTAGTCAAGAGGTTCGGATCAGTGAGCCAGTCAAATACTCATCGATTCGTGTGAACAAAGTCATCCACAAGTCCACGCCAGGGAACTTCAAGCGTCAGCTGAGTAGAAGGTCCTTGAAACGTCGGACTTTGCGTCAGAGACCTCTTTCGACGTCCTCGATACCTCAGAAAGCCGACACTCCACCACTGAAGAAGATCCACAACATCAGCGGATACTACGAAAGTGGATGCCGAACGCTTCCCAGGGAAGTTCACGGTGTCAAGACCTCGCTCGGCACGAAAAGTGTTTCGTTCTCGAATTTGACGCAAGTCGTGAGATCACCAACGCTGTACTCGGAGTCGACGGCGTATTCGAGTTTCGTACCTCCGTTCGAGAAGAGTTTCGTTCGTTACAAGTCTCCGAACCCTGGTACGTTGGAGCGACGTTACAAAACTCGGAACAAAGAACGTTTCGATCTGATCGAGAAATCCCGGAGCCATGAGCGATTATGTGACGTCGACAAGAGCCCGAGTTATGAACGGGTCGATCAAACAGAACTTCTTCAAGGTAGGTTCCGAACACCGGAGGCTTCAGACAAGCATCGGGAATCGAGAGATACACGAATACTCATTCAGCCGATGAGCGCTTACAAGCACGAAAGCCGCAGACGCGGCCCGCAAGCAGACCTGGGCTTCCGATAGGTTTTCCGAGCGATATTGAGAGGAAACAAGTCGAGCCAGACACAATTGAGATGCCGAGATGGGAGAAACTGTTTGCTTATGATCAAATCAAACGTCACCGTGGCATGGTCGGTGGCTGTTTGTTCTCGTCGCGCAGCCATCCTGCAAACAATGATTAGTGCCCGCTCGGCAGAATACATGTACGTGTGATCCCCGATCTTCGCGAGCCGGCTCTCAGATACCGTGAGACACAAGAAAGAGGCACGAAACCGCCCTGGCTGGGTCTGTTCGAGAGTTTCTGAATGCCCTCGGATCCCCGATTATTTATCTGTCGTTCTCGGGAAGCCCATGCCGGGATCCATATCTCCAATGCGTTGTCGTCGAGTGAATCGAAATCGGCGACATCGAAACGATGTCCCATCTGATCTCTGAGAGTGGGGTTCACACGTTTTCTGTTCAGGTGAAGCTCTGCCCATCTTGAGCCTTCTTTGGGCCCAGCCGAACTGCTCACCGAGACCGCGCGATTTCCTTCTGGACTGCAGTCTCTGAGATCCTACTACCGTACTGACTCTCTGCTGTCGCCGGTGCTCGCTCCACCGTCCAATAGATAGTTCAACTGTTAGGCGTTGGCGATTCTGTGCTTGCTACTTGTACACACAACTAGTCTTTCGGTCGCTCAAAGAGCTGTCCCGTCAGCTACTCGATGTGTTCCAACTGTGCGTAGCGTACTTCGGTTTCTTCTGTAGAAAGAGCTCGAACGCTTTGTGGGTAGCTGACGTTTGGTCGGTCGCGAGTCGTCGCCGACAGCTCGCTCGCTCGCTCCGACTCGTTGCTGCTCGATCTGTGAAGAGAGAAGTAGTAGAAGCTACAGAAGCGGCAGCGTATAGCCAGCAGAAGAACAGTCGTCGTCGTTGTCGTCGACGACGAAGACGCCGAAGAGCGACTGGCAGGAGCAGGAGGAACCGATAGAGAGAAAGAGAGGATCAAGAGACCCAGGTGCTGGCTCTGACCGACCGACGGACCGACGGACAGACAGACAGACGGACCGCCGAGCGAGGGAACGAGCGCGCGGTTGGATGGTGGTAGCTGTACATAGTCGTCGCTCTCCCGTTCTCTCATCGGTTTGGTTGGTGGCTGGGCTTCTTGTTGTTGGAACCTCCTCGCCTGGTTGCCCCAAGAAGTATCGGCGGCAGCGTCGGCGGCTATAGCATCCAACCCACAACCCAAGCTCGTCGAATTCGAAGCAGGAGAGGAACAACAACGATACAACTGAGTGCTGCTGCTGCTAAAACTACTTGTTAGTCCACCTTGCCCGATGGCTGGCAGCTAGCACACCTACCTGTTGCTATTCTGCTTTTCCATCGAAAGCAGGCGCTTGCGACGGATCAGTCCAGCGTAATTCCGTCCTATCGGACTGTTACATCCTCTTCGGCACTCGTTGCTCGTTATTGCACTCGATGTGCTGCGGACCTTTCCGTCGATGTCGTGTTGACTGTGTCGTTTGTTGTTGTGCTCGTTACCGTTTTCGTGTGTGTTGAAAGTCCTCAGTGCACTCGACATGCTGTGATTATGTTTTCATCGAATGACTCGCTCATCCACCTGTACGAGAATGTCACCCCACAGCCCCAAGCTCGTGACGAGCAGGACAGCTTCAACGATGAGCTCAACGAGATCTACTTCTCGCGTTATCAGCGTCAATATCCTCAGCAAGCCGAGGAGAACAAAAAGGACGAGAACTACTACGATATCGAAGGGGGTTCTTCCTTGTTTCTGGGGTACTCGTTTTCACAAATATGTGAGTACAGCAATCGATGCCACGCGGACCTCGGAACAGGTTCCGGGGAAAAGTCTCATTGCGTTGTCTGATTCCGATGCGCGGAGCGATCCCGTAGAGGACGATCCCGACCGGGAGAGATCACGTCGTCGGAGTTTGTCGAGCTCAATCCAGATCCGATGCGAAAGCGTCGAGCCGATTGAGAATTACCCTCGGAGTTGCGCGGAGGAAATACGTACCAGCGCAGTCTGTCCCCGAGACTAACTTCTTCGGTGAATTTGCTCTCATGAGGACAGAAGGAAGGAAGGAATATCGTCCTTGTACCTGTAGCATACTTGGTCTGCTGCGGAGGGAATCTGAACGTGAGCGAGCGGCTTACTGTCTGATTGACTGGCGAATAGCGGCACTCTGTTGCCGCTATTCGATTAGCGCTTCGATGGCTGCGGCGTTACGGCTCGTGGTCCTTCTGCCGTCGCTGCTTTGGAGAGAATAATTCATTAATCGAAGATGACCGACCTGCGTGAGCCTTTCCGAAAACCTCTAATGGATCCGGATCTTGAGCCGTGAAAAGTGGCGATTATCAGGAGTGAGAGCGTTCACAATAAAACGTGTAGAGGACTCATTTGCGACGCGACGGTTTGTGTTTCCTTGCTCGTGGGCTCGGCTCGCTCGCTCTTCAATGTATTCTCTCCAAGTGAGGCTTGGCGGAGAAGCACCGGATCCCGCTACGGAATAACGGTGCTGCCGTGGGACAAACGGTGGTGTTGTCGCTGAACTGCGACGACGGACGGACGCCTGCCGGCCGGTCCGCCCGCCCGTCTGCCTCCCTGCGGAGGAGAGCATCCAACCGCATGGGAATTGTCGCTCCTCGCCCGACTTATCAGAAGAAATTCCGAAAGCAGTTCTCGGGCAGAAAACGAAAGTAGGCCGTCGAGATAGAAATTTGAGTCAAGCGTCATCTGCGCTCGACCGAAGCCGCGCCACTCTCAACACCTCGGTCAGGTGCAGGTGATGCAGACGATGACCGCGTATTGTTTGGCTCTGAGCGCGGCTTTTGGGTCTCGTCAAGGAGCGCACACACACACACAGGTTGTTTTTCTGAAGATGATGACGACCACGTAGATGATGGCGGCGGAGGCAACGGCGACGACGCACGGCCTGGAAATCGGGCGTCGTCACGCGTTGTGGCCCCCGTAGGTATTTAACAGATGCGGTCTTCTGTTCGCGTCTCTTCGATGTCGCCTTCGATCGTCGTAGACCTGCTGCCCTGTCGATTCGTCCGTCCGTCTCCTTCTCCGTCCGCCCGTCCATCGGTGCTCCGCTCTCAATGCTCGTTGAGCGAGAAATCGAAGGAATGATCGATTAATGGATAAATAGATAAGCTGATTGATACGTCGACGGAGAGCTGAATGACTCTCATATCCGCGTCCATTTTAACGAAGTCTTATCGTGGAGGGACATGCTCGCTGCTGCGCCCTGCATACACTTCCGATTCGGTTCTGATGTGGCGCAAGGGAAAGCGCGCCACCGTATGAATTTCATCGCCGCTCGGCTTGACATATGTGCGCCATCTGCTCTTTGTAATGTGGCGCGTGGAATCGTTCAGTGCTCTTTTGTCGTTCGCTGATTGTTCCTGTCCGCTCACGTCAGAGCAGGCCACCTGTCGTTGGGGACTTTTCTTTTAAACTTCAAACGGAATCGGCGAAGCTTGTCTGCTGCCCTCATCAATCCTCGGACGGAACCCCGTTCACGGCATCGGACTGTGCTCTCTGTGCGCTTCGGCTGATTATTATCGCGGCAAAATTAAAAATTTGCAAGGAATCTTTCATCAGCCAGTGGACTAAGAGGGGGTACTCTCGGCGGGGCTCCGGAACGCGACAGATAGCTCCGAGCAAAGTCTGGAGGGTCATGCTGGCGAAATAGAATACGTCAGGACAATGTGGTCGAGTGTTCGCCGACCCACCACGTCAAAGCTGAGGACCCCAGACTGAGCTGTTAGGCTCTCTATCTCCTTCTCTTCCTTCGCATTTTGGTTCATCTGACGGCTGAGGTACCAACCACCTTCAGTAGGCAAGCTTGATCGCTGGCAGGCGAACGACGAAACGAGCGAACGCAGGAACGGGCGAGCCGGCGAGCGAGCGACTTAATGGGCGGAAGCGGACACACGTGCAGGGATGGCGTGCTACCTATCTACTCTTAGCTTCTCTTCGTCTTGATCATCTCCTTTTTCGCTTGAAACAGTTGGGTCTTCGGTTGGTGGTGTCTTGAAGTATACGCGTCCGCGCGCTCGTTCGCTCGCTCGTTTGTTCGTCCGCCCGTCGTTGGGCTCGTGCGCTGAGGACCGGATCATTCGCTAGTAGCTGGTCCTCGCGTTAACACCGTGGTCATGTACATAGTCCACGAATGTCTCCAGACCACTTCTGTGTTTGTGCAGAAAACGTGAATATTGCTCCCTGGTGTGTGTCTGTGAGGCCGATATCGATCACGGGGAAGGAGACTTTCTTCTTGAACGTGCTCATGGTGTTCGTTGGACTGTTCAGTTACGCGGACTCTCCGTCGTCATCGACGGTTTCTTCTCCGTCTCGGCGTAGTGTCCGTTGTCTTCCAACTTCTGACCTTGAGACAGAGGGAAAGAAAACTGCCACGGACCCGCTGGCCGTCAGTTCGAGCGGCTACAGTTCACTTGAAGACGGCCTCTGCGCTGATATGTGCTCTCTGGACCTTCTGAATGTTCCCCAGACTCCAGTGAAGGGATATTTGGTGAAGTCGCGCACTTCACACGCCTCAGTGAGGAAGCTGCAACTTCAACGTATGTGAGACGGCTCGGAATCCTGGGCCAAAGACCGATTCTTTTCGAATCGTGTCATCGACTGAAATTGTTTTCGTTTTTGTTTTTATTTGTGGTTGTGCTCGTGAGTTTCGGAAGGGTTGCTAGACGGCGCTCGATTAGATTTGACCCGACTAGCTACGTCGTCGGGTCTCCCAACGCGGCGGTTGCAGTTCTTCTTTCCGAGAACAGACCTGTGCCCCTTCAAGCAGAAGAAGATCTTCGACGATTCGCCTCTTCCTTCGCGGGTCTCGAAATGTCGATCGTCAGCCCTTTTGACGGACGTTATACGCTTCTTCTTATCTAGACGTCATCGAACCAGCATCGAACAGCGATGATCTCCAGTGGATAAGGGTGTATTCTCAGAAGCTAATCGCCGACAACATGGCGACTTAGCCTTACTTTGTAATGTTGTAAATTTCTACGTTCTGGAAGGATTCTCAGCTGCCGCGGCGCTGTGGTCCTCGAAGACGAACTCCCGGGAAACTTTTGGCATCCGTATCCTCCTGGTACATTCAGACGAGAAGACTCATGCCGAGAGCGGGACCGCCATCGGCCCAGAAGTCGCACTACAGCGAAATACTCTCTCACCAGTATTCTTATTGTCGCACTAAATACACACGAACTCTACCTCGATGGTCTTTCCGTGGATCCTTCGGCCTGTGGAGCGCGTCCCACGCTGATCGCTTTCGCGATCGCGACTCCAGGCGATCGTCCACGAGCAGGATGGTCCAGACCATTTGAAGTCTCCGACGTTCCCGAGGATCTGTTCTCTCGGCTAATCAGGCGTCTCCTGACATTGCAGATGCATCGTCCCAGAATGAAGCTGTCCATTTGCAACAAAGACTCAAATCACTCTCGTCGGAATTGGTTACGTTGCGCAAGCGGCTCTCGGTGGCTCAGCCGGTCGACTCGTTCTCGGTCCCCCCGCCGCCTCCGCCGCCCCCATTGGATACAAAGCCGGCAACCAGCACATATGAAAATATCGGTGAGTTTGGGTTTCAATATTCGTCCGCCTCGAGGAAGATATTATCTTGACGAACTCCGGAAACATTGATTCACGTAGACTCATTTGTCGTAGACCCACACGGAGCTCAATCAGACGGGCAGGCGATTCATTTCTCGTTATTCATTTCAAGGTGACATAAAACCCATGGCACCGTCGATCCGCGTGGATGGGACGAACGAGTTCGCACAAAGTCCGCCGCGGACACTGGTGGAGGTGAACGATCTCATCGACACGAATGGACCCCTAACGGAAGATTCGGTTCTGAGAACGCTGCACGCAAGATTTTTCCAAAAGCAGTACTTTGTGAGTGCCTATCCGAATGGAAACTCCCTGGAAATGATACGTCCGTCTAGCTCTCCCATAGCAATTACTTGTTCCCTGGATAAAAAATTCTTCCTCTCCCAGACGAACATAGGACCGGTGCTGCTGGCGGCGAACCCCTACAACGAGCCGCGGAGTGACCTCACGCTAACTTCGATAGCGAGCGTCAATAACCCGGAATTAATGAAAGTTGTCAGAGAAGCAGCCATTCAGCAAGCTGAAAGCGGTTTGTCACAAACCATAATTCTGAGGTCAGTTCCGCGCCCCTGCAACTTATAACGATCGATCGATCCCATTTGATCTCACTCTCGTTTCACACCGGGCGTAGCTTGTCTGCGCGACTAAAGACTGAACGATAAATTCTCTCTATTCCCTTGCAGTGGAGAGAGTGGCAGCGGAAAAACCTATGCATCCATGGTTCTCCTCAGACAATTATTCGACATCGCCGGTGGGGGTCCTGGAACGGATTGTTTTAAGCACCTCGCAGCCGCCTTCACGGTCCTCAGGTCGTTTGGTACAGCCAAAACACTGTCCAATAGCCAATCTAGTCGAATCGTGAGTAGGATCCTCAGGGTATTTTTCCCTCAGAGCGACCCTTTCTTCCTAAGTCGAGGGGATCCCTCCCAATCGCTGCATATCATCCCACCGAGCGATAAGGAACAGTCGCAGATTGTTGATTTGTATTATTTTCTCCTGTAGGGTTATTTCATCGAAGTCCAGGCTACGGGCGGTGTTTTGTATCACCCGAAAATTCATTGTTTGCTTCTGGATCAGAGCCGTGTCGTGAGACAGCCGAAAAACGAGAAAAATTATCACATCTTCTACCAGATGCTCGCGGGGCTTTCATATGAGGAGAAGGGTACGTCGCGAGTATTCCTATCGCGGAGGTATCGCCTCAAACGAGTTCCTTCTCGGAAGTCTCCCGAGGACGCACATCTGATTTTCTTTTCTTTTTTTCGCTCTTTACAGAACAACTTGGCTTAGAAGATTGCTCAGTCGAGTCTTTCAACTACCTCAACCAGGCCGATACCCAGTGCGACACTCAGCTGGACGCTGAACGCTTTCGAAACTGGAAATCTGGCGTGGCCGTCCTAGGGATCCCATATCTTGACATAATGAAGACGTTGGCTGCCATCCTATTGCTCGGAAACATCAATTTCGTCGATAAGGACGGTGCTGTCGACATCGAGAGCGGTCGAGAAATCAAAAAGGTTGCCGGTCTACTGAAAATCACACCCACCGCCTTGTACTCGGCACTCACGAGGAGAATCCGCTACGTCCACCGACATCCGATGTCGACGGTGTGCACCTCGGCGGAAGCGAGTGCGAGTCGCGATGCTCTGGCCAAGGCTCTATATTACCGGACCGTGGCTACCGTGGTCCGGTGCGCCAACAGCCTAAAAGGAATGAATTCCATGTCGGGAACTCTCAGCTCCGACAGCAACGAGTCCGTACACAACCAAGTCGAAGTGAACAGTCAGCATGCGTCCACCGCCGGATCGAACAGCACCAAAAAGCACAAATCCATGACGGTGTTGAATTCGGCCGTGAAACACGCCACAGACGGCTTCATTGGTATACTCGATATGTTCGGATTCGAAAACGCTCTGGAGAACCGCTTGGAACAACTCTGCATCAATTTATGTGCCGAAACCATGCAGCATTTCTACAACAGCCACGTATTCAAGAGCCAATTGGACGCGTGCAAAAACGAAGGCGTCAACTGTGATCTCCAAATCGAGTACTCCGATTCCGTGCCTTGTCTCAACCTAATCTCCGGCCTGGTATGTTTCACGAAGGCTTTGCGCGATGTTGACCTCGATGGAATTCTTACCCGTTCGTTTTTCCCGATGGGGAAAAAAAATCGACCGAGAAGATATCATAGATATCCGCTGAGATTCATCTCATTTTTTCCCTTGCAGCGCACCGGGCTGTTCATAATGTGCGACGCTGAATGTGCCAACGGAGGAACCCCCGAAACTTTCGTTGAAAATATCTCGAATCAACACCGCAGCAATCCCTCTTTCCTGCGGCCCGCTGGAGCTGACGCTTCGACGTTCGCTATAAAGCACTACGCAGGGAACGTTACGTACAACGCGTCCTCTTTCCTCGAATGCAACAGTGACGTCATCCCCGGCGACGTCCTCTGTTTGTTCAAGAAGAACTCCGACTACCCGGATTTCGTGACGAGTTTGTTCAAGACCGAGTTGGACGCCCTGTACGCGAACGGAGGCAATCGGAAATGCACGAATTTCCGGATCTCGCCTCTCGTCAGTTACGATTGCAATAGTGACGATCCGATCCCAACTCTCACTCAGGACTTCCACATCCGAATGGGAGAACTGGTGCAGAAATTGGTGAAGGCAAAGCCGCAATTCATCCAGTGCATCAAGACGAACAAGGAGGAGCAACCGAGCAACTTCGATCGACATTGTGTCATGAAACAGCTGAGAGACCTTCAAGTTCTAGAAACAGTCAACCTTATGGCGAGCGGTTATGCCCACAGAATAAAATTCTCCGCCTTCAATAGACGGTATAGGTTGCTCGCGCCGTTCAAGTCGCTCGAGCGGACCGAGCTCAAAGCCGTTCTGGACTGCCAGCTCATTCTGGAGTACTTCACCGAAGCTCTCAAGAAGGTCAAGCTCTCGAACGCAGCCGTTAATTGGTCGCTCGGAGATAATCACATTTTCCTAAGTGAAAACGCACGCCAACAGCTCGAGCGTTTCCGAGAACAACGGCGCCAAACCGCGGCCCGCCTAATCCAAGGCGCATTCCGGGAGTTTTGCCGTAAGAAGAGACGAGGTCTCTTCAGGAAGCCACTACCGAGAATTCGAACTGAAGCCCCGAAGTCGGTGGTCAACGGAAGCTCCGTTGTCAACAACTCCATGACCCTGAACAGCTGGTCTGGTTCGCTCAAGAGGAACAGCAATTTGAGGAATGGAGCGGCAAGCCAAGCGTCTCGCTACCTGAACCCTTCGCAGGCGACCACGACCGCGGTTTCGCGGACTCTCAATCAGTCGACTCATAGCGTCAACTTGAACATGTCCGCTCAGAGTTGTTTTACGCAGCCACCGACGCAGCAACATCCGATTGCTTCGGCCAGGACCGCGACATTGACCAAAACCGGGACTCTGACCAAACTGCAGGGCCGGCCGAGACCGCAGCCGATTTCCGGGACCCCACCCCCGGAAAACGAACGCTGCGATCAGAGACTGATCCAACAGACTTGCGCGCTTTTCGGTCTCGATCTCGAACAACCTCCACCGGTACCGCCGAGCAGACGTTACACCGTGACGGGCAACGCGAAATTAGGTTACCCACAGGCGCGGGTCATGAAGATGAATTTCGGTGACGGTTCGAACGCCAAACTACTCAAAGGCGATACGGTCATGGTCATAGCATCGTCTCAGAAGCGTGGCCACTTGGTCGTGGAATTTCGCGGTCAGACCTGTCATGTGCCCTACCAGTTCCTAGAGTTGAAACCTGAAATTCTCTCGCCTCCGCCTGTGAACAGTCTCATCAACACCACGTTGATTTCCAACTAGCAATCGAGTATGTCCTACTCTCAAATGTTATCTATGATGGAATAATGTACAATTTGTGAATATCGATGAGCATGGAGCATTCCTTTCCAATCAAATGAAGACTCTCCACGTGTCGCCACTGTCAATTGCTCGCGCAAAGCATGTTCAGACTGTATATATTTAATAAAGAGCATTAATGCAATTAAACTCACACTCGACAGCTTTTCGATTGCTTTCCAGTCTTTCGATCGTATTCTCAAATCTTCTAGCGAGTCTATTGTGTTTGGTCCGGATCGGCTTCCGGAAGAGCCTGAGTCGAGATTTGGGGAAACGAGGTCTCATGCTAAGCTCAGGTCAATAATCCCTGTCGGCTGAGATTCGGACTCGCTCGACGTGAGACTTGGCTCGAGCTCAGACGCGAACATCAGAAATTATATGGAACTTTGCACAGGATCCGGAGTCCCGACCATTCGGCCCCTGAAAGCACGGGGCTCGGGCAGGTGCTTTTGCGGTTCGCGACTTCAATTGCTGGCGGAGCAAACCATCGCTCACCTCGCTGTGACCCTTGACGGCTCTACTCTTCGATAAGTATCCCAATAATTCCTCCTGAGCACCGTGGAATCCTTTTTTCCCTGCGCCAAGCGAATCTGATCGCAAAACTGCGAATCGTTGCATCTCAGCACAGGTGCGTCGCGTCGAGACCGAGCGGCGGGACTTTTCATCGGTCCGGAGTTGTTCACACGTCGAAACCAGCGGGACGAGGATGAGAGGCAATGAAAACAGAATTCGAGAAAAGAAACTATTCTTCGTTCATCTCCATCAACACCTGGTTGGCTTTTGACTCCTCTGAGTCCTTCGGCCGGCTGCGGTTTCGCTCACGCATGATGAAGCTGTTGCTCGACTTGAATTCTGCATTTCGATCAAAATTAAGCTCATGCTGAGGCATTGTCCCCTCGAGCCGGGATTTAGTTATTTTCTTTCCGTCACCTTAGTTCTTTTCCCTTCAAGTTTTCTGACCACCTCGGTGGGAAACTGATTATTAACCTTTCGGTGAAGGCGAAGTCAAAAAGGGGTCGGCATGTTGTCGCTTCCGATATTTCGTCTCGGTGACCGGGGACCGGTGAGACTTCTGTGAACTGGTAGG
The DNA here is from genome assembly GCF_000255335.2 of Galendromus occidentalis. NCBI lineage: Eukaryota > Metazoa > Arthropoda > Arachnida > Mesostigmata > Phytoseiidae > Galendromus > Galendromus occidentalis. Next base: position 1,182,184 of record NW_003804370.1, read on the forward strand.
TAAGTAGATGCCGCAGTACATGGTATTGAAAGTTCACGCGTTCCATCATGCGGCAGGCAGCCAAGGATGCACGCGAGCTCCCTCCACACCGGATACCTGTCCGGTACTTTGTCTTTCTGCTGTCCGTTCTGGACGATCTTGATGTCTCTTCTGGTGTTCGCAATTCCTGGCGTTCCCATCCAATGACCTGTGCTCTTGTGTGGACTGAGCATCGGGCACAATTGTTTGCTCCCATAGGAACGGAATGTTCGCCGGACAAGCTCCCGCGGAGGCCGAGGACCTTCGCGAGGAAGTGACTAGCGAACTTGAGGCGACAAATAATAATGGCGTCGAAAACTACGCTGAGCGAACGTCCTCTCGTCCTCTTCCTCTCTTTGACGCAGTGGCGCCGATCAAGTAATCAGTCGTGAGAACCGAAAGCTGCCGTTCGGAAGACGTTTTCCGAAACAGCGAGGCTCCGTTGCGAGACAGTTATGTTGTTGTCAAATGTTCGAATCCCACACCCCGCGAGTCGTCTGGTCGAGGCCGGAACCGTCCTTGTCGGATGACGGTGAGGATTCGAACGGGGAGAACACTAACGATCGTCAAGTTCGGCGGTGCCGAATAGATAAAAATTCAGATTTTGGAATCCTCAGCGTAATCCAAGCAGCTACTTACGGAGCGAGCGAACGTTGTTATTCCCAGACACAGACCGTTGCGCAGCCGCGCGACGCTTTTGCTTTCCTCATTCCGACGTTCTTCATCTACCGGTAGGTCTCTCACGTAACATGGACCTTGTCGAGAAAAGTTTTTTTCCTTTTTCGCCTGTTGTCATACTCAAACGACTAAACAATCAAATGATTACTAGCACGACCGCCACGAGATATCTTTGTCACCTTTGCGCCCCTCACGAGAAAGCCTGGGGCAACATCCCCCACGCGAGCTCGACGCGACTTCCCGGACCTTTGACCTGCGACTGACTGAGTGTTACGATGCCGAGGATTGGATGACGACAATTGATTTTTTCGTTCCTACCCAAGCTTAGTCAATCGGAAAGGTCGCTTTCGGTTTCTTTGTCTAATGATGCATAGACCGATGCGTCGACCGACCGATCGATCGACTTCCCGCGCACCCATCTTCCTCAGTTTCCGTCTTGCCATGTTTCCGAGGGTGAAGAACTGGCTGATCCGATTCGAAGCTTCGAAACTTCCGAGCAACATGGGTGTTCTCTCGCTTCCGTCAAGCACAGTTGATGCCAAATCGTGTCGACGAGAAACAGATTAATTCCTGTCCGCGGTAGCGACGGCAGCATCGTATCCAGCAGGTTTTTTATTTTCATTTTATTTTCCGAATTTTCAGAGAACATTACGAAAGCTTGTTTCACCCGCAGTGCTTGCGGCTCGCTAGTCCGAAGAAGCAGCAACAAGGGACGTCAAAAAGAGGTCCGCCGCCCGTCTGCGTGTCGTTGGAGACAACGATATCGATTTGTTGAACTTTTGTCAATCGCAGCTTTCTAGATCGTAATCCTCCCAGCCAACGACGAGCAGCTCCATGGCTGAGCCCAGTCTGACTTCGCCGCGGAGGGGCGTCAATCCACGTCAGCGACATTAAATCGTAGGTCGTACGTGGCGTCAGTGAGGTACGTGACGATGCGTGGCTACTTTCGGCGACATTGCCCCGCGGTGCGGTTCGTTACCTCCCTCTTCTGTCATTATTGACTTGGCTCTTCTTTTTTTTTATCTAGAACATCGTTTCGGCATTAAATCTTCAGCTCAATCCGAACCTTTATACTGATGGGTGATCAGTATGAGCCCTCCAGAGCGACCAGATAGAATTCGCCGAAAGTGAGGGCTCACCGACTTCACAAATTTCTAACCGCAGGGCCGAGTCGTTCGAGAAATGTCAGAAGATTGTGTGCACGTGCGACGGCTGTTTGTGTCGAGATGCGGCGTATAAATGTCAGCGGATCGTATCTGGCGAGAATACGAAGGTGGCAACTCATCCCGGCAGGCAATTTCTCATATTATACTTTCTTCGTGCCGCCGAAGACAATCATCCGTTCATCGGCCACTGTGAATCTCTCGCGTATTTTTCGCAGCAGCCCTCTCGAAATCCGCGCGATCCGCTGGAAATCTCCGAGCGCCGAGATGCTCTTCGATGAGAGCTTTCTACGATATTAATGTTCGCCCCGATCATTTTTCCGGATAATGAGCCCGTCCTCTCTGATCTATCCCATCCGATCGAAGTTCTTATCGGAAGACAAGCTTGCATCGGATTGATGTACCTAGGTACTAGGTACACGCGAACTTCATCGAGGAACCGCCGAAATCACCATCGACGGTTGGGGTGATCGACTGGACCGAAGCACACTGCGAATTTACCAAGTCGTGTGCGGTTTTCCGGCGTTTCCTCAATCAGAAACTGCTCACGCCCGTCTCTTGGGACTCGGGTCAAGAGAGAACGGCGCGCCCGCGTGTGTGAAGTGAGAGCTATGAAGCATAAGCAAAATGTGGGAACCTTTGCTGAAGGAAGTGTACTGAGCATTCCTCAAATGGCTCTATATATTCATGAATGACAGATCATGATAGCCGCCGCCCTTTAGCGATGCCCTTAGAGGTTGTGATCTCGTTTCTGGAACATCCCCCAGTGAACTTTAGCGACATTCTTCTGCGGCTCGTGGTGAGGGTTCTCGTTGCTTTCCTAACCCATCGAAGGCTTTCGTCGGCAGGAGGGAAGGAAAATTCTGGTTCGAGAAGGAAACGTCCGAGAAAGATAGGGAAAAGACTCGAAGGAATCCTCCTGAGGGAAAACTTACAAATGTTAGAAGAAAAGGGATGATCCGACTGATACTCCAGCCCCCCAAGAGGTGAAGAGAGATAACCGACCAGCATATTCCTTGCGCCAAATATCCGAGGATATAATCCCCCTTTCGTCGTATCGTTTAAGAAAAGGCTATCTCGAGCTCCTTCGAATGAGTGGTGTTTATGTTCTCCTCTTCCGGAGACGACAAACAATCCTTGACTGACTGACTGACGGCTTGCATGGACGGTAAGCTGTCTGTATGTTGCTATACCTGTCCGCTCGGGCTTCCTCCTATTTGTCCGTCGTCCACGGATTTCGCGTTGATTCGATCGATGCTCGAAAGACGCCGCTACTGCTGCTGTAGCTCGTGCGCAAGTAGAAGATGGAGGCATTAATGACATCTGTAAATACGGCCGAGTGACCTTTGCCAGATCGAGCGAGCCGAACTGCATCCGAACAACGATGATGGCGACCACGACAACAACGAAAACGATGCGGCCGATGATGATGACTACCGGATTTCGCTTCTGCAAGATCCAAAATCCTGTTGATGTGAGCGTGCCTCGTGTCCGCCAAATCTTCTAACTTCGCTCACGATCAAGCCTATCATTCCCCCGAGCGATACGCACTCGGGCTGAGGATTGAGCGCTCTGGAAAATCGGTGACGGAAAGCGTTCCAGCATCGCTTCCGAGTGGCGCTGGGGCTCGGCACGGAGCTGTACACAGCTTTGCGGAATAATTTACCACTTGCATCATGCGCATAAATCAATCAACGCTAATTTGTATTTTTTTATGAAAGCCGCAGGCAGGGCGCGGCGGTTCGTGAACCGTGTCCCGTACGGCCGGTATAACGCTGAGAAGGCGGCGGCAAAATTCCTGCTGTGGTTTAATCAAACGTGTTCTTCACCAAGTCGTCACCCAGGCGGCACCTTGAATCCGGAACTCCCATGTTGGGGGCGCTCGTAAGCGGCGGGATGGAGAGGAAGGCGAAGGCAGGGGCGGGTTCGGGAATCTTCCGAGGAGGGGGCGTTCGATACATCCAGAGGGGGGAGCGAGGGTGGATTGGTACCTGTACCTGGGTCCTGGGCTCTTTCATGTGAAGTGTAGGCAGGCAGGACCCTCGGGAAGGAGGGGGCGATCCCCTCACCCACCGAATCCGCGGAAGCGGAGATCGTCGATCGCACTTCCACAATGAATATTTTCCGGGAGGAAATACTTATGATGCGGGAAAAAGAACGAGCATGTGCAACGCCTGACCAATCAGAATGTGGAGACCTATCGTTCCTAATGGTCTGAGCTGGCGAGCGACCTCACTCCGAATATTAAACCAGGTCAACGGGCGACTGGATTGGATGCCACTCACCGGAAATGAAAGCTCCCGTTCGAGCAGCGTCGCCCCGCGAGCCGACGTGCGCGTTTTGCGGATGTCCACCTCGCAGACTACTTCTTCGGAGCAAGTCCACGCTTGGAGCGGCTCAATGACTCGATAAGCCCGATCCAAGTCGATGTGTTAATAGAAAGAGTCGTCGTCTCTTCGGGTAAGTGCCTTGCTACGCTCTGGGGTGTTGGAATTAGGCTTCTTGCAGATTCAGGTCTCCTTACCGATGAAAATCCGTGAGAACCCATCTCTCTTCCGAGGGATGAGTCGATGCTCGAGGATGCCCGAAAAGGAAGGTGGCTCGGAATTCCCGCCACGACTTCTCGCGGATGTCACGAGAGACTCCAAATTCTCAGCTGGAGGCTTGCGCACTGGATTGGAAAAACTGAAATTATAAGCGAGTTTGATATCAGAGGGTTTCACATCGATAAATCAAGCTTCTATGCGTCTGCGGGGATTTAGCTTGAACAGCGGTGGTCTATCGGGAATCATGGCTTCATCACGCTTCTAGAAAGCGAGCGTATCTCATATGATGTTGCTGAAGTGCGATAACTCTTCCGATATCATTGAAAACCTGTGCGAATCACGGAAACTCACGGCCACCGCCGAGGATCCAACGACTCGACCCCTAGGATACCAAAACAAAAAAATTATTTCCCCGACACGGATGAAATCCTCTCTGAATCGATTCCCGAGAGTCCTGGGATAACATTCGAGGCATTCGAGACATGTCCGGAAGCGAGATCGTCAGCTCTCCCTCGCGGAGAAAGCAGGTCCGTCCGTCCGTCAATCCTTCTCGTTAGACGAGCCCAAAGGCGAGTCGAAGACCGAGGAGAGGTTCCCAAAGATTCGCCGCCATCCCCGTATTTCTAAGGAATCCCGGCTCCCCGAAGGATCATCAATTTCCAGCTTTCGAGCGCATATAGCACTGTTTGACAGGCGACGGCTTTCTATCTGAATGAGGCGTAGACTCCGGCTCATTCCGTCAGTAATGGCTTGCTTCACTATCGCTACCTGCGGAAACCTCCGTCGATAAAGGCGGTCGACCGGGTGACTTACGCCGGTTATGAGGAGGCGAAGCAGAATTATTTTCCGGGTCATGCAAATAATTGAAGGCATTTCAATCGATCTACACATGCAGACTCATGCAGCATCTGGCTGCGGTCTCTGCGGAATTTTCTTTGCCGTTTTTCTCACAGTCTGAATATCCACCTCGAGGAGGGTACTGATATGTGGTGACCGAAGCTCCTGATCACCACAATGTGATGTCCGAGTAGGATAGACGAGACGCTGTAAATGAGGTATGGAACGACGTCGGGACTTTCGGAAGCTTACCCGGACCACGATCAGTCCACTCGGTTGCGGCTAATTTGCGGCGCGGTTCGATTTTGGAACAGGTTCCTTGTCCGATCGGTTCATTTTCGTTTTCTTCTCTTCGTTGTTGCCATCTCCGCGTAGTTGTAATAGTAACCCTTGACCTCTCCCGTGATCGGCTTGCTTGCTTGCTCGCTCGGTCGGTTGTTCGAACTGCCGGCCAGCTCGACTAGACGTCCAACTGAATACCCATCGGTCCGGACGACACCGAACCGAGAAGCAACACCATCATCATCTGCGGCATCAAGATCTCATCAACCGCTTCTGCCAATTACGCCGATGATGACGCCGTCGATCGCTGGTCGACTAATCTGATTGGCGGCATTGTATGAACATGGATTCACGGGATTAATTGGTCCATGCCCGTCTGGTTCGGAACGCGTACGATGACGACGTCAACGGCGGCGACAAAAGCCACCGCCAACGCCGAACATTTAAGAGAGTATCAAAGAACGATAAAAAACGCATTCCTTTAAGCCTTCTATCTGAAAGCTGATCGACTTCGAATTCCCCGCTCGCTACAGTGGCGTGGGTGTGGAGTATATCAGGAACCCTTCCACTTCCGATCCCAGATTCGGATCGTCCGGAAGTGAAGATTCGCGCGACTTATGGATCATGAATTCAAGCCGAGATATCGGCATCTAGGCCTCAACCCCTACCCCCCGCCCCGCGCGAGGACATCCGATCGCAAGGGAACTGAGAACCCGTTGAGAAGTTCACCGTCAATGAAATTTACAATCACGTCGGAATTGCCTTGACTCCGAACCTCTGATGATGTTCTTATCTGGAAGGCCGCATGCGAAGAGCACGTATCGTGGTGGAGGAACAAGCGCGCGGCCCAGTTCGAGTGACCCAATGAGCACACCCCTTGCTAGGTAGGTCGGCATTTTCGGGGGCTTCCCGGGGATTTTTCTTCAAGACTTCAGAAGGTCTCGACTACACTGAAGTCTTCAATCGCTGTTCCCTAGGATCCGTCATCGGGGGACCTGGATTTCCGGAGGTGCCTGTGATGACGGTTGTCTGGTTCAGCCTTAGGAACAACATTGGAGCTTCAGGGGTTGAAAGCAAGGAACCTGATACCCAGGGGACAGCGATAAAAGGTCCGCCTTGAGCATCGAGTAGTTCTACCACGTGCCTTCTCCTCCGGACACCGGGCGCGATGCGAGATCGGATAGTCCAATCGAATCGGCGCACATTCCATAGAGAAGAATATTGTCCGGCGGACATGCTAGGGCTTCTGACAGAAAGACTCCGCTCACGCGTAAAACGAGCGTCAGACCCGCGACAGTCGCGTGGTCATCGTTTTCTCGAAGGCGTGGTGAAGGTGTCGGCGTTTGGTCCGTTCGGCCGCAATCGTCTTCAGCGTCTCAGTTGTCCATTCATCTTTCACCTGGCCGTGCGCCGAATCTTCTTCCTCCACCCTTCTCCGGATTCCGGCGATCCTTTTCATCCACTACGAAACATTCATTCGTTCATTCATCAATCCATCCATCGGTCTATCTATCTGCTCATAGATCCATTCACCTGCTCCATTCATTTACCCACGGGTATTCTCGCGCCCTACCCAGCCGGTCTGCCCCACGCGCCATCCGAGCGAAAAGAAAAGAGAGGCTACCTGCGGCTCTGGATAACCTTCGCGGGATCTTTTTGTCGGAATCCGAGCAATCTTGCTCATCTGGAAAGTGTGCCCTCATCTTCCACGCAATTTCACAGGAAAATCTCCCCCAAAAATCAGAATGAGCATGATCAGGGCATGAAATATCGAGAACGAGACCCGATTGAAGATCGACAGTCCTCTCTTTTGAAGTTCATTCCTGACAGATCTCCTCGGACTGAGCATCGTTTCTCTAATCTCAGAGAGGAAAAAATCTTTTCTGCTCAATACTATCAGCGAGAATAGCTGACGGGCCATTAGTCATCATTGGAGCCCCGGGGAAGTGCTATGGCTCAAGTCAACTTTCGACAACATTGCGAATGAGCCGCGAGGATGAAACTCTCAGCGTTCTACGCTAAGAATGTGTTTGTGCCAAAAGCCAGTCAGTCACTCAGTCGGTCGGTGCGCCCGTTCGTCCGTCTGTCAGTGCGACCGTCGATCGGTTTAGCGGGTAGTCAGGCACCACCACCACCACGAAGCACCATTCAACATTTGTTGGTCGCCACCACAAAATCGGATTACGCGACGTCTGCCGTCGCGAAGACGATCGCTAACGAGAGACGGGGATTCCGATCGTTCGGGAGAAAACGAGGAAAAAACGTCGAAGGAAAATAGGGGGAACCTTTGACCGCAGGTTGCCAAGAAGCTTTTCGTTTGTCTGTATGGGTATATATATTTTCCGTTTCTTTTCCAATGAAAAACTAAAATTCCTGAGCGACACTTTGAAAGCAGACGTGTCACTGTAGAAGCTCTCAATGTGGCTAAGGAAGACAAGTTTATCTCTGCCGCCCTGCTCAGTCGAGGCGAGTTGAGTTCGCCGTTCCAGTTTATCCGGCAATGTCGGTCCGGAACTTTGATGCATTCGCACTGTTCTTCAAATTTATCAGGGATGTCACAGAACGATATCTCACGATGTCGCGAGACACACCGCTAGATAAACGGCCGAAAATAAGGTGGCATGAAATATTTTTGACGAGATACCGCTCCGAGACCAAGATCCATGGCGGTCTTCTGCAAGGAACGACCTGACAAAGCGGTGGCGTTGGCAGAAGCAGCATCGGCGATTTGGAGATATCTGCAAGATTGACCAACGGCAGAGCTCACAAGGTTAGCACAAATATTTTTGGGCGACTTACCCAGCATGGAGTCTCCCGGCCAACGTCAGATCGACGGGGGACGTCATGCAACTTCGTGCTCCTCCGTTCATCTGTGCTTATGATCGCGGCGGCTGCTGCTGCTGCTGCTAGTGCAGCGCCTTCTCACAGAATTCTTCACGCGGTTCGACACATTCCAAGGGAGACTTTTCCACGGTGGACGAAAGATGACCATTGGTCAGCAATTGTTGACCCAACACACCTCACGCCAGGCACAGCAACAATTGCAATAACGACGTTGCTCGAACAGAGCCCCTTCTTTGGGCTTATGGCACGCGATATCAGCGGCGTGGCGGGCAGGGCGTGTCCGAAAAGTTCTCGCTCTGATTGGATCTGAACTATGTATGAATAGCTGATCTAGCTTTCTTCTTTCGCTTGCCGTGTGTCGTTCAACATAATCTGCCCAACGGGCTATTCTATTGCAAGCGCATAATGGTTGCCGCTGCTGCTGTTGCCGCCGCCACTGCTGGTCCGGGTCCCCACCCTTCGGCTCCGCCCGCGGATCGCAACAATGAAGAGAAAGAAAGGGAGTCAAGGGACCACTGTCGTGTGATCTGCTTGTCAGAGGGAGGAGAAGGGACGTTCAACGTGCTTCGGATTTCGGAGAAAGATATGTCAAAGCTCCGAATTTCGGAGAAAGATATGTCGGAGCTCCGAATTTCGCAAGAATTCTAATGATTGTAACGATATCCAGAAGCGAGGGGAGTACGTCACTTTCCGCGGTTTCATCCACGGAATTCTGGGATCTCGAGTGCGTCCGAGCAGGACTCTCGACCGCTCGGTGAGCTCGAGTGACTGGCTCCTGCGCTTTGGATGGCTGACATTGGGAATTCGCATGACGTTCGGCATGAACACCGATGTGAGACAGGAGCGGCAATGAAGCTCGATTCGACAATATGATTCGAAAGAGGTGTGCTTATTCCTCTTGCGAGTCTCCCGGGAGACAAGTGCTCTCGCTGGTCCGCTCTTCTGAGCCGAGTCTTCCCTGAGCGACTCAGAGCAGTGAAAGTTGCTTGTGCTAGCTGTCGGAGCTCTGAGTGACTGACTGACTCGCAGGGTTGCCTGATCGTGCCAGTGATGGATGAAGCCCCGATGGCGATTATTAACGAAGAATGAAATTCGTCTCCGGATGATGAGTTCAAGGTTGGATGCTGCTTCACTCCGAAAGACGCCGCCTGCGCGGTAGAATCGATGTCACACCGCAGTGAGGAGCACCTCTCTCTTTGCTACGATACGATTCTTGCATGAGGAGAGATTTAGCTCTACCTGTTCCCATCGAAATTCGAGCGAGCGGGAGGATGTCCTTCTGGAGAGTGATGCGGGATTCCCGTGGAATTCCCACATCCTTCCGATCGAAAAACACAGAGAACGACTGATATTTGTCGCATGAGCTGAAGTTCGATGAAGTTCGTCCGGCAATGTTACCCGCAACCGTGAAGGAAATCGAGGATTCTGCCCCTCTACAGTTTTCTCTTTCGAGACGAGCTCACATCGCCAATGACGAAAAAAATCAAGAGCGACGATGGATCGAGCGAGCGAGCGTATGCCCGCGTCCTCTTTGCAACTCCGCAGCGGCTGCGTTGAAGAAAAGGCGAACTCACTGAGTCACCAAAAGGCAGCCAGTAGTTTTTCCACCCACACATCTTGGTCTGCTGCTTCAGAGAGATTAGTGAAAGCGACGCTCCGGAGTAGACGACGACGCATCGTGAAATAGGAGGAACAAAACTTCTCAAGGACACAAACAGGAGTCACCCCGAAAAGAGTTTTGCTGTGTGCCTCCTTCGGAGGGTGACAAAATGAATTCGAGGAGGGAGTCCCATTCGCGCGCTACCTCTGTTCTCCTTCCCCCGCTTGCTTGCATGCATGCATGCATGCACGAACGTCATCCATATTTTGTTGCACGTACGCCTACATACATCAAGATATGAGTCGTCGGCAAGCGAGCGATGGAGCGCGCGCTCCGAGTATCTGCATCGTTGTTCGAGCTCTCGGTGTGATTCTCCGCCGCTTCATTCAAGGCGCCGCATGGAACGAGGAGTTAAGGCGCTTTCCTGAAGGCTGCCGCAATCGTCCCGTTGTTAAAGAGCATGCTCACGTTCTCGCCGAAGGCAGGATCATTACGCTTACTTAAAGCGCTCGTTATATTCTGTTAAGTATAAATATATGGTTGTCGGATGTTGCCGCAGTAACGTCGGATAATCAGCGGCATTCATCATGAAAATCGTAGACCACCGCGGCTCCATGCCGGCCGATCGCCTCGTTCGCCGAAGAATAATAGAAGCGGCTCCGTATTATTTTCACGCTGCGGCTCAATCGAGTTATCGAACATTCAATATTAGACCGACCACCAGCCCGTCGTCAACGTAAAGGATTTCCCTCGAAGCGTTGATTCCATATTTCTTTCACTAATTCCAGTTCGATGTCAACACGTGGAGCTCGCGACTTCGTACGTGCACCGTGAGCCGCTTTATCTTCACGATCTTCCAGCTCGCAGGTAGTTTTGCTGAGAGAATGTACGAGCCGCCGTCGATGTAATGGTTAATTATAAATCGATTTATCTTCAGCGATTGCTGTCGCTGCCGTTGCCGCCGCGTCGAGACAACGGCGAAAGCGATAAAACAATGACGACGTCGCGACACACAGAAATCACTGGTCGACCTGAAAATCTGCGATGCTTCGTCTCGACTCGATTCGGAAATCCCTCATTCGGCTCAGAGATGTGCCGGTGACTAACATCGGAATTAAGCAATAGACAAGAGGAGAATGAGAAGGCGCAGCCATGATTCCGCTTGAGCTGATCATGATTTGATCTTCTCAATTCCCCGCTGAACTCCTCTTCCCTATGTCTTATCGTTGGAGCCTCCCTCACATTGGAGCTTCGACTACTTTCCAAGGACTCGCCGGGACCCCATGCGGTTTCGAGGTCGGTCTGAGCAAGCAACATGCATTGAGCTTTTCTGGCCTTCGAACTAGCGGAATCACATTCTCTCGAAGCAAGATATTCTCTGTTTTCCGGCCATGTGATAGAGAGTTACTCTTTTCCTCAACACAATAGAGGGACAGTATAGCAGAATAGCGACTTAAACTAGGCTCGAGAATAGAACGTTGAACATGAGTGAAATATGGAGCCGAATGTTATTTTCGGGATCGCTTCAATCGTTGATCTGCTCCTCATCGAATCTGGCAACGAATGGGGACCTGTCCTCCTCGCTTTCGATTCATACAGGGTCTGCGGCGAACCCCGCCGAAGGAATCGGGAGCGGTACAATCCGCTCCAAGCGGTGATAGCATCTCCGGGCGCGCCATTTTCTGAACTCTACTTTTTATTTCTGCATTTTCGGCTGGGTACATAAATCGTCATTAGTGCATCCGTCGCCAGTGGAGCTATTTGCTCAGCCATTATTAATTGTCCGGCTCTATTTTAGATATGTATACGTGCGTGGTCAGATGCTATCGCCGAAGACATGCGCGGCATTTATGATCTTATTTCTCGGGCTATTTTTCAATATTTCGCTTTATCGTATCAGTCCTACGAGTGAGCGATATGTGTACATCCGCAATCAAAGAAAAGAAGTTGATAAAAAACGACGACATACGATGAATTCGTCTTAAAGAGGGCCTGGGCCTGGACCGCATCCGTGGAGTCACAGTGCAGGGATCGCAGTCCTCGGGATGAAGACGAACGGCACTCTCTCAAGGAGTCAAGACTGATCGACCAGCCACGTAGCTATGTTTATCTCGACCTCCGCAATATATGATTTTTTTATTTTGAAAACGAGCCAATGATTCGATTTGTCAGCATCCATCACCGACGGGCACGGGTGTGGTTGTTACGTATTCTTCTTTCAACGCTCTATTATTTACCAGAAGAAGTCTTTTCTTTTGTGAGCAGCCCGCGGCTGACAACGGACAACGCGACGGTCAGCACGACATGAGAACCGATTCATGATTTTTTTCATCGGTTTCGATCCGCCCTTCCCGACGACGATATCGTCGCAAATTAGAAGCTGCATGCTTCGGCAAGAGCTTTCAAGAGTCTGCATCATCCATAGCTACCGAATCGGCACCTGACAAGAGCACCCGGCGCAATCGAGAGCGCAGGAGTGGACGCGAGAGAGAAAAGAAATCACCCACTGCAGCGTCGGCAGCTCCGTCGACGTCGAAGAAAAGACGAACTTTCATCTATGGTATTCCATTGCGGCTGAAGATTTTCGGCTACTCCCATTCGATTGTCGCGCAGAAGTTTCATTCCTCCGTCTGCCGCGGCTTGATCCACGGCTCGTAGCTTATGTAAAAAAAGAGGTACCTACCTCATGCTAGTCTCGGGCGCATGCAGACTTCGGAGAGAAAAATTGTTTTTCATTGTATGATAGACACGATTCAAGTCGGACGTGTTATGCTGATGGTCTCGCTGCAGGGCTATGACTTTCTATACGAATTGATTGAGCTGTCCGTTAGGAAACACTCGAATTCATAGGTGCAGTTTCACTCCCGTGTTTTGTTTGTCAATCGCTTGATTCGAGTAGCGTGCCGGTTCGTCGTCTCACAAAACGCAAACCCAAATTCACAGAGAGCTCCATTGTCGGAGTCTGCGGTCGCCTCCGTCATCCATCTCTCGCTGCGGCAGAAGGGAAGTTCGAACTCGAGCTTTTCGCGCGCCACAAAACTCCAAAGTGGGTCACTTCATAGATAAACATCGTCAACAGTTGGAAATAAATATATTTCTCTCGCTCAGACCTGATCCGGTATTTCATTCTCGGTGTCAACTCGCTCGGCGTGATACCTCATCACGAATATCGCTTTCGGGCACCATATTCGTGGGCTGTGGTCCAGGGCGTCGTGGGAATCCTAATTCGTTCGATTGTTCCCGTCGGGATCGACTTGATATTTGGTCAATTCCTCCTACTCGGAGGTGGATGCTTTCGAAATTACGCTGGTCTACACGCATCTGAATTTCTGTCGGAAGTGCGAGACGAGCGAAAGTTCTCGGGCTCTTGCATGGAATTCCTGTGATCGAGACGGCCGCCTTCTCTGGAGAGGCAACCTGACTGGGCTCAGGAGGATGTCCTGTCTCTGCGGCTTCATTTGACAAATTTTATGAATTCTCCTCCACTCCCCCATCCCCTTTTTCGCGATGTTTCTCCCTAATGGTTTCTTTTGGCTGTGGCGCTCGCACGATGACTTCGTGGCTCGCTCGTAGCTAACGTCCATGTTCATGTTCATGTCCACCTGAACTTGAAGATCATTACGACCTCAGCGTTTCGGATCCGCTATGGGAGTTTCGACCTGAGTCGAAGCCAAGTCCAGAAGCCAGAGTGAGCAGGAAGGAAGTCGAGCAAAAATGAGATTCTCCAAAGCCAAGTGCCTTCAGGGCTCGGTAGAGCGTGCGCCGAGTTCAGACTCTCGGAACCGATCTCTTGTCCGGCGAGAGAGCCTTGGAGGAATTCGGGCTCCAAGGAGAGTATTCGAAACGAGAGATCCGGAACGCTACCGAATTCAAGTACATTTCCGTCGCTACAAGCGCTAAGATCTTAGCGCTGGAGGCCAGGTACAGAAGAGTTGTGGAGGGATATAATCCGGACGAATTCACAGATATGCCTTCCGTTGCACTACTTTGGAGTCCTGCCAGAAGTGGTCGATCGTCCGCTTCTCAGGTCTTTGAGAGAATATTATTAATGCATTACATCACCATCGTCAGGCAGCGAAATGTTCATCCATCTTGTGAGCCGAGCCAATTGTCATTTTGAGCCTGGCACGTCGTTTTGCATCTCCTCACCGGTTTGCATGTCCGCCGCTGTATTCGAGTTCACCAACCCACCACCGCCTCGCCCTGTAAACCGAATCTAAAAGCTTCGTTCAGGTCGTCACAATCGTTCTCGTCGACATTATCGCAAATTTCACCATCAGAGCGGTGGTTGAGCCTCGTCATTTGACTCGAGAATTCCCTAAATTCCGGCAATGGCGGAAAAATTCTCGAACTTGGTGCATTTCACGAACATTTACGCTGAGAAAGATTTCTCGCAAGGTTCGTCTCCGCTGTCGTAACCGCACCAACAACGCGGGGGATATCGGCCCTCAAAACAGGCGATTTCGCGGGAGAATGCTCGAAGCTCGTTATGAAGGGTCGGACATTTTGCGAAGCGAGCTTATCGCCGGAACAGGACAAGACCGATTTCGATTTTAAGCGACCTTTGTACTTCGATTTGTCTGGATTTTAATTCTAGCCACTCACAAACTGACAGTTTGAAGGAACTGCTTCGGGCGAGCGAATTTAACGGAGCAATAATTATTGAGCCATTGCCGGACGACGTACGATGGGGAGACCAGGCCTCCGTATCAAAAGCGAACACGAATCGGTACGCTGATCGTCTGTCTCCCGTCGTTTCCACTATTTCCAAAAGAAAAACACAACAATGATGATCCAAGATATGTAAATTCATCATCCATGGTTTCCTCCAGTTCCGATCGGAGAGCGGATAAGATTCTGGAACACCGACGCCGACGCGACGGTGGATAAGGTACGAAAAAAATTAGATTCCCCCATTTTCATCGCGTATCGCGACAAGCTAACGACACCGTCGATAACTGCTTGACCGACGCTCACTGGAAGCACTTAAGGAATCGACTCATGCAATTTTTCTGGAACGTACCTATTCTGATCCTATGACCCGAGGCACAATCCTACCGAGGGATTTTTTGCCCTACGAACACCGTAGCTCAGGACAGACCATTGTCGAGCAGGGGGATCGCTTACTTCTCGTAGAATCCGAACAGACTATCTTCGAAGGAAAAAATGATTTCTTCCGTTATGAGAGCCAAACGCGGCGGAAACGGACGCTGCCCTGAAGCCGAGGCCTTCCCGATACCCTATAGACCCAACCTCGTCTTGTTTTTGAAAAAGTCTGATAGATCACGTCTCCGAGTGGAATGAGAAACTTGAATATGCGCCCGTGAAGGCGAAGATGAACAGCTGACGGATAACTGGCCGATGGGCGAAACCCCACCCACAAGCAGCATCTATCCGTTTGGTGGTCAAAGCTGATTTTCCGTTCAAGGAGTTTCTCCTTTCAGCTATAAATGCAATGCGTTGGCGTTTCAAGCCAGAACAGTATTCTTCTTTTGTGGGAGGAAAATATCGTCACTTTGAGTCTTCTTTCTACCGCAGCAATATCGGATACGTAACTTCGGATGCGTTTCATGAGTCGCCGCCAGCTCTCAAGAAGATAGCTATCGAACAACTAGTCAGAACGCAGGTCTTCGATGGGTATGATGTTTTTACTTTCCGTCGATGAACTACACCGAGTTTTATAATCGAACGGACATTTCTCATTTTCTCACATTCTCGACGAAGAATCAGATCGGCGTCGGGCTTCACGATCTCTTCATCAATATCACAGCTTGGAACGCTTTTTCCGGGCTTCATACCGTCCAGCGAAACACATCGTGAGCGGTGACTTCTCGTAGAACAGATTCTCGACTATGCTGAAATGATCCTCCCCCGGAATCACAAGAACTGCTCTTTTCCGGAAACCCTTCCGGGCCAAGCGATGTGCGAATTTCTCTGCCTGTTTTCTGAAAGCTGGTGGATCGAACTGGCCTACGATAAGATGCAGCTCGATCTGGTCGTAGCACGGGTGCGGTGAGACAGTGAATTTTTCGACCTGCAACAGGAAATTTTCGACATCGAGAACCCATAGGAGGAACTTCTCGAGCACGGCCCGGCGGATTCGAAGGTGAGGATCTCGAGGATCGCTGAGGGGGACGGTCGGGACTTCTCGAGCGCCCTGCCTACGAATAGTCACCCCGCTCACCTGATCACTATTGAATCCGATCTGTACTCCAACAGTCGTATTGGCGACGTCCTGAATCGAGTAGACACCCGAAACACAGAAAACTTTGCGGATGCCCCGAAGAGAACTGAGCCGAGGAAGGGCTACCATGATCAGATGACCACCGGCGCTGTGACCTGAACGGGAGATATCGTTTCCATGTCAAATGTTCCGGAGACCGAAATCACTCGTGATGGCAACTGTGTTTTGAGTCCCCGAAAATCGAACCTGACAAGAGAATCGAACTGCTCGGGAACAGTTCCTGTACTTTCTCGACGCCTCTGACAACGTCCTCGACGCAATGGTCGAGCCCTGACCCCGGCGAGGCCAACCTGTACCCAAGAGTTACGGCCGTAATGTTGTGGAGATGGAGTCCGTGTGCGATGAAATTGTGCATGTGCCGGTCGCCTGACAACAAAACAATATTAATCCAGACTTGAATCTCCTTCGAGCCGAGTCGAATCTGAGAGGATCTTCGGGATGAGGACTCCGATTGTACATCCGCAATACTTCGTCTCGCCCACCCTCGAGCCAGAAGCCTCCGTGGACGAACACGAGTACCGTCTCGTCGGTACCGCATCGCATGATGTTCAAGCCTTGACGCTCGTCCGGACCGTAAGAAACGTGTTCCACCGGGGAGACCAGGTTGTTGTGATGACCTTGGATCTCGCATAGGTGGAGGAACCTGGAATTCAGCATCGAATCGTTAGAGCGAGCATTAAGGGAGATTATGATTCTCACGGCCACGGCTCGGACTCGTGAGGAGATTCGGCTGCGAAGATTCGAAAATCATTACAGGGCTGTGCTAGGCATGGCATGGCATGTTCCATCTCACCTTTGCATCCGAGCGACTCCTTTGAGACCCGGCGACCATTGGGAAGGCATGTAGTTTTTCTCCACATCTTCGTCGACGGTCAGTACCTCCATTCTGCAAGGAAATCACAACGTTTATTCCAAGAGATGCTTTCCTGTTCGGATCGATTCTCGGTGACTGACAGCGAAACAGCGACTGGATGAGGGCGAGAGCCGGCGCGGCTGTCGGAAATTCAATGAAGTCACAGACAGGAAGAAAGCCTTCGAGGAAATTCTGGCGTGAGGCGGCGGCTGCAGGCATCCATGGCGAGTGAGACGGATATTCGGAATTCTGTGATTATTAGCAGCCGACGTAAGATGAGGTACTGCCCGCGCCGTAGTGAATTTAGCCCTTCCCGTCGTATCATGGATCGTCCGGCAGCGCATGCTCGTCCAGGCGGCCGGAAGGACACCTCCTGAACAGCTCGTTCGGACGTCGACATCGACGCGTGATGATGATCGAAATCATGAGAATCCATCGCGAGGGCTATTGTGACAATCGATGGAGAAAATCGGGAGGGGGAATGCAAAAGAGAACAATCGCCGATGGAGATGTACGTGATGGGAAAGCTGTGCGGTGGCGGACTCTCTCTGAGCGAGAGGAGCTCGTTCGCAAGGAAGGTGAGCCGCTGTCATCAGGTGACATCATGGAGTCGGTTCAACCACTGTCCGGCTCAAAAAATCAGCTGAACCAATGAGCAAACGGAGAAGCGGATGCCGGATCGCCGTTCCTCTGCCTCTGCTCTACGAGGATCGAGGAACGAGCGGGGAAGACTGAGAGATCGAGACGAACAAACGAGCGCGAAAGACATTACGACCAATGGGCTCGGCACCGCGGGACATGGAAGCGGAGATGTTGTTTGCGCTCGTCACACTCTCGGCAAATAGAAGCTCCTACGATTGCTACAACACGCGCCGACTTCCCCTGCCTGCGGTGGGAACCTAGTAGCGTGTTGATGTTGGTAGATTACCACTGGCGTCATTTGACCGTACTCTGTTGCGGCACGGCCCTCCATCGCCATCCATATTAATTTCGGCGGCGACACGGGAGGACACCCGCCGCCGCCGCACCGTCGCTGTGGCCTTCGTTGAGAAGATGATCCAATCTTGTCGAGCCAGCGGCAGCAGAGAAGCTGCGTAGCCGCATCGTCGTCCGAGCGTCCGCTGCTGCAGCCTCCACTCATTCAGCCTAGAGAGCGCTCTACACTCTTTGCTGCTTGTCTCCTGGACTGACCGAGCGACGGACCGACCGACCGCTGGTCGGTCACCAGGAGCGGAGTCTCGAATGTCACCACACCTTTTTTCTTATCGCTTGCTCATCGAATTCTTATTGATTGGACAGAAACCTTATACGTCGACCTTCGTGGATAGACGATCAAAGGAGATCTGAAAGCAGCTCGAAGCTCGGTCGAGAGAGCCATCAAACGATGAGACCGCGAATACGATAGAGATGAGCTTGCGGAAGATCCAGAACTATGTCTTGCGGCGCTCCCAACGGCTTCCCCTTCCTACCATCCCGCGCGCATCGAGCTCCGCGAAGTCCCCCCCATTTCGCACCTCCTCGCGAGAGCTATCCTGGGGGGCATGGGTGGAACCCGCGTTCTGCCGATTTCCTTCCGCTGCGGATTACCCGGCGATGTTTGCGAGCTCGCGATCGCGGAAATTTCGGGGACGGAAAATAACTCACATGTCTGAGCGCTGTTTGTCGAACAGAAGAACTCGGAGAACGACCAATTACTGCTTCGTTCACATGAGCGCTTTTAAGGGGGCGCGTGGTGTTGACAACTCCTGTCTCACAGCAGACGATATAGATAACGATAACGGGGAAGATGTCGAGGCGCGGAGCTGCTTGAGCTTCGAGCGAGCCGATTTCTCGTGGTTGCCGTCGAATTCAGTCTCGCGCTGGAACGATAGAGACTTCAACATTCTCGATCGGACTCCGATTTCTTCCGCTCGGTGCTTCCCGCGAAGGAAATATTCTCGGAAACCGCAAATTGTGCGAGAAGGAACAGAACTCACTCATCATTTCGATTTTCCGCTTGTGGCGCTCCTCGCGTGGCCTGCCGGTTTAATCTTGTTGCGCTCGGAAGAACGCTATCGGATCGATGATTCGATATAATACTGTGACCGGAAGAAATCTCCCTAATGATAACGCCTCCGTTCTTTACGATCTTCTTTCGAAACTGAGTCGAAACAGCTGGCCGATCTGTGGGCGTTTCCAGATCCGAGCGTCGAGAGATGTGTTCGCGGGACACCGCCGATAAAGAATCTCCAAAAGCCGAGAAAACGCTAATCCCCGCGCACGCGCAGAAAAAGGACATCCAGAATTCACTGGAAGTTATTCATTATATCACCTATTCTACGGTTCGAAAAATCGGACAAGTTTCTCGTTAAGCGATGAGAATGAGAAAACCGAATAATTCCTCAACCGAGCTTTGAGTGGTCAGTAACCTGTTGATCGATGCGCGTCCGTGTTCACACAGCGTCAGGAGAGCAACAGGGCGGAGGTTCTCTAGGCTAGACTCGAAGCCTCGCTGGCAGCAATAAATCATATTTGGAGGAGCGAAGCTGAAGTGTCTGAAGTCAATCAGAGGGGATCAGAGAGCCAGAGTCAACAGACAGGAAGAGGTTTTTGAGAACTTCCACCGCATCGATCAACGTTATCCCACAAGCACCACACCGACGACGACGACGACTACGACGAGTTAGAAACCAATGTCGTAGGTCATGGAACCCGCTCAGATGTTCGGCCTTTCGCCTGCGCGTGCAGACGGGACTACGCGAGTACATGAACGAATGGAGCTAAGAGCGATCGGAAGAAACAGAATACCACACGAGTCCGAACGTTCTCTGACAACGGGAACGGATTCTCGGATCCGCGGCTCATCCCGGCAGATTGCCATGTATCTCAGTGTTCTTAGAAAGATAGATACATTGTCGCTGATCTATGCCGCCGTTTGGCTATTGAGTGAGTCTTGCTCGCCGGCAGTCCGACGGACTCGCAGCCGGGAGGATGGCGAGCGTGCGGACATTGGGATTGCCGTTAGTTGATGCGTCTTGTGACCCGCCGTCACTTACTCGAATGAGCGGATCGACAAAATGTTTACCTAACGTCAAGACAAGGAGCTCTCCTTCCGACAATCGTTTTTCCCGATTACCCATACCGTACGTCATGAGATCAGCCCCGGATCTTGAGAAGCGCAGAAGTAGATAAATTCTGCGAATAGAGATGACCGAGATCTTCTCGATCTCCCTGACGCCGATAGCCGGCAGATATTCCCAAAGAGTCCCATAGCCGAGCCGAGTCTCCCAGATGCGAGCTTGAGCGCCCTCACACTGATTCGATAACTCTCGAATACGAGATCCTGAGCTTCCGGAAAACCGCATCGGCAGGAAACCCACCGACTCACTTCGAGTTGGACTCTGCCGTCCTCTCAATAAGGGACATCGGCCGTGAACGGTAATATGATATTTCGATACACATTCGCCACCCGTGAACCATCTTTTTTCTCACACATTTCGGTTGTCGATACCGACTGTCAACCAAGAGTTGCCTCGAATTTTCGCGAGACAGTCCGCGCCAAAAATCTCTCGGTGTTCCCTCGATATCGTACCGAGCGAACGATGCTCGCTGGCTCGTTCGCCATAAGCGCCGGCGCAAACAAACGACAAAGGATATTGCTAGCGAGGTCCTCCATCACACCATAATACATGATACAACAGCAGATCGTCTATTCGGATCCGCTACCGAATGCCTTCTCCGAAAGCGCTCTTCCTGAAAGGTGGTTTCGTTTCTTTTGTGATTGGCTCCGAGGGAAGATCGCATTTCGCCTTCGCTAACACGGCTGATCGAGGAGGAGAATTGAGTGGATCCGATGTGATTTTCCAATTTCCGACTCATTCCAATCCGCTCAGACGGCGAAAATCAAAACCGAAGCGAGCGCCGTGGACGCGGTGGTGATCGAGCACCCGCTCCTATTAGGAATGAATCAATGCTTTCTAGTCCATGAACTTCAAGAAAGAATCCAGCACCGATTTTTCTTTCCCCCGTCCAGGGTTAACTACATCGCGGTGAGGAGTTGTTCGATCTCCTTTTGTGCTCGAGGAAAATCACGGAGGCTCGCGGTCGTAACTCGATGAATTCATCAATTGACTTGATTGAAGGGACTGACTGACCGAGTCAGCATCATACCTTGCGGAGTGACCGATCCGTCTCCCGGGTTCAAGTCCATTCGTCAGCACTCTAAGTTGTTCTGGTTAGATTGAAATCTACAGCCGTCGGGATTCGGATTTCTCGATGAGTTTCGGCCTCGGGCGATCCTCGGCTTGTCTTATTTTCACGTGACGGCTGCGGTAGCTTCTCCGTTACGGTTTCGGTGGTATGTCGACTGCTGTACGAAATCCGATTCACGCGAAGAGGAAACCTGTCCAGCAGGCGATTCGTGATGTACCTGCTCGCCAAACCCCGATAAGCAGATTCCCGATATAATTTTTTGATGTTCGTTATCGTTCGCTGAAGTCGAAGGGCCATTAACTATCAACCAACGGGGGATAACCTCTGACCGAGTCGGGGAAGCTGCTGCTTTTGGCTGCCGCTGCCGCCGCCGCCGCATCGCCGCCGTCGTCGTCTCTGTTGGCACTTGAGCTTCGCATGTTGCCGCTCGCCGGACCTACGAACGTCATTAGCAGTTTCAGATCGCAGGTCTGGCGTTCCAGCGCTTCAAATGGATCGTGAGACCAGAGTTGGTAATTCATACACGAGCACCAACACCAGGTAGCCGACATCGCAGATCATTCGAGTGGTGCGAACTGTATGATCTGCGTATCCCATATCAACGCATTAGTCAAGAGCTAGATTTTCCTAAGGATATTATTTGAGTCTCGATGTAAAATTCTGATCCTCCCGCGAGTTGATTCCTGGTCGGACATCTCCCTGCCTCATTCCAACGAATGATCGCGTTGTGCGATCTCAGATCGGCCAAGCGTATTCGGGACGGTATTTAGGCGTAAAATCATTCGGATCACGATGATATCTCCATTGTTCTCATATCATGGTCCGGAGTCCTGAGCAGGGTCTAGTCTGCGCTGTGACAAGCCCATCGACCGACGATGTAAAAAGTCGGTCCGGGTCTGTGTGCGCATGGCTCACCTGCTCGAGCGGCTTATGCAACTTCCTGTAGGTTTCGGCAGCGAGATAGAGTTACCCCTTTGATCGATGAAGTGCCACCGAGGAGCTCGATGTTTCCATTAAGTTCAGGAAGACTTCTCTGAGAACTGAGTTTGTTTGCCGTTTTTCTTGAGCGACGACTCGCTTCTCATCATACATTCGACTTCGATTATCGGAATGTCCAGGACTCATATTCGATTCCGTTAGCGATTCGGCAGAAGCCGACTGACTCCGTCCGCAATTAGCTACCGCGCTCACCACTTCCGATTGAAATCGAGAGGAAGGAGCGCGCTTTCCAATCCGGTCATCTTGTCCAATAGCGGAGCCCATTCTCGTTGCATTTGTTCCGCTCCCCCGATGGGCGAAGTTTCCCACAGAAGATCGAGCGTGGTCTGATGCTCCTCTGTCGCCGTATGGTGTGCATTCGGAACGAACTACGGAAATCAAAAGTAGTCACAGTACGACTAGTCTTCAATCCCGATTCATAGGGACTTGATCCTCCCGACCAGAATGTTGTTTGTAAGGGTGTTTGTTTGTGCGTGAACATCCGACCCGAATAAAAAACAAAGCGACTCATATTTCAATAGCTGACTCGTCGGTTGAGTGCGGAGTGAGACACCGGGAGCCGCAAAACGATTGGGGGTCGCAGTGCCGCGGAAGGGGGGCAGATGGCTCCGTACGAATTAGCGCAACAGGGGGTTATTTATTTATTTCCTCGCTCACTCCCCCTCCCGTGGTCGGGTGTGGCTGGGAATTTTGCTCGAAATCGCCCATTCCCGAGAGCAAAAAATCTCTTATTTTCGTTCATTTTTCGCGAGGGGACGATTCCCGTAAGGGAAATACAGAGCTCCGGGATCAGGATACGCTCTGATGAGAGGTGACCGAAATGCCTCGACGTAAGCCTATCTGACTAGCTCGCGGCTCCGATTACGCCGATTCCGATAGTGGGAAACTCAACCCTTTGACTGAAGTGCGTTGTTATTGCCTCCGATGTTGAATTCGGTTCCTCTCGAGTGATCAGGCACCGGTCAGCCGACCGACACATCGAACGGATGGATGGACGTATTGGTTGCTCCGACACACGGACATACAACGGGGGCACCGAATGACTGTGAAGAAAGCAACTTAACAAAAAGGATCGAGCGTTCAGCCAACAGACATACCTACCCACTACAACCATGCCGGCCACAATCGAAACCTGAGCGGCGACGGAATTTTTTCCTATAGCGGCCGTTTCTTGCAGGAGCATTGTCGATGTTCTACTGAAGATGCGGACGTCGAATGTCGCTTGGCCAGTGATGCCACTCGGTCGAAGCACAAAGAGTTTCTCTCGACAACGAACGTTGCAATTGCTACCAGCAGTAACAAAACCTCGACGGCAACGACAATCGATCCGTTCAGTCTTTGCAAATTTCAATCCGTACCCACAATTGCATTACGCTTCCGTCACGAGGGACTAGAAGCTGCCGGTGGAAGCTCGAACCCCTTACGCAAGTCAAATCGCTCGCGACAACGATCTCTAACGATTCCTCGGAACAGGTTTCGCGGTCGATCGAAGAGCACCTGAAGTGAACGATAAGTTGTGCCTCGGAATTCTGTCTGAATCGTTCTCATCCGACTAAATCACGGAATCCTCCCCATCGGAACCCCTCACTCGGCCGCTTCGGAAACATCGGCTTCCATAGGATATCGGGCCGTACTCTTATCTAGCGTCCCTGGCCGGCATTCGGGCGCCGTTAATTCCGTTTTTGTGACGAGGTGGAGCTGCCGCCACTCCTTGACGTCTAACTCGGTGAAGTATCACACCTCGTAAAGCTGACCTGTGACCTCGTGGATCGGCATGGAGAATCTGAAAATGAAGCCCTGGAGAAATGCATAAAGTTCGATATCCCTCGATAGCGTCGAAGGGTCGCCACGATCCGGAACACACACACCAGTTCCTCAATCCAGAACTAGACCTCGAGTCGGCTGGGATCTGACCTTGCAAGGCTCCATGCTGATCGATATCCATGGGTTGACTCCGATCGATGGAACATTCCAAAGAACATATATTCGAATTATGCACACGGTGACAGAAGACCGAAAACTGCACTGCCCTTCGGGCTCTGTGAAACGACGGCGGTCCCAACGACCGACCGACGGGGAAACGGAGGGTCGAAACGCAGTCTTCTCAACTCGCTTCCGACGTGTCCCGGGACCAGGGCAAGCATGGATTGTGTCGTTGACTCGGTGCTTCCACACCAGCTCCGTCCGATAGACCTACTCCTTCCGAGCGGGATGAAGGCTCCATTGTTCATCGATCACCCATTGGTAAGTGTGGGAGACAGAGTTGGCGGCAGTGTTGGCGATAGTCGCCGCAACAGTTTACCAAGCGACCGAGCCGACAGAACCATCGACCAACACCTCGCGCTCCCTTTTGTTCTTCGCTTTCTCGCTGTTTTTTGCCTCTCGTGAGGTCTTCTCTATTCTGACCCATGACCCCTGACCCCATTGCCTACGCCGCGCCCGCTGACTTGGGCGGGCGGGCGTTCGGACAGGCAAATGCTTGAAGTGAGTGGTAGGTCAGTCGATCCCTCGGTCGGCATCTGGCGTACATTCGATCGATGGTGACCGACCGACGTCGAGCACGATTAATAAGCATTGTTACCCAAGGAGTCGGTGAGGGGCTCTCACCAGGCTAGTTGGGACTCTGCGGGAGTCGAATTGATGTAGATTAGTATGACAAACTGTCCGGCGAGAGAACCCCACAGCGGAGCCTCAAGGACGCCGTCGGCTCTCCGTGCGTTGAGCCACCACGCAAATCGCGGAGAAAATACGGAGAGATTCGGAGCTCAACTCAATAGTTCCTCCCGCTCGGTTGCTCCCGAATTGTTCCAATACGAGGAACTGTGCAAGTTCCGAGTTATCCCAGGTCCTGGGAACGAAGTCGGGCTCTGTCCCCGAACGACTCGCAGAGGTCCTTCAGACCTGATGGATCTACTCCTCGTGGGAAGATCATGATCCAACGTTGACGAGACGCTCCCGGTCGGTGCCTTCGCCGATTCGCCCGTCGTAAAATCGGCGAGATAGTCGAACGGTATAAGCGGTGTGAACGTCATGTGCCGATTTGCATAGCGAGGTCGAGAATCTCTGCGGGGACTTTTCCGGATACTTTCGCGTCGCTCGATCCCATGATCCCCTATCCTTCCGGGGATATGCCAAACCTCACGCCGTTGGCGACAAGGACTCCGTTGCCTGAATATTGAGGTGGAAGTTGGCGAGGCTGTCCATATCATGGTCAAGCGTGAAGGAGCTGGTGCATCCCTCAGAGTGGGCTATCCCGCTTCAGATCGTATACAATGCGCCGAAGTCCCCCGCACACTCCTCCGAGCGGAATACCCTGCATTTCGTAGTAACCAGCTGGATAGGAGACGAGAGCTTTCCGACATTTTAGCCGGACTTATCGAGTGCCATGCGGTCACTGTTATTTTCTAGGACCGACTAGTTTACGCCCGGAGGTTTTCATCCTCTTTGCGTTCGCCGGCTCGCTCATCCACGTGGATATTGACGGACTGATTAAATCCCAAAGCAGAGCGAATCCCTTGCTAGCGGCGCTCACTAATCCGTTATAATCATCTGGTTTCGATGTTTGATTGATTGGTTGATTTAAAGACTATGGGAGGGTGAACAGCTGATTGGAAAATATTCGCCTATATCCTCCCGTCAACCTTCAACGAGCTGCGGTCGTATCGGAATACATCATCGCCTCGTAATAGACAGCGGAAAAGATTTATTCCGCTTCCACCGGACTCTGACCGAATGCCCATATACTAGGGACATATTGTCTCGGAGGAGAACGTAAGCGAGGCAGAGGCTCTAGAGAAAACCTCCGCAAGTGATTCCGTTATTCGCTGTACAGTGTTATCTGTTGTTCATCCACGGCTTCGCCTAGAGCAGCCGATGCCGGTCGTTTCCATGATAGCGATACATGCTCGATGGCGGGGCGAGTTGCACTGTGCAAGATCGGCGACTATATCGGAACCGAACGACGACCACCATCCCGACCCCACCCCGAAAACTCCTCCTACCAGCCAGCCAACCAGGCACTCAGGCAGGCAAGCAAGCAGTCAGGCTGGCTGTTTGTCTGCCATTCAGCCCGGGTTTAAGCCGCGCTTCTCGTTGAAGGAGGCGTGGTTTTGTCCTTTCCATAGGGAGCAAGCAAGCAAGCGAGTGAGCGCCCTCTCCTCATCGGCACGGTGCGGTCCACGCCGGCGACTCGTCGCTCGCCCGCTCGCTTGCTTCGCTCGCTTGAGCCATCAGCAGCAACCCGACAGCAGCAGCAATCCTACCGCCGCCACCACAACTACTACTACTATCCAGATAGACAGCTAGCCAGCCAGCCAGTGAGCCGCGCCAAGAGCAACCAAGCGATTTCAGGCAAAGTGCCGTCTGAGTGTGTTCTTCGTTTTGTTATTGTTCCGAGCAAATTTGGATGCCGCCGCTGCTGCTGCTGTTGCCATCACCTCTTGCTTGCCCGCTCGCTTGCTCGAAATTTGCCTTCGAGCTGTCAAAGCTGCCCCATCGGATCGATGCGCTTGCCCGCTAAATCATGCCCCATCAACGGAACCCTGAAGTGTCATCGTCGAGAGTGATTTAGCAAAACGAAAGTGAAAGTCCCTCTAGAGCAGCTCTCCAATCCCTAGCCGGGTGCTCGAATTTTCCCTCGACCCGGAATCCGTGCTCGACGTGAAACGTTTCCCTCCGAACTCTAGCCCCCGGAACTGTCATCCCCCGTCAATATCAGTGAAGTGGAGTGCAGATTCGAATTTATTTCTGTTGTGAAGACATGAAGTTTATGATCAACGACGATAAACGATCAAATGCCAGAAAGCGGTCCAGTTGTGTTGTGTCGCCATAGAGGATTCTCTAGTCCGGTGGATACGCGCGCCCGATGCACCTCGCCATTGGATTCATCGCCTAGCTCAGGTGGGTCCTCAATGAACTTACGATGAAGCGTTCAATGCGAATACCGAACTTCTCCTCCGTGTGTCCTCCCGAACGTCCACCGAAAAGGAATCCCTGGTCCCCGGAATTCTCCAGAGTCTGCTCCGGATCGACATATTCTGTACGAACCTGGAAGGATATGCAGATCGCGCGCCATTCCCTCCATTCGGAGGGGATTTCCCTGCCGTCTGAATATCCGGGGCCGGCCGATATCCCACTCCCAGGGAATGAGTTCCGCTGTTTTTCGATCCGCATTCGACCTGCTCGGCGGTAAGCTCTAATCGGCAGCGGCTGCGGTAACCAGACTGCTTATCAGAGATGTACGAATGATGAAAGAGTTTCTAAAGTACGCAGTCAGAGTATATTAGTCGGTACTTGTACTGCCGCTGAAACAGATAACGAATCTCGAGATAATCTGCTAGTAATCCAGCCGCTGCTGCTGGCTCCAATGGCACCGGTACGTCAAGCTGCATAGCGAGAAGGCTTGCCCGGCTAAAACTCGCCGCAGCGGCGGATTGACGAGACGAGCCCTTTTACCGATAACGAGTTGAGAGGCTGCTTCGATCTCGAGTGAACCTCTCGATCCGCAGCATCGATCCTATCGGATGGCTGCTGCGAGACAGCCTGGAGACCGATACGGCCATCTTTCGTCCGGCTGTTCGATTCCCCAGGTATCCAGCGAACCGGGCTTTACGGGGAGCGGATCATTTTTTTTGTCACTCACCGCATACAAACGATCGAACGTTACCAAAACGATAGCCCTAGTCAAGAGCACTCCTGCGATCGCAATCGAGTTCTTCCTCTTTGTATTCGCGTTGTTATCCATCGCAATTCCAGGCATACAGACTAGACTCGTCGAATCCGATGCGATTTTTGAGAGATTCGGGGTTCGTCTCCGAGTGTACCCCCCTCTTTTTTGGAAAGGGGGGGCGGAGCTGCGACCAACCAGCCCGCTAATACCCGCATTGTCGTGAGGAGTGCTGAGGTCGTAACGGGCCCACAGGGAGTAATTCGGAGGAATCGATATTGATTACCTAACCTCAAACGGACACACTCCAATTCGCAGCGGACTTGCCTTCTCTCTCCCATTCTCTCTCCTTGGCGAAAAAAAGGATGATCTTCTACTGGTTTCGACCGGAGCGCTCCGAGGGTTAATTTCGTTGGTATCGACGTTTAGAACTTCTGGTTGAGTAAATGGCGCGGGCGATCTTATCTGTCAAGACATCTCTGCATTACACCACGACCGGCAGCAACTCCTCGTATCCTCAGTCAAAAGGGTGGAGATGATTTTGTGCGAGGCTGACCTTAGGCGCAAAATCGTTTTAGAGCCCATTGTAAAGACCAGTACATTGAGAAACATTCGGGTGGACGTCCTTAATCAGTCACCTTCAGGAAAGTCTTTGTGGAAGTCTCCGAGATAATTACGATAGTCTCCGAGTCGCATTTGGTTCCAGGACGTGAAGACTGGAACTTCGTAAAGTCTCCCTCGAGCAACGTAGTAGGAAAAATTTATTCCACCCTAAAAGATGAAGAAATATTCCGCTTTGGCTGGAAGAGGTCGCGGAGCAGTGAAAAGTCGTGTTCCACTCTCTCGTCGACCCAAGTCCATCGGGTTGTCGAATAAGTAGACCGGAGTATTCACCAAGGTTGGGAAGTTTTCATTCATGGAAGATTGGACAAGATGTCCCGATGATATGCAACCGACCAGGCAGGCAGTGGTATCAAAAGACTTCCGGCGCCACTTGGTCACCCGACGCGATGTTTTTACCTTCTGTCATAGTCGATGAAGCTCTTCAATTTTTTTTCTTCGAATATAAATTTACCGAAAATGAAGAGCGAGTCCCAAGGCTTCCGAGAGCCGTCTCGTTGCCACGACTGTCCCGTCGCTTGTCGTTTCCTGGTTCGAACAGTGGGTGTGTATGCATGATACTTGGGCTACGGCCGATAGAAATCCAGTGAAGTCTTTCGGCTTGGAGAGCGTTTCATTCGGACAGGCCGACAAACGACCTGGACTCTCGAACTTCCCTCTTCTTTTTTATGCATTCACCATGTTAGCGAAGCTACTCTCGGTCAGTTCCGGTCATCTGAATACATCCGGTGACCCCAGAACCACCCACAACAATGTCTCTCTTCCCATTGGTGATGGGGTTGTGCAGAGGCGAAAATAGGCTGCAGCTCCGAGCTGCATGCGATGAATATGTGTTTCCTTTGGCGAGTTTCTACGCGTGTACGGTTGTCTCGACAGAGTCCGAATCAAGGGCTCTGGACTCCAGCAGCGCGAGGTTCGCTCTTCGAAGCGAACGGACCACTTTTCTCCTCGACGTCGATTCCAGTCTGGGGAAGCCTATGTTGTTGATTCGATGCCGAAACATCGGAATCGGGACGAGCTCACTCAAATCTAAATTTTTCCTTCCCTGGAGAGTTTTTCCTCGAGGCAAGGACGACTTTGCTGATTTCGAGTGTGAATTGGGAGAAGATCGCCAGGAACTCGAGAGAATTCGATGAAGGGGAATCGAGTGAATTATCTCGCATGATATCAGCATTTGGCGACGAAGGCTCCAGGAACAGTGGTTCAGCACATCCTCTCTGAGCCTGGCAAATGTTATCGGACGAATTACGAACGGAGAGGAGTGGTCGAAAGACGGTCGAAGAAGTAAACGCTCTTGTAGTCTAAGAATCCGACAGTTGTTCCGAGAACTTTGGTGGCTGACTTCACGCAGCCACTTTTCTGGTTTTGCCGGGCGTCTAGTTATTCTTGCTATAATATAATTCTCTGTGTTTTTTCTTCTTCTTCTCCTCCTCGGAGCCGAACCACAAACAACCTCCTGACAGACGACCCGCAGCATTATATTGCGGTTTCCCCGTCAACGTCCAGCAATGTTTCACTTTATTTTTGTTTTATTTCGACTGATTTTCTCTCGTTCGAGCACATCGACCGGGTGAGTGACTGCTGGATGCCGCTGACTCGATGCCGAAGCTATTTTGAACCGCTAACGATCTGCTCTCGAAACGAACTGGTCGTGCGTGCATTATCTTCGAGAGAGACACTCTAGGGTTTGATCTTCCGGATGAATTAATGAGCATTGGTGTATTGTTCGACGTGGGGCGGCCCGAGAAAATTTTAATAATTCACTTCGACGGAGAAACGGCACCGCGCCGTGGCAGCGACGAGCCATCGCTCGGGCGACATTCCACCCGGTTAGGAAATCGTTCACCATAAAGAAAGATCACTGCATTTCCTCGGCAAAGTACCACGGAGAGGGTAACTCTGCTCCGCGCGAGTTTCCGTGGAGTCCCCTCAATCTTCACGCGTTGTCGTTCTCCGTGGCTGTTTAGCCGATTTAACGGGGTCAACCCGACACGTTTCGTGGCTCTATCAGCGATTTCCAGCCACTACGGAGCCTCCAAGGAAGCCGGGGATTCATTCTCGAAATTCCTCCGGGGAGCTCAATGCCAAGGAGATACATGACCGGAACGACCGATGTTCGATGATTATTTATCGATTCTTTGTTCCTTACCGAAAGATAAATGGATAGACGAATGAAGGAATCAATCACTCAATCGACCGATCGTCCACCCGTCCGGATAAGCAATCGATCGCTTTCTATAAGTCAGTATTTGACGATCGTGAAACACGGGGTGCTTGTCGGGCGGGCCGGACGCCCAAGGGAGACCTTAAGGGTGTAAGAGTATCCGGGATGGAAGGTGATAAGACCAGATAAGAAATAAGGCTACAATACAGGCGTTCCTTCGAAACGGTCAAAACGCAGATCGCATAGCGATGTTGTTCTCATGACTTGCGCCCTCTGCGGTACGGCATACCGTTGCGACGAGTTCTGGGACGATTCATGAAGTAATCAACGCCGTTCTCGGCAGCACAATCTTCGCACGGCCGAAGGAAATCTCATCTGAGCCTGACTGAGCATCCTGGAACGCATGCACGCTCTCATGTTTGAAGTCCAAAGCAGAATCTGGGCAAATCGCTCTCTCCGACGTACTGCTGTGAATGAGAAAGTTCCTAAATCCAGGTTTTCTGTTCCGATAAGGTTCCCATCGATGCCCAGACCGGCGAGGGAGAGAAAATTTCTCCTGCTCCTGATTTCTTCGGCTGTTATCCGCTCGTTTTTTCTTCGAACGTTGGCACGGTGCAAATCCGCTGTGAATCGATGAAAATCAAGAGCGACGAAACATTGTCATGGCTTTCTCCCCGAGCGGAGCCTTCAGCCGTCGAAGTCCACCTTCACGACGGCGACTTCGATGACGACGGCGGCGGTGGTGACGACGACAATGATCAGAAGCTGACGCTGCCGCTGTTTCTGCTACTCCGATCTTCCCACCGATTGTTTGCACGACAGAAAAGACACCATTGACTGACTGGTTCGCGGGAATACGGAATGGTGACTTGACTAACAATGATACGCGTCGCCCGCCATCAGGTCCGCCGCGCACTGGGAATCGTTGAGGGAGATCTTTTCAAAATGAGCCGGTGACCTATGATGAATCAGAAATACTGAACTCGCCCACCTTGAACTAATTGGACATCCTCGCTCATCTTGCTCCACGAAGATTTCGGATGCAGACTTCTGAAGCATGTATGCGACGTTCCCGCGCTCGTGAATCGAAGGCCTCATGATTGCCGACTACTGAATTACTGATAAAGCCAATGACTGAGACAATCGTCTAAGGAAATGCGGCAGCTATAAAAATATACATATGGATTTAGGCACCGTGTTTTCTCCCATCTCATTGCCACGTCGTCGTCGCGGGACAGTGTTACCGTGTCGAGCGCCGATTTGTTTCCGATTGAGTCGTGGACAATTGGATAAGGACAGCGTCGTCGACTTCCGAAAGACAAATGGCCAATTCATTCGTCCGAGCCTTCAATCGTTCGCTCATTCACTTATATTGATTCCTCCGGCTCCCTGTTCTTGTTTCTGAGTCACTTAGGTGTGGCTGGAAATCGGACTCTCCGCATCGTATGTACATACGGTCAATCTCGCTGCTGGAGAGAGGCATCGACTTTTCACTTGCAGTCTGGCGAGGAATTCGGAAACATTGTGTTGATCCGAACGAAACGTATTCTCCGACAATCCTCAGTCATCGGCCGACTCTCGGCGGTGATTTCGGTATCCACGGCGGCGTTCCGCGGCGGTCAGGCGTAGGTTCTCTTTCGTCGGCAAAATGATTCACAGCCGATTCCATTCACCGTATCCGAAGCTGGCCCCACTGATTTCAGTTCTTCAAATCTTTCCATTGCACTCCGCGTAAGCAGCCAACTGGAAAGACGAATTCTGTTAATGTCGATCGGACCAAACTTCGCTTTGTCTGTGTCGGCTCCTCTGATCCAACGGTGTCTTCCGAAATTCCTACCACACCGGACGATTTCGGTTTCGGCTCCCAAGTCCCGACTCTCTGCTGGGTTTCGGAAGAACTTTTGCTGCGAGCGGGCGCTAAAGAACTCAGCTGAGCGCGTCATGGAATGGAGGAGATCGAGAGCAGAGCCTTCAGTCGAGCAATAGAGCTAACCATCTGACATTTTGGGCTCCGAGCTAAAGAGGAGCACCGCAGGCAAACAGTCGGGTAGACACATAGGTACATCTTCACAGACAACGTGCTTCAAAAAGGAAACGTAACGTAAAACGCGGTGTGGGGTCGAAGGCGAAGTTGCTACGAGTTTACAATGTGGTCGAAAGATGTAACGACTCTGAAATTGGTAAATCATTTCTACTCCAAGTTTTACAGCCGCGCATCGTTCCGTTGGTACGCCTGTTCAGCCTGTCAGCTTGTTGCCTACTCGCTAGCTTGCCATTTCGGCGGTCCGTCTATCTTTCCGTACGTTCGAAAACCGCTCGACCAACCGACCACCCCTCTGGACAATGAAGGCATCCCGCTCGAAAGACCGTTTGTTGAAAGTACTAAATTCGCTTTATCCGTGGTCCTAGCCAGTGACCCTCACGGTTTCCTTAGGAGATCGAGATTTGAGCACACTGTACGCGACGTCCTCCCCGGAAATCCTCTTGCATTCTCTCGGACTCGTCGCTCATTTCGGGATCGGAAGGGGGAAATTCGGAGTAGGAACGCTTTCCGCCTGTCGTGTCACCGGGGCTCGTGGGTACGCTAGAAGCCCGGAGACCACCATGGCTCGGAGCGGATGTCGAAGGAAATCATAGTGGGGACAGGGAAACTCGGACGCATATGTTCCTCTTCGGAAATTTTAAGTTTCCTTCATGGCTTATCATAAGATCGTGTTATTGCCGCTGTTATTGTAGTAGTTTTTCAGCGGTTCTTTTAACGTTAGTAACAAAATGCATTTTTTTTTGCTCGAGAAAAACGTGGGAACGACGGCCTTCAGCCGCTGGGAGACAACTTGTCGGTCCGATAGGGACAACACCGACGACGACGTCGACGACAACGTGGAAGAAAGCGACGTTGGCGACGACGACGTCGTTTCGCAGCCGGCCATAGCCCGGCTGAGTGTGTTCGCGACTGACTGTGCGAACGCCGCTATTAATTGGTTGATTTTTATAAAGTATATAATATTTTAATACAATAACCCTCCCTGTGTCGTGTTCTGACCCTTGGTTCGTGTAATATGGCATGGGAGAGCAAGCGAGAAGCTTGCTGGCGGCTTAATGAATACCACTACCGACGCGCCTACAGACGTCGAGGAGTTCCTACAATGTCGGCTCCGAACGACAAAATTGAAACTACAATCTAAAGCAACAACGTCTACGGAACAAAGCAACTCACAGCGATAATTACAGCTTTTGCGAAAAACAACTCCTTAAACATGGGATGCAGGGATGCGGATGATGTTGCGCGAACACGTCTTTCGCACCCATCGATGACGGTGTTTGAAGGTGTCCACGTGCTCATGATCTTCCACCGTCTCGCGCCGGGAATCTCCACGCGAATAATTCCGTCTCCGGAAAATTCCTGGTTAGGCGCTGATAACCTCTGATGGAAGCGTCAGATTAGAACATTCGGTTCGTCCGGCGGTGTATCAAGCGCGGGACGATGAGTGGACAGTCTCTGCCGATCTCAGCGTCATCGCAACAAAGGCCATTAGAAGCCGGAGCGATAATTCATATCGAGGCGGCAACCGACGACAGCATCGAATTTTCATTGAGGAGGGGAACGGGAATCGTCGATAGCGTAGGGCGTCAGTAACGGGACCGCAGAGACTCGTAGACTGTATCGGACCAGGCTGGGGATCGGAGAGACTTCTGACTCCCTGATCGGAACTCGTGCTTACAGAAGTAGCGCACGGAATAATTACTCCAGTGCGTATTCAGTGTGAAAGGAGCCAGGAGCGAAATTTGAGTAACGCTAACGATTCAAGCGTGCAGTCGCCGGTGAATAATTGTTTTCAACAGAATGTTCGAGCCTGGCAGCGTTTCGAAGCTTCAATATTAGATGAAATGAAGAAATCATTCGAACATACTGGGATGTCTATGTGGCATCTTCAGCAAATTGGCTACAAGGCCTTGAATCGGCGCGGGTGGAGAAGGGCGTGGGAGCCTTTACTGACTTCAACATTGCTTCGACTGAAGGGCGTATGCCACCACCACACAGAAGAAAACGGAAAAAGAGGCGATCAACTCACAGATTCCGCGTTCAGAGTACCGACTCACGAAGCGCTCGCCGTGGAGATTCATAAAAGCCCATACAGCGATTACACGGAGCCTTCCAATCGGATTTGAGCCTAAGCCGGAGTCTGAATCGGGGAACTTCGAGAGGAGCATAGACATCCAGGATCAGGGAGACGTCCCACCAGATCAGTGGTCATCATCGATGATCCCGAAAGCTAGGCGGCGAGAGCATCCGCCAGCAGGAGAGATTTCGCTTCTCGAAGCGGGCTCGGATGGTGAATACTCTCATCGAATAATCTTTTTGCGGCTTACCACCCTAATGAGATCGCTCTGGGGCTCGATCTTAAGAGGAAATTAATTTGCCATATTTCAAACAAGAGGCTTCAGCGTACCGAAGACGGCGCTCGCGTTGGTTTGGACGAGATAGCCCGCCGAAGATAAGGTTCGAGGTGCATCGAAGAATTTGAGGAATCTTTGCTTCCTTTATTTTTGACGTTATCTCCTAAATTTCTCTACGCGGCGCATCTGAAATATCGTTGAGAGCTCTTCCTCCGATGGCAAAACCGCTGTGCTTCGCCCGCCAACGGTGCTTCCTTGTCTACACCATCTCTGCGTCCGCCAGCCAGTCGGGCGAAAACTCTGCACTTGAAGAAGTGCCGACGAGCCGAATTATCCGCGCAGCGCATATTTCAACAGTTTTCGCCAGAAAGTGCCTTTGTACCCACGGAATGCCGGTTGACGAAGAGTCGATTTTGTAGATATTCGGACGGTAGGAAAACGGGGATAGAGTCGTTGTACTCTACCGCTTTCAATATTTTCTTGATAGGTAAATTGTTTCGTCGTCAATGCGTGGAAAAAAGGCATGACGTATTAATTCGAGCCCTCCACTCCGTTCCGTGGTTTGCATCGAGCGTTTTTTTTCCTGGTCATCGCAGCAGTTACGGACAACGAGCAGACGAAGACGGCACAACAGAGAGAAAAAATCGCTCAAGTTCCCACAGTTGTCAGAACTGTGGCCTGGACACACAGTCTTTGTATGCTTTTCTTGCTGTCATCTTCCTCGATCGTTTCCTCCGGCTCATGTTGTGGTCGCTTTTATTGAAAACTTAACAACGAAATCACAAACCAATTCGTGCGGGTCCGGACAGCAAAAAAAAATCCAAAATTGAGCCACGTCTCATCAGCGAACTGACAACGGACGGGTCAACATCGATGCGTAACCGACTCCGGATGAGGGAAGCGCGGCTCGGCTTCGAAGTCGATCGAGTCATTCAGAGTTTCCCTGAACAAGATCAGAGCCCAAGAATTCCTTCGGATGCCCGAAAGAGAGGCAGAGTGGCTCAGAAGAGGGAAGGCTTACCAATTCTGAGTGTCCCTAAAGCAACGCGCACAAGGAATGGAGGGTTTCGATACCAGGCCCGGACCCGGACAGGAGGCGCTGTCTGACGCGGAGCTCAAGACAGACAGATTTCTGGCACTGATGGGAATATTTCAGTCGCTCAGAGGGCCATGCCCGGTATCGACAACGACTCCTACCGAGACTGAATTGCAGATGAATGAATTTCACTTATATTTTTGATTCTAACAATTCACGCAAGGGAATTTTGCGAAACTCTGGCATGTGCAAGTTGGTCAATCGTTGGCAGCTCCGACGAGGGTCGCACCGATTGGAAACGATCAGAAATCCACTTCAGAACACCCCTAACCTTCGATTAGTGACGCCGTCATAGAATCAGGCTTGCCGCGTTTCAGAGAGAAATCCTTGTGTCTCTTGGATTACCTAGCGAAGATTTCGACGGACCTCGTTCTCAGAAGGTCCGACTTTGGAATGCATGCAAGCGTCGGTCTGGTCGGATTGGACTATTCCGATCATCCACGATCTTCCCTGGATAAGCACATGTGAACTTATCGAGCCCACCGATGACTGCCCGATCCCAGGGCTCCGGGTCCCCGATTTTCCCGCGATGCCTGCCGAGAAACTGAGCAAACAATTCGATTGCTCCTCAATTAGACCGTGTATTGTTCATGGCAATAGTGTGGACAGTAGTGGATTGGGAGCGGCCTCTGCTTCGGCGTTGAACGGATCTCTCATCTGGGCGGAAGATCCGGTTTCTGGGGCAAGGCAGTCTTCTCTCATTGAAATACAACATAGCAACACCTTTCGAATCAATACGTTATACAGGTACTCAAATAAAGTGATCACTCGACCGAGGGCGCGGCCCGACTCTTCAATCGGCGAGCTTTCTCGAGACTCTTGGACCTCATGTTGTATTAGTCTGATCAAAATCAAGACGCAACAGAACTCGATGTAGATACATAATCGCGGCAGACGCGATGTGTCGACCGACGGCATCCGAATTATTTTCCGCGTAACCTCTTCTAATCACAGTGATCGGCTCTGCGCGAAAGTGACACCGTATTGCGCGAACTTCCGAATCCGATCGAAATCGACGACATCGGAACTTGTTGAATCGAAAACCAATTACATTCTTGGAATACGGCGCACGGAGACGCTCCGCGACACGGAAGCTCGGAGTATTTTTTTCGGAATGCGACTTTTATATGCACCTTCTGTTGATTAGTTCGGGTGATCGAATTCTATCCATTTCACGCAGTGCTCCCGAATATTCTGACCGTCAAATGATGACGACACTTCGTGTTGATGAATCGCTCGACCGGCAGTATCTGTGTCAGTGATCGAGGTGGCGAACGAGCGCAATAGAAAGTGTCGTGGTGGTATATTCGGTACGTCTCGTTTACCTTACACCCTTCTGGGAACTCCCTGCAGATCCAACATGAGAGATGAGATCCGCCCGTAGACGCCCTCCGTTCTCGCTTTCCGAATCCGAGGCGTTTCAGCCCAGACGCCCACGTCCGTCAACGCCCCGATAGCTGCTCAGTCGCTTGCCTGTCGGCCGGCCATCCGTCCGGCTGGTCGACCGTCCTTATTGACTGCCTGCGCGTTGATGGTGGCTTGCAGTACTTTTATTCTTCGTCTGGCTCGTCTTCATGTCTCTCTCATTGGTTGTCGATTTTGCACCGGCCGCGATAGTGACCTCTTCAGCCGCTCGCTCGTTACGATAGAGGGGCTGAGTGCCAACTAAATTGGGGCCTGACAGGTCCTAATTTGCGATCCCTCAGGTGTCGGGAATGATTTTCGGAGCTAGATACCGGGAGAAACGCTCAAAATTAGTTTGATGAAAAATATCGGTCGAGACCCCAGCCTGCGGGAGGAAAACATGTTTTTCCGTCTGCAGGAAACATGAGCGCAGTTGCGTCTTCACGGCCGAAGTTTCCCGATGGCCATTAGTGCGGAGGTGATAAGACGTCTCTGGGACATGTTTTTCAGCGAATCTAAGTTCATTTTCATCGATTTCAGGTAAAATTCCGTTAGCAATGCCGACATGGGTCGTGATGAGGTAACTTCAACAGCTTCAGGCGAAGGAGCAGTAGCAGGGACGTCGTCGCCGCTCAGAGAAGCAAGAGTGAATTATTTTCAAAAAGTGATTTGCGGAACGGGCGAGTCCGGCGGAATTAAACGAATGAATAATGAGATACATTCATTTTCCAAGAGATTTTTCTGACATGGCTCTTTGCTACCGAACCAGGTTCGAAATCAAACATCGCATCCGTGTGGCTGCGCGGGTCTTCATCGGAGTGCTCGCTTTCGTTCGCTAAATCTTTATTTGACTCAGACAGCGAGCGAGCGAGCCCGCGGTTCGAGTAAGACGTTCGATTAATACTTCTCACTGTTTCTACCGATCAGGCGAGGTCGCGAAGAAGAGGAGCTGCTGCAGCAACTCCGAGGAGACAGCAGTCTGGAGGGATGCTCAGCTTCGTCATGTATTTCGTTCTCTTTCTTCGGTCGCTGCGGTAGTGGGTGTTGTAAATTCCCCGCCTGGTGCATTCCGAATTGTCTTTCGAGGAATAGCTACAATTTGTCGGAATACTCACGCGAAGCGGCGAGTGGCCATTCGTGACAGTTTCTCGCGTTTACCTCTCATCGCTAGGAATTCCTCTAATTTAGTGCATCGGTTTCATGTGACGGCTGGCGTGTTTACGCTTTTCGAAAAACGCGGTGGCTTGCGGGAAGCAGCCCGTCGTTGTCTCAACGAGTCCTCGTTCTCTCACCCCACCACGGGTCATCGCTACCCCAGGAGAATGATTTTCAATTTGAGCGAAGAAAAGATCGGGATATCGAGAATTCGTTCCTCCATGATTGAAGATGAGCAACCGATCGAATAAGGATCATTTCGAGGCAGAGTTCGGGCTCCGGAGTCTTCGGTCCGTCGGAATGAAAACATCAGACCGAATGCAGGTCGTTAGAATTGTCTCCACTTTCTCTTGTTTCACGTCGAGTTGTGTGCGTCGTTGTTGAAATTAAAAGAAAAGGAAGAAAGAAAACTGTCCCCACCTCCCGTCGTCCATTTTACGACCGATGTCCGGGAGGCACCAGTGGGGCTTTCAGCTTTTTTTCTTTCTTTCGGATTTCGAAGATCAGCTGGCGCTCTGCAGCAACGGAGAGGAACATTCGATGTCTACCAGCGTGGTCGAATGCCTGCTTGTCTGCTCGATTGGCCGCTTCGTTCGTTGGTCGACTTCGGCCGAGCAAGGCGCAGGATTGCTGGGCTGCCCCACGGGTGTACGGGCATTCGTGATCTTTCGGGGGCGATAGGTCACGCCGTGGGTGATTGTCGCGCGGAACCCCAGTAGATGCGGGGAAAAAGCCGGTAGACGCTCATTCCTGCTCTTTGCCGTTGCTCGCTGAACTTATGTCGATGAAGGAGGTCCCGTTGCGACAACAACGATGGCTTCGATTACGTCAAGCTATTGAATTGAAGAAGCAGCCGCTTTCGACGTCATTGTGCCCAGTCGGTCAGTCATTGAGCTACCCAGGCGTCTTCTTGTTCGTTGGGGTCTTCCCGGCGGCCAATGAGTCACCGTCATCGACAAATATCCTAATGATTTTTTTCGAGCGAGCGAGAAAGAAACTTTTCACGACCTTGGACAATGACTGAGTGTGATTCTGAAGAGAAAACGTTCCCAGAGCTGGCGAGACTTCATTTGAGGCTGAGCTTTTGATTTTGTGTCATTTGGGCCTGTTTGCATTATCTTCACTCAGGCAACAAAATCAAGTTGAGTCGAATCGGTTGTTGCGCCTGAAAGTACAGCTGCTTACAGCTAGTCGATGGCAGACGCATCGTTTACCCGCTCGCTCACTCGCCCGCTCGCCTACTCGTTCGTTCTTCTGTCATAAGTCAAAGTTGACAGCGCGGATCCAGTTGCAAGGATTGCGCTTGTGCTCGTGGATATCGCGAGCCGAGGTGGATTCGCGTGCCGGCAGGTGAGCGACGTTAGGTCAGGGTCTCCGAGTTGTCGCCTCCGCATGGGTGGGAATTCTCAGAGAACCTAACTGTAAAATGGAGAGAGCGAGAACTCGAACGGATCGTTCGGCACCACTCGAACCTCCCACTGCTGCACCGGCAAGGACTCTCGAACAATCTCCGAGACTGTTCGGCCCGACTTCACGCCCGCGGATAGATCCGTCGCGATCGATCCAGGGCGTTTCCGTTTTTCGCATCGAGTCGGACGGCGGGCTATCGTCAAGGAATCTCGACCTCGACGAGTCTCGAGAATCTCCTCGTGCTCGCAACCTCTTTGCAGACCCACGCGTACGGCAGGTGCTCGGCTCCGGGGTCACCGGGTACTCCCTTCTCAGAAGGCCCATCCAAGCAGTACAGGGTGGCTACTGGGAGCCTCCGCTCTGCCGGTGCCCGCCGCAACTAGACTAGAATGAGGGCACAGCCGGCAGAGGAATCAACCGGTATGAATGCACGGAAGCTCACCAGCACAGTGAACCATTGAACACGAAGAGAGTGAGAGGGAGCATCTTCTCCAGTCAAGGCTAAAACTTTGACAGATTCGGTATGGCGTGCCTGCCAACTCGTTTTAGCAATTGATGAGCCGCGCGCGACTCACAAATCCACCTGGTGCTAGAACTCGCGCCGCCAACGGTGCTTTCTGACCGGACAGTCTCGGAGTGCGGCTCCAGCGAGAGGGAAAGTTTCTTCTTGGTGAATTTCTCCGAGCAGAGATTCGAAAGTGCTCTCCCGTTCGCTACAGAGGACTTTCCCCATCCCGCCCCCGCCAGGGCTGTCCCCGCGTGGAGCTTCGACTGAAGGCAAGAAGGAAAAAGGAGCAAACGGGGTTTCGGGTAGTCGATTATCAGCGTACTGACTGCTACCATTCATCCCAAAAGATCCAGTCTCTGTGTAGAGCTGACGCAGAAACGAAAGAACGAATCAGCCAGTCAAGCAAGCGAGCGAGCGAGTAAGCGGGCAGCCGACCTGCTTATGAAAGACTACGATGACTCACAGTAGGCATCGACAAAAAAAAGGGGAGGTTGGTCGAGGGTAGAACATTATGTCAAAATTCAAGCCGGCTCCACGCTCGAAACGAAGTGAGGAATACCGAAACAGAAACAACTGGGGGGATAACACAGAAACAGAGAAGGAAAAGAGCTCCCGCATCAATCCGCTTCATTGGCTCACCGGGGATCACATGTCGGATCATCGCACGGGTGGAGCGGATCCGTTTTGGAAAATACGCCAACGATGGCTCTGCTCGCCGCGTCTTGGCCCGCTTGAGTTGTCACTCAATGATCGGGTTTCTCCAATTGAAGGAACTTTTTATGATGATGATTTTATGGCGCGGCTATTTCATCTGCCATTGCATATATTTGGCCATTCAATCAAAAGCCAACTTGGTTCAGAACTAGAAGTAGAGCTCGCCGAAGGGAAATATACCTGAGCGTATCTCTCTGAGAAATCACGGACGGGTTATCGTTGAAAGCTTGGTAATGCCATAAGGACGAGGGACACTGCCACAAATCGGGGATCGATGGACCGCCGCCAACACCGAACTGTCCGTCATTGAGTGATTCGATCGACGCCGTCCCCGCGCGGGGCTGTGATTTGGTGTTTTCGAGCAGTTCCTGCAGTTGCATTTTGCTTGGCATTCACACCCGGACAAATACATTCCGCTGCGTAATGTCGGCTGGCGACGACGACGGTAGTGTCATTTACTTAAGCACATATTGTCCAACATGTTGTCCAATGTCAATCCCATTCTGCGGGCGTAGTCGGTCCCTACGATCGGTCGGTCGCCTTGCTGACTGTCAGTCGGTTCATTTGTTTTTTTCTTTCTTCTATCATTTTATTCCCCTTCCGTTCGAAGCCAGTTACTTTGTGTGTCCGTTTGTCCATCCGTCTGGCTGTGCGGCCGGCCGTTGGTTCGTCATCCCTCGTTTTCTGAAGGATATCTCCTGACCCATGACAGTCCTGGGAGATTGGAGCTGAAGTCCAAAGTGGTCGGCTAGCTGGCGGCTATCGACCACTACGTGGGAGCTTCCCAGGGAATCGTTTACCCACAGCAGAAACAGAAGACGCCCGAAGTCACAGCTGCGTGGCCACACCTTACCACCTCCAGACTTTATGACCAAGCAGCGCTGCGGCCGGCACAGATTTCCGTGGAACATGAATGATCATCGAGATATAGGTTAAGGGACATGAAGCATGTGAACGAATGTCCCTGACAATGAGCGCGTCAGGTATGAAGAAAAATTAAAACCCATCTGCGAAGTCCACTCATTATTGATCTGAAGATAATTTGACAGTAAAAGAAGCGGGGACGTTTCCCGAGGCGGACAGAAGAGGAAGAGGGGTTTCCGGTGCCGGGACAGAAGCCCGCTAGCTTTGCACTGTGAAGCTTGAATGTCTGCTTCGTGGAGAAGAAAAAAGAGCTTCACCAGAGGCGATCGATTGATCCCCGGTCAGCGCTTTCACGATTCCCTATCGACCGAGCTTTGATTCTCACTTATCACCCCGTTTCAGGTATAAATCGCAGATCGTGAAGTAGGAATTTTATTACGTTCGTTTCTTGCCTCGGCCTTTTTAAGTGGCGAACTTTTTTCGGACGCGACAATTTCCTAGCTCAAGTTTTTCTCGCGAGTGCCTCTCACCTTTACTGCTATGACCGGGGAACTCTGCTCCGCGACTCAAAGAACCAGCGTAATTCGACTGCGTCGAGACAACATTTGTGAAAGAGAAGCTTCGAGGAGTTTTCGGTGAATTTTCACTAGAATTCCGGCCAATTTCGCCCAAAGATTCAGAGCTGCGATTCAAGCATCCAAGACCTCGCGGGAAACATGAATGCGATAGGGCAGAACGGGGGACGACTTGATGCACCCGATTCGGAAGTTCTCCACGGAAGTGAACGTTCATCCATATGACCGGCGCTTTGCGTGGGTGTAGAGAAACTCATTTAGGATCTCGGAACATTTCTTGAAGTCCGATACCGCTTGCTTATCGAGCTCATTGCGATGAGGCAATCAGATATGAATTATCAAGCAGGTCGTCGGAGAAGGGCAGCGAGTCGATGCCCGCTGCCCTAAAATCGAGCGAGTTTATGCCTGAAAAATCCATGAGAACCTGAAGTCCACGAAAAAAAAACCTGCATCTTCATACACAGGGGACGTCGGACTTTCCGCTTACGAAGACCGAACAGCGAGGTGACTCAAGGTTTTTCAGCTCGTCTCCGCAGAACCGGCTGACGCACTGAATGTCTGACCAAGCGACCAGATGTTCGTTCCGCTACTCCGCGCGCGTACTTAATTGAGACTCACAAAACTTTGTGAGCAAGAAGGCGTGGGCGGAAGCTGCGAGCTTTCCTTGTTTTAGAATTTTCCCCATTTTTTTGGATCCCATGAAAGGCCGTCAAGTTTGTCCAACGCACAGGATTGACTTGAGAGATCTGCGCATTGCCTCATGCCTCCCGCTACCACCAGAAGTCTGAATTCACTTTCTGCGAGCGACGTCGTTCTCTCAGTGGCTGCATGACAGAGCATCGTTCGAATCACTCTCCCGAGTTGAGGAGCGTTCTGGATGTGATAATGAAAAGAAATCACACGACTATGTTCACAAGAAATCAGCGGAATGGAATACGATCGATGTTGTCGAATTCCGAGGAATTGGAACTTCGTGAACTGAAATACTAAAAGTCGATGAGTCTCCCGCGTCAGAGAAGATATCCTGGAGATGATACATGAAA
This sequence comes from Galendromus occidentalis, assembly GCF_000255335.2. Taxonomy (NCBI): domain Eukaryota; kingdom Metazoa; phylum Arthropoda; class Arachnida; order Mesostigmata; family Phytoseiidae; genus Galendromus; species Galendromus occidentalis. The sequence goes on from NW_003804370.1 coordinate 1,226,056, forward strand.
TCCTCCCACGGATTATTTTAGCCGATGTCCTCCCGGAGTTAGAACCCATCGACAGCGGATTGATCAGAATCTGGGCCCATTGAGAGTGTTGCGACTTCCGGAACCCCATGTTTAAACGACCGACAGCGCTCCATACATATTCTGCAATTCAGCCATCAAACTATTCGACAGCTTTCTGTATCCAGCTCCGAAAGAATAGAGGGAGCTGGTACTTAACGTACGCGTGCGGCGTTGACAATACGATCGCGATCACTTCATACAATGCCGTACAAAGCACAAGGTCATCCGTCCCGAGCACAAAATACACCCCCGCGCGCGCGCGCACACGCACAGTACACGACCTCTAGGGCCACATAACAACAACACGCTCGGGCACAGCGAGCGCACAATGCTTTAAATTCGACAGTCGGTACAACACAACAAGCGACTCATCCACGCAGGAATCCTCGAATGGTGGTGTTCAGGAGCTTTTTCGGACAAAGGATATCCGTCGACCTTCGCCTAATGCTGAGGGGGTGGATGCATCCCTTGCATACGGGTCGTGGCGGCTCCAGCGCACTTGGTCTTGTTTAAAGCCTTCTCCTAAACAACCTTGCTCCTTCCGAGAACAAATAAAGCTAGCTACTGGTCGGATTGGACTCACTCGATGAGGACTCCACTTCCGTCCTCGATTCATGTTGTGCTTCGCGGTAGCGAACTTACCGAGGAAGAGAGTGCGAGAGAACTAGGAATTGAACAGAATCAGAGACCACGAACCGCTATTTGGGCTAAAAAAGGGTGTGGCGCTTCTGAACGGGGTTTCGTGCATCCGAACGAGGCGTTGCAATCGATCCTCAATCGAATTCTCCGTTCCGCGATTCTCAGCGTGCTCGTTCGGCAAAACGATTTCCCGATGGCAGCGCGGGGGAGGCTCACAATTCCGACTTCAGACAGAATTCCAATTTCGTCCTGTTTCCGGAGGTCTGTGAGCGCATGGGTCTCACGTGAATGATCTGTCTCTCGGACGAGACCCGACCGAGACTTTCTCAAATCCGATGGTGTTCATGGGCATCGTTCGGGTGGGAGCCAAGAGAAAACCCATTCCGAATCTAAGCTCAGCTCTAGATCGAGCCCCAATAGCTCGGTTGTGCATTGTACTTGGTCTTTGCGGCACTATTCCTCTCTCAGCCAGCTCGACTGGCTGCTCGCCGAGACAGATGTAGTGAGAGCGCGGAAGAGCGAGCGAGAGTAACCCCTTCACTTCAATGGAATTCTTATTTGCGGGGGTGGCGGTAGCGGCTGGCTCGGGTTAAAACATTCTCCATTTCAAACAGAGAGCGTCTGAGTGCAGAGAACAAAAAAGGGGTAAAAAAGGGAGGTGAAATAGCTTGAAAAAATTGGTCTACATCCGCTGCTAGTCTAGGAATCGGGGCTTCGAAGGGTTAGACACGCGCGCGCTCGTCCCCGTCCCGAGCTCTCTTCCCTCGCTTTCATTCGCTGGCCGGATCTCGTCGTCGATGTAAAACGCTGAGGGGGTTTTGATTAGATAATGACATACCCACGCGTGGTAGGAGGGGTTTTTCTGATGGTAGCACCGCATTGGACACAACGAGTATTCGAGGCGGAGTTTTGAACAATCGAGATCCTGGGTCTGAGGGTTCGAATTCGGAATTTCTATGCCGTGCGGATTACTGCGAATCAGTAGCCACTAATGAGGGTCTCTCCTCTCCGCTCGCTTGACGACTATCCAGGACGTGACGGTTTTGTAATCGTTACAGCGGCGTCTTCTCGGCCGGCAGTCGTCACATTAAACTACTGGCCAATCTCCTCGTAAAACGTAGCGGGAAATACCTCCGGAATCGGCCAGGATATAAAAGCAAACCTGGGAGATTATCCCGGAGATAATAATATCTCGATCGGAACGTGTCCAGCAGTGTTTCGGGAGCTGCAGCATTGATACAGATATTTTTTATTTGATTGTGATAGCTTTCATGAGAGCAGAATACCTCCGAGACAGTCGTCGGAAAGGCTACATTCAGTCTCCCGTGAAATTCCCGTAGACAAGAGTCGATGCCAACGGTGAACGATCGGCCAGCAGAGCGAAGTGCGCGAAGAAGAAGATGCTATCGCCGATTTTCCATCGAGCAAACTTGAGAAGACGGCGAACGCTCGCGCATTCGATCAAAAAACAATATGCACTCTAATCGAGCCTCGTTTCTTGCCGAACGGGAGCGATGGACTGAGTTCCCATGAAAGCAGTGACAAATCGCTGACTGATAAGCATCGCATAATTATGATCCGGTCATTCGACACAAACGACCCAATTGATCCTGCTCGACACTTTCCACCGAGCGTCACAGGATTTCTGGAGCTGTGAACTCCATGATGAGTGAGTCTCTGTTCGGATCCTATCAGGAGAATGATCCAATTTTTTCTTTCGATCCATGCTAACGAAGAGGGTAAAAACTCTCGCGATCAAGCGCAGCAGTAGTAGTGAGAGCTCTTGTCGCGACGTAGAAGATACGGCGAGATCACTCAATTGGGATAAGCCTACAACGTATTATGCGTTGGGAAACATTCGAGGGATTTTTATTCAAACAAAATGCCCGGATGATTCTCGATTTCATTCAGCGAGTGTATCAGTCATTCTGTCCGCCGAACACTGAAGGTTGCTTCTTGGCTTCCTTCGTCAACATGAACCTACAGAAACTCGGCGACCGGAGGAAAACAGAGAATAATCTAATGGCGAAACGTAATGATGGGTTGCTCCTTACAACGTTGTATTCGAACGATGACTTCTTAGCGACAACACTTTAGTCGACGTCGTCCGAACAAGAGACGAGGGATGCCTATGATGATGATGATGATGACAGATTCGAGAAGGCCGGCCGGCAGCAACTCTTGCTGTCCGTAGTCCTTTTTCGACCGGACGGCAGGTTCCGGAGTCCAGCTGATCCGCGGACGAGCTCTTTCTTCATCGGATACGACGCATGTGGTCGAGTGAAATCCGTCTATTTGGATAGGTCTGCTCAAAAATCTCGCCAGCGGCCGTGACCGTTTGTCGGCGAAAGAAATTACAGCGCTTCGAAACAGAATTAGGGGCAGCAGCATCAGCATGAAGACGAAATCGAAGACCACGGCGATTGAATTTTCCGAAGCTGTCGATAGCCCTCGACTCGATGCTGCTGAGCAAAGACGAGCCCGTCAGAGCTCCCATATTATGATCCGATGATCAGTCAGAACGTTTCATCCCTTTTCTCCCTTCACCGCGGCGTTTCCGATTGAGCTTGTAACATTCTTCCTGTTGCCAACCGCAGTTCAAAGTGTCGGGCCTTAAATTGACATATTCTGAAGAAGATTGCACTGGATCCGAGCTCAAATCCGCGGCTGTGGTTGTTAACTTTGAAATCAAAGTATGGCTAGCAGTAACACGTGGCAATTTGCCAATCTACAATGAGTAGAATCAATGTAATTTTGCCGGTCCGCCTCTCAATTCTGACACCTGCCAACGGTCGCCCTTCTCGCCTGAATTCGACCAAATGAGTTGCAAATTGTACCGTCCAATTTGAATTTTCGGGGGTAAAGCCGCCACGGATTCCGTACCTCTAAGCACGGAAGCCGAATGTCTGGCCCTTTCGTTCGCAAGCGATCGCTTACGGCTATGGGATATTCCTATCCGTGGTCCCGTACGGGAGGTTCGAGCTCGGAATAGGATCTCGCTGGTGTTTCGCTCCGGTTTCCGCGTGAACACTGAGAATATCGCTACCGCCAATATTTCTTCGCTCGAACAGTAGCGTGCGATTTCCAAGTGAGCGATGGGAGTGCTACTCGGCGAAATTCCTGTGGGCGCGCAGTATTCGCGCACGGGTCGCCTCATCGCCAGAAGTAAATTATGGCTCGGAATACTAGTTGCTAGCTGGGATAGTTGTCGCCGAGTAGGTCTTCTCCGCGCTGGAACATGGAACCATTAGGCTTCTCTCGCTTGAGTCTCGATGACATTGGGCGCGGTTATCTTGTGGAAAAGACGGAGCAGAGGAACGTCGCGGTGATTAGTTGCCGCGCCGTGTCATTACTGTTCACACATACATTGAATACTCTGTTCCTGTCTACGTCAACCGACTCAATATCTTTTGAGAGCTTTCTGCCCTCACTCGATGCCTGAAACATCGAATATCGAGGGAGCTAGCTAGCTAGCTTGCTGGCCAGCTAGCCACCGAAAACACAGCCGGACAGAGCTCTTGCCGCTTAGTTGTCTACTACTTGATTCGCAGAGATCGATGTATTGCCGAGCGCACAGCATCGAAGGCTGTATGTTGGTCGCTATCATTAAGGAAGGGGGCTTATCGATCGTCTTGACAGTCACGCCCTAAAGTGCATTTGGAACTGTCTCTTCGTTTCTAACCTTGACAGTTCGAGTGATCCGACGAATTGAAAAGGTTTTCTCGCGACGAAATGCAGCGGTCTGGTTTGCATGTACCTCTTCCGTACACTAGAACACCCGGCTGAAGATGAAGCAGCAGCAGCAGCAGCACCAGGAGGAATAATGACACCGTTCCACAGAACGACCTGCCGTCGTCTTCAGTAATAATCTGGAAATCTGATCACGCAGAGGAATCCACCAGCACAACAATCAGCGGCGGACTCTTACCTGGCGGATAACGAATGATCGAATCGTTGCGTTTATCTCGTGAACGTTATCGGAAAACTTCGACGGCATTCATTGAATAATAGTCCCTGCCGTTGAAAGTTGAAAATGTTTACGGCCACCGTTATCGTCGAACCGGACCGGTTCGAAGCTTGCAGTGATACTGTAGTCAGACTTCTACCGATAGGTTGGCCCGTCCGTCGGTCGCTCGCTAGCTCGGTCGCCCGATCGATCGATCGATGAGCGGACCTGTGGAGGACTCAACAGATGAATGAATGAATGTTTTCTCTTCGACAGTAATTTTCGGAAGGGCCATGGACAGTGTGAATCTTTAGCTCATTCTTTCTCCTTCTGTCTCCACCATTGACAATGGACCATCAATAAACTACGTTGTAATTACTGCTGGCCAAATTGAGTCGCTGTTAATGTTCGCCGGCGCTTGTGCCGTACGGCAGCTACGAGAGAACGTGGAAGCGGCTACGACGACGCTCCCGATGCAGAATGACTCCAGCGGCGGGAGAGCCGTCGTCGTAGGAAAAAAAAACACATATCCATTACTCTTATTGAAAATCAGATTCTGATGACTACGACAATGCGAACGAACGTCGTCGTGTTTGTTGTTCAACAGCGGAACACTGATGTTGTGTCATTGGGCACGCGGTGGCCTGCTCATCATTACGGTCCGTACGGAAGGGTTGGGACCGAGCGACTGCAGTACGTGGTTGTTGACATCCGACGGATCGTCCGAGTCAAGTTCGGTGGTACGATCCGCTTCCGTCGTCGATGTATCCCTTTGGCTGCGTCCGCTTCGGATGAGGCACCGGCCACGGAATTCGATTGAGCAACACAAGCGACTGAATTGGGATTTCAGAAAATGTTTTGTTCCTAGCTGATCCATTGACTGACAACCAACGGCTGCATTCCCTTCCCTCTGTCAAGATGCAAATATTAGTCAGTCGCTGCGATCTTCAACGAGCAGAGAAATAGCGGTGGCAGCGGCAGTGAGCGACGCAGTTCGTACAGAGAGAGATATTCGTGTGCCCTGCGGTGCTCAGTGAAGCCTGTCTCATTCAGATGCTGGCTGGTTTTGCCTTTTGCTCGCTGGCTGGCTAGCTTCTTCTGTTGGGAGCATCTCGGTGCGCTTTTCTCTCAATTCTGTCAATAATTCCGTTCAATATTGACCGTAGTCACCGCCGCGCCGCCGACGATTTGAGTTTCGAACATGAATGCTTTTCGGCGGCGCGTTCGGTCGGTCAGTCAGGCGAGCAGGCAAGATAGCCATGCGTCCCCCATGATTCCGAACTCATCTTCATCTCATTCCTTTCAATTCCCCGGCGAGCTATTTTCTGGTGAACAGTCTCCAGCCAGAATGTGTCTGGATCTAAATGCTGGAAGAACTACACATCGAGATTGAGAATCGAGTGGCCGCGTGCGCCCACTTCGCCTGATTTCGGGAAGCCTTCATCGAACTCGAACCTCGTATCGAACAAGGACCCGAGCGAGCCTCTGTCACCGTTATAACTTGGGTATGAACGGTTTTGGTAGATAACGTCCGACGTCACCTCCGAGCTGGCACTCCGGGCCGCATCTGATCGAGCACCTCGGGACCTTCTGACGACCGAGAGCATTCCACTGGTTGTTTTGGTGCCAACTAGCCACCGCTCGGAGACAGAGGTCCTCGAAAAGATTTGGTGGTGTTACGGAGCTTGCCGCGGTTTGAATACCCCCTTCCCCCGCCCTGTCTGAGTAATGCGCCGAGACGATGGAGCCGTATCTTGCGAATCATGACGTGAGCTGAAGAACCGTCAAGCCGAGGCGGAAAAGCTTCGACCCATACGTGGTCGTTGTTCCCATCGATGTATTTAGAAAGCCACATGAGTAAGATCGAAGAGATTCGTGCATCTCAGGTACGGCTCCGAGCTGTCGATGGAAGCGATAAGAAGTCGTTTTCTGCAGCATCTTTGATCGCGGAGCAGTGGAGCGCTTAATTCACTGAAGGAAGCTCTCCTAATCGGTTAATAGCTGACCACCTCCCAGCATGTGAGGAAAGACTTGTTACCGCCCGCCACTGATTCAGATGGAAAACAACCTAAACTTATGTTTCACTGGGTGTGGACACAGGGGTAGCTTTATACGAGTAATTCAGAGCTTGGCAGAGACCGTGAATCGTCTCTGAAGCTGTCACTGACTCCTTAAACTCTGACCGTATGCGCGGTTGGAGACAACTGCGTAACAGCCCTCCTTTCCCGTGACCCCTCTCCCTCTCGGGCCCCGGAGATCTTACACTTCACGATAGATAGAGTATTATATTATTAATACATACATACTGAATAGGTCTCTCCGCGCGTAAATATGTAGATACCTAAGCTTCACCGAGCCCGGTTCGTGACAAGACTGTATCTTGCGGAGGGAAGGTTTCCGCTCGAGAACTTGGACTCGGCAGGAATCGGCCGGCTTCGAGCTCTCACAGAGATCAAGCGAATGCCGCACTAGGTGGTTTCTTTCTGACGATGAGTGCAAGATGCACTCGGAATAAAAAAATGTTTTCCGATTTCAGTTGGTCGAGGAAATCCACGCGTCGCACTGGATTCCGTGCTGACAACGCGAGCCAGACCCCAGGAAGCCGCAACCCTGGCACCCCCGAATTACGCAAAACTCATGCAAATGACCTCGGAAGAGGTGAGTAGGCCCCGATCTTTCGGCAATTTCTCCCCGACGCGTTCTTCCGAGAGGAGCGGGGAACGGAGCTCCGATTCGATGGTGCTTGTCTCCAATCTGGAATATGATGCCGGAAGACGGCGTCCCAACGGGATCAGTGACATCGGGAGGTCCTTCGCTTAGCAACACCGCTCCAATTCCGACTCTCCACAGAATCGTGCATTCACGGCGAGTCTGCAGGCCAAAATACTTCCCCGTATGTTAGTCGATAGTCTTATTAACATATCGATTGTATGGGCGAGTCTATGAGGGGAACTCTTTGGCTCCACAGAGCCCTCGCAAACAATCTGAGTGAAGCCGCGTACAATCATGCATCGAGTCCACTTGCTCAGTTTTCGCGATTTCCCTTGCTTCGCGGGATTTCTATCGGTGAAACTCAGCTTCTGCTGACCATTGTGTTCGTGAAAGATACGAAGCGTATCTCTGCGCCCATCCGCAAGCGATCTATCATAATTCGCTGGGAACGATTTAAATGTTCCTTTCACTCCTTATCGGAGAGTCGACAACTTCATCGAGCAAGAGATAAAAATAGGAAAATCAGAGCAGAAAAACCCATTGGAGAAAAATTCACCATTCTACGTACTGCTGGCTGGCCGACTTCGGAAGAGAGGAAAGATAAAGATCAATGTCTGAAATTTATTACAGCCACAAAGCGCTATTAAGTGTCACCACGGAAGCCCACCGGCCGGTCAATCGACTCCAAAAGAGCCGATGTACCGATACCGAGAGGAAAACTCGAGCGAACGAAGAACTGAAAGTGAAAAATCCTATCGTTAACGCAGAGCGCCACGACTCCACCGACTGAGGGCAGTGCGTCGTCATCGAGGCGATGTTATCTGAATTTTTCGAATTTCGCGCGCTCCCTCATTAGATCCATGCGGGGACGGGGACAGCGGGTCCCACTCAGCGCACGAACATGTGAAAAAGCATAAAACTTAGGTTGAGCGAAGAGCCGGAGGAATCTCGAGAGATCACCGGATATGACTTCGGTGACTTCGTACCGAGCCAGAGATACTGGGGTGACTCTCCACGACCCTACTCACTGCTGGCTCAATTCTATCAATTTTCCGCAAGTCCACAGCATCTCCGCATTCGGTGTCGATTGTCGCTGCTCCGACAGATTGTTGTGCCGAGGAAGTTGGAAAACTTGACCTCTGCTTAGGATGGGGAAGTATCCATATCGTCGCGAATACATTCATTCGCGGAACGGTGAAGGAAAAGGATACGATCATCACATTGGATCGGTCTCCGCCACAATGAGCTTATAAATGAACTGGCGCCGTCGGCTCCAAAACACTGGGTTCGTGGAGGAAAGAGATGGAGATAAGGATGGAAGGAAATGGAATAGGGCTTCATTCCACCGTCGCGGTGTCTCGGCTCCGCATCATCCGCGAGAAGTGGTGGGTCGCAGCCATGCTCCGCCGTATGGCTAATCGACTTATCATTTCGAGCACTGCACCACCTTATCGTGGAAAATCGGCGATAATATTAGAACTTATCTGGAAGAGTATCATGATGATTCGATGAGTATCGTCGATTTCTCCCGATGCCCATTGAGGGTCCTGAACCGAGTGCTTCTCCCCCATGCTGTGTGCATCGAGGAGTTGTCACGTGCAACAGGGCTCGGGTGCTTAGAATTGGCCCTAGTTCGCCCGTTTGCTCGCGTATCGTGTCCAGCTTTAATCGTTCCTTCGACGGTGGGGTCGGGTGTCAAAGCGGACTGGGCTGACCACCTCGAATACGGTGTCTTTGTTTCCTTAAACTCCACCAATTACGAGTGCCACGGTCAGTCATTTGTTTTGCGTGTTAGGAACGATTGCTGAAATTCTGCTCGCAACATCATCGTCGGACGTCGATGATGCGCCGCGTCTCCGAACCCAAACGATGCTGTAGTACGCAACCGCAAGCATGATGCTCAGATGCTATGCGTGATTTCTTTCCAACAAGTGTCTCTGTCTGGCTTTTCGGGAGTATTTTCCGTGTTGCCATTCGGCTTATCAGAGCTGTTTCGAAATCACGAAAATTGTTCTTTCTCCATTTCTGTGTCATTCGGACACATTCTCGGCGCGCATTATAATTCGGCCGCAAATCCTTGAGTGATGTGAATAATATGATACATAGTACAAACTTCGATGGTTGCACGCTCCGTTTGCCCACGAGTGAATGGCGAGCTGGCAACAAAGTCAGTCACCAGCTTGACGGACCACCTGACTGCCTCACTGACTGACAGACGGAGGTATCTCAGGGGGCGGGGGACTATTAAGAAGATTTTATCTCCAGCGTCTACCGGTCTGCCGAGCGAGCGGTCGACTATCTGGAACTGAAGGAGTTATTTCTGACTGACGGAGTTTTTTTGCTTCTTTACGATAATACGTTTATTGCCTAACAGTGGTTCGTTGCCCATTGCCATGATCAGAAGCCGCGACAACAACGCCATTCCGCCCCTAGTGGATTCATCTATGACGAGCTGTTTGTCTCCAATCGGTCAATTGACCGACGCCCGACGCTCTTGCTGATCGGAAGTCGATCGATTCGGATTAGGCTTCTCCCGAATTTCTGGGGAACATGTGATCCGGTATTCCAATCTCTGACGCGGGAATTCGGAGGACGCTCCAGCGTTTTCGAGCCTGACGCTGAAACGTGAGCCCCGAAGTTTCACCGGAGCATAGCGGAAAATGTCTGGCCTGATCCGAATGCCGGCGTGACGGTCGTCATCGTGACGAGACCCGAGGACCCTAAGTGAATAGAGAAATGAGGAAAAAAACTTCGCAAGGCTGACACTTTTGGCAGTTTTCCGGTACGTTTGCGCTCGCGTGCTTCCAGAGTCGCCGTCATCGCCGTCTATGAGCTCGGTCGCTATTTTATCGGTCCTTTCGTTTGTGGGAATGTGGACCTTCAAGAGTGAAATGCGTTTTGAACTTCATTTCGCTCGTTTCAAGAAAGTAGCTTCGCCGCTCCGTGGGATTACGATGCTTATCTGATTACTTCCCTCTTTCTTCTTTGATGTTTTCGAGACAAGAAAAGTGAATTCTGTCCGATCGGAACGATACGCGATTTTTCTCCGCCGCTCGGAGAATACTGATCGTCATCCGCGGTGTCTGTCGACTCCCCGAGTCGTTTTTGATCGTTGTCTCGAACTTGAATCTCCTCTCCTCTGTGCGGGACTCAAGCGTTAGACTCGGGCGCGTCCTCAGCACTCGAATCTCAGGGTAACCGCTCGAGACAGATTAATTGGGAATGGGAATGCCCTCCGAGGTTCCGACAAGGCGTTGGCGCAGTCTGTCTCTGAAGCAAGATGAAGTGCTCGGTACAGAATACAGAAGGATTCAGACTTGGTTCGCCGGAAATCGTTAGGCCCCCATTCGATGAAATCCCAGTGGAAATTCTGGGCGGTAACGCGAACATGCGTATATTTGGACACTAGTCCAACATTAGGAACTGACACGAGAAAAGACAACTCTGCCGGAGAATAATGATCTATCTCTTGGTTCGGAATGGTTGGTATCGAGAGCTTTTCGCTTTTCTATTTTCTTTTTCTGTGCTGCTGCGAATGCTCATGGTGCTTTCGGTATCGTAGCCGCTCGGATAGAATTGACCTTATCGACAACTCTTTCGCTGATGGACTCCGCAGGTCCGAGCGCCCAAAAGCCGCCCGAACCTCTCGCGCGTGGAAAAAAATGCACACCTCGTTGTCTGACGACCGAGAGTAATTTTGCATTCTGATGACAAACCGAGCAGCGTCTCGAGCGAGAGAAGACCGCAATATCTATTGTGCACGTTCAGTGCTGTGGCGGCGGCTTGAATCGACATCGGTGTCGCCAAATCTTCAACAGCGACCACGAGATGAACGACTACGGCAGACTCGTTGACAGCCGAGTTGCTCGCACACGCTCGAATGACCAATTTCGGTCGAAGACTCCCCGACAAACACTTGGGCGAAGTCACGGACAGGCAGACGACAAAAGGTATTGGTGGTATTTTAATTTATGGAGATGAGTCACACAGTCACCACCGCCTCAGTCTCCTCAGTGCGGGCCGATCGTTGTCGACAACACCGTTGACGGAAAACGCTGTCTCTTCTGAGCGTCGGCTTGACCGTTAGGTGCCGTTATGGCGCTCGAAAATTTTGGAATTTCCATTTCAAAGCCCCGAGTGGGTGGGTGGCAACGAATTCCGTTTTCCTGCTCGCTGGTTCAACCTACTCGGTTTGGCCGACAGCGGGCGCCTTTTGTCGTTGCCTCGGTCGCTGTTGGCTGTTGTCGCAGACGTTGTGTTCCTGAAAACGGGCAAACAGAAGAAACTGTTGAAGGCGACAAGGAGTCAGCGGTGGACGATTTGGGTCTCTCGCTACGTTGAGTTGTTTGCGTCAGTCTGATTCATGAAAACGCATTCCCATGATGATTAATTGCCGAAGAGCCGTTCACCTCCTAGCTGCAGGCGAACTAGGGCTTCTGTTCAGATGCGCTGCCGGTCATCTCGCGAAGTCTCGAGAAACTGCGCCTTGTCCGAATATTCGGTCTGTGTCGGACCCGTATGCGCAGTCTCACTTCCCAGCGTTTGGATAAGATTTTCACTCATGAATCGAGCACCTTCTGTCGAACATTCCTCGCTTCTGTGGACTTTCCGTCAGCGCTGAGAAGATGTCTTAATTTTCCACCGGGCACACCGTGTGACATGTGGGCAATCTGACGGACAGCACGACCGGAGCCGTCTCGCGAAATGGAGAAGATGATTAAGTCGAGCACGGGTCGCCTTATGAGAGGATCCCGCAAATTGGGTTTTCGTGACATATGTCCCTCAATCTGAATTTCCGCGCAATCGACTATTTCAAAGTCGCACCATCGTCTGCCTCTCTACCGAGTCCTGGGTAGTCCCTCGTTAGACTAATCGACGATTTTCTCCGCATCGGGAGCCAGAAATCGCTCCAGCAGTATTCCAGCTCTCCGACACGGTGTTTTGGTCGGACCGACCACCCGACGGCGACCGGTTAATTACGGACGCCCGATCAGATAGCAAGCCGCTACAAAAGGCGGAGAACTCTCTAATCATATTACGGTATCCGACATTCGTGATGATAACAGCCCTCTGTGAAGAGGGAAGTTCCTCTTCATTGGCGTCGCCTTGAGTGCTAGTTCACATTCGTCTCCGGGGAACAACGCGAGGGAAACAAATTCGGTCGGAGCCGAGAACCAGTGACCAAACAGTCCTTATCAGACATCATCATCAGCCTCGGTTTCGATGGGTCCCGATATCGTTCCGTTCCTCCACTTGCATGCCAGTTAATGTTTTGTCCCAGTGCGCCGATCGTGATTTCAATAGATACGCTAGAAAAAACGCATCAGACCTTGGGAGTCATGCAGTTCCCCCGATTAGAAGAAAAATTAATGGTTTCGACGGAAGATACCCGGACTAGACAAATGACGGATCTTCCTCGGCGTGAATGGATTTATCCCGTGGTCGAGGGACTCGTCATTTGCATAGCCTATCCGTCGATTCGATTGCGGACGATTAGGAGTTATCGATGAATTATGGCCGTAGTTCACGGTCTGTTTTCTTAAGATCTTATCGCGCCATGAAGAGAATTTCCGGCAAAACCCTCGTTCCCGTCGAATTTGTAGCTTTCGGTACATCAGAGTTCTGCTCGAATCTCACGCGGAACACGAGTGGGCTGTGCATCTCTTCCTCCGAGATTTTGATTGAGACAGACGATGACAACGGGCAACCGCCGAAATGTCCGAAGATGAGCTTCGGCGATAAGCTCAGGGGGATTTCGCTCGTTTGCGACTTGAAAAAGAAGTAAATGTGACCAAATGATCGATGGGTCGCCCGGTGGCGCATGGAACTCGACTACAGCAAGAACCCATAGAACATCATCGCTCGCCGAAATTCTGTTTCGGAGCACATACAGAGGGCGGGGACCTGCTGATGGACTTAGCTTGTGGAGGAAAAACGATGTTAACCCTGCAGCTTCGGTAACCGTGCCGTTTGTGTCGGTCGTCCAACAGGCGGCTGTCAACGGACGGTCGGACGACACGGCGGCAAGAGACAGACCGAGTCGAAGTTTTTTAGGATCGAAGTTCTCCGCCGCGAAAAAAACCGTTGCCGCGTTCCCAGTGCATCGTCTGCGCGACAGCGGTCGAGCTTTCTTCTCGCGTGTGGAGCATCCGGTCGAGCGAGCAGACCAGCGATCAGGCGAAGTGACAAAAACACAAATATTCGATTGTCCAGCGTTAAGTGTTTGTTGCCATTAAGGTTGCTTCAGCGAAGAGACACCACCTGACGCGTAGAATCTTCCGCATCGGATGTTCCGCGGAACGGCCCGGGCTTCGTGTGGTCTCGGTTTTTCCCTCGTGCGGGAGGAAGAACTCCTAGATCCCTGAGGCTGACCCTTCAGAGACGCGTCACAGATCCAAGCACCGTCTCTTGTCGGGACGGCGATTCATCCACGAGTCACCGCCTTCCTCTACGGTGTGACTTGTGAGGGCTCGGGACAATTAAGTGGAAAATCAAGAGAGACATGTCGAAGTGGAAGCTCGATGCGTGATCAGACGGGCGACAGGAATCTTCGAAAGAACCTCAAGGAGGACAGAAGAAACCGATGAAAAACTTCTCAATGGTTTGAAGGCGGAAAGCGACCAACGTAGCGCAAAGTATGTACTATTGCTACCGCTCGGAGTGGGAGTGTCTGTGCGCTCGAGCGACGCGAACAACGAATTCAGCCACCGATCTCGCTAACAAGTTCAAATTTAGTTCTGTTCACCTTCGGCTGTGGGAACGCAGCGATTCCAGCGAATTCCTTCCTGTCCCACCTTCGAAGACGCTGGATCAGCTCTGATCGCGAAAATGCTTGCGGCAAAGCGAACGGACGCCTTTGATACCGACCTCTCGCGCCAATCCCCATGGGGGAATCTAGGTCTGAATCGAAGCAGGGCATGGCCGGATCGGATGCTGTAGACGGCTCGATACCGGTGCCGCTCTGAGCTCGATCGGAGTCCGCGTGCAATGATAGCTTTTCCACGCTGACAGTCACTCAGATCTCTCGCTGAAAAGAATACCCATGCGCGCATCACGCGAGCTCGCAGGTCCTTTTTGTCCCACCCCCTCACAGAGGCTTACTGGTTTCGACTTTCCGTAAGCCTGACGGATGCCCAGCTTCGACTGGCAGGATATTTTTTTGCTCAGTGCCTCCCTTTGGCCTGACCGCGAGAGGCCACGTCAGCCTGCGGCGTACGGGTTACGCACCGGCATCGGATAATGGCCGTCTACTGACCTCAGTTCCTCCTCCAGCACGCTCCAGAGGAGTATTTTGCGTTTTCCAGAAGAGGAAGAATACGACGGGGTTCTCGGAGACGATACTACCTGCGTTCTGCGTCAGTTTCTCGCGCCGTGACGGGGTTCCCGTAGAGGTTTTATGATCAGCTGTATGTCGCGTGAGTGAGTCGACAGAGCGATCTCCCGCACGGGACAAGGTCGATGTGGCCACTGCGATTTCACATCGGATGTGCCGGCCCGTTTTACCAATCGGCTCCTTGTGGTCTCCATCAACACTCCGCCCTTCCGGAAAGGTCAGAAGCTCAGCGAATTCGAAGGGTCTGAAATTCTGGTGTCTCTTCTGGCGGTCGCGGCGTGATCTTAAGCAGAGCATCGGTATTGTGGAGCGCCACCTCAGGAAGCCGCAGTGGCCATTCGGGTGGAGATCGAGCATGTAAGGAGAAAGCCCTTAGTTGGGGCCGCAGTGAAAATCGTGAAAAATGACCCGCGTCGATTCCTCTCGCGGATTACGAAAACGAACGAGAACAGCACCGACCAGAGAAGACACAGAATATGGTTGTTAGGAGGAACGTTCTGAAAAATTCTCGAGGTGCGCGATCGACTCCCGCCGACCGATCGCTCATGCAATAGAATCTCACCGTTGCAGAGCTTACGCCAGAAAAGGCGGGGAATTTCGAAGTTTAGGGTGGAACGCTTTCCGTATTATTTCGAGAAAATGTCGTTTCCTGCCATTTAATGTGCTCTGCCGCGCCGTCTGCCAGAGCGATACGTCGGCCGGCCGGCCGGTCGATCGGTCGGCGGTGTTGTTGGCGGTAGTGGTCATGTTGGTTCGGGTCAAAGGTGATGAGGCGTCTATACTTCTTCCCTCGCTATAACGACGCCGGCGCGCGGTGTTGATGATGATCTGAATATCGATAAGGAGCAGCGAGCGAATCGCGGTTCGCCGGCGGCACCTATACGTGCTGCCGGAATTCCAACGCTGCTGGGAGAAATCGTGGACGGGCTGCGGTTCTCCCTGTGATTTCCTCCCTCGGTTGAGCACCGCTAGCGTTCGAGTTCCATGCCTCGCAGAATCACCCGGGAACGGTCAACGAGTCTCCGACTTCACTTCGACCGTTGCTGACGGGAAGAGAGGAATCGGATCTTTTCTTGATCGAATCGCCCGCCGGTCCCAATCATGATCAACACTCGAAATCAATTATTGTCGGTAGCTCGGACTATTCTGCTCCACTTCAATCGGCTCCATCGAGTCCATCATCAACACCGTCCTCGTTGTAGTCATGGTCATCGCCGAATGAGTAGACTTTGATCTTCTGATGAGACGCACTGGTTGATTGATTGATTGATTGACTGACCGATTGTAGGTAGACGTCAACGACGGCCGATTAGCACGGGCTCTGAAGAGCTTCTCCTTCCTGAGGGAGGATCATCGCGGAGACCGATTGTCATCCCGTAGAATGTCGCGGAAAAAGACGGAACGATCCGAATCCATTCCATTCATCTATCTCTTGCTTGTCCCTTATTCACCGTACCGTGAGCTCCTAGTGAAACTCACAATCAGAGAAGATCGCCTGAACCCTTGAGAAACGGGCGTTTCTTCTGTTTCGGAGAGAGGAGAAGAAAGGATTTGTGTCCAGAATTCTAGTCTAATGAAAATTTCCCGAATGCTTTCAGGCCGCCTGCCCCCCAGTACAGATGGAACCAGTCGATCTCTGCGTGAAGGGCAAAAAAAGTGTGGACCTCAAGGAGTTGAAGAAGGACATCACCGAACTAGAGGAGATCAAATCGAATTCACCCCGAGTAGTGTCCCCACCCTCTTCTCCCACCTCTCGATCGTCATCGTCTTCGAGCAATGACAAGACAACGATCGAAAAAAGTGAGTGTTCCGAGTTCCGATTCGACTGAAGCATGGATGGGAAGACTTTCTTTCCGGCGTAGAGGGGGCTTGCATCGCCTTTCGACACTTCAACCTGGGCAAGCCCCGGCTGAACTGTTGGGTAATCGCCTCGTTGGACTTGAAAGTTCCTGATCGAGAATTCCCCGAGCGGCCGCTGACAAGTGCGCTGTCGGATTTTGACTCGAGAGGAAAATCTGGTGGTACTCCGCAGAGAATCTGACGATGATGAGCTATTCCTCCGACAAAAAATCTCCGAGCTCCCCCTCTCCCTCCCTTAGAATCATGGGAGCTCTGAAAGTCTATCGGTCGTCGTTGATGAACGTCGACCCCGAACACTATGCCTAGCTCTTCATCGGAGCCCGCGAACTTGTCGTCGCAATCATCAGTAGTTTTTTTTCACTCTTTTCTCGTTCTCGAACTGCTGGAAGTCAAATAGATAGACAGACGCAAGGACACACAGACCCGCAAGCAGATGGATACGAAAGCTCGCAATAACAACAACAGCAGCAGCAGCCGGCTCATAGGAGACGTCGACGACGCCGCTGCCAATCGCCATTTCGTTGCTGCTGGCACTGAACACAGCGAAGTGGTGGCAACAGCGGAATCTTCTTCTTCGTCGTCTCGTTTATCTTCTTATTCTTGTAGGATGCTGTTCGAACATTGCCGTGAACAATACGTTCTTTTCCCTCCTTCGCTCGCTCGTTCAATTCAGCGTTCCGGGGTCATCAGATGGGGTGACCTACGTAATAGTTACGGCGTGCAATCACCTCACTCCTTCCCTCACTCGGCGTTTCGCATTGGTTGCCTGGCTAGCTTCTTGAGGCTAGCTGGGTCTTGCTTCTTTTGCCGTTGCTGTCGCTGGCGCAGCGTTGATGACTTGCAGCCAGCACACTTTTGACCTACGCCTCCCTGGTCGTTCTTTATTCGATAGACTTCGCGTGATTGACTGGCGTATGACGCGCTCGGACCCTTCGGACACGAGGAGGGGGCGTACTCCGGAACTTCCAGCGGAACGGTGAACCTCAGTGGATTCTGAAAAGCGGGACGAACGTCCTGTCTGTGCTCTCCACGCCGAATCGGCGCGGAGATTCCTCTGGAGAGTGGCCCTGAGGTCACTGTTCAGACATTAAGTATCGAGTGGCATCGTCCCCCCCCCATGTCAGACACCGATCCATCGAAAAAGAAGGGGTTAAGGTTACTACGATAGGCGGAAACCACCGGCGCAGCGACCCAAACTCAGATACCGTATCTTGGATCCAGTCTCTCTTCCTGTCCCACCGATCGAGCGGCGACACCTTGCGAAAGATACGAGAGCTCGAGACGCATTCCGAAAAGGTGAAGACATATAGTCTCCTGCATAATGTCTGCGTGGACGGCCAACAATAAGTCGACCCAGTGCTGGCCGACTAGGAGATTGAGGGCGAAACTGGAGTCGACGATCGAGGAGGAGGACTGTTCGAAGCGCCGTTTCAGTTAGGATCTTGAAACCGTCGCGACGGTTTCGTCTCCTTAGCTTCTATTTTTCTTCCTGTTCAGTCCTTGATCCTCCTACTACTTGAGACGGAAGGTCCCCATTCACAATCTCACGCGCTAATGCACGAAAGCTCGCGCAGAATTTAATCATGCATCGAGATCTCTCCGGAGGCATCGACAGAACGAGCATTTTTTTCTGGTCGTTTTTCAGCTTCGTTTACTCGTAGTACCGCTCCGAACGAGCTTTCAGGCTCGTTCGCCATCGCTTCCCCGATGTAGCGTTGAAATGTGTGCGTGTGGTCCCTGATATTATTATTTTTATTATCATCATTATCGTCCTAACCATCACCGTTGCTGTCGACAGCAGCAGCTTTCATTGACGATTATATTGTGGTGACGGTGGTTGCATTTGACTAGATCACGGGAAAAGTGATCGTTAGAAAATTCTATCCTGTTTTTATTTTTATATACCGTGAGCTCATACAAAAGAGGTAATGAAGATTCGATGCGATTCTCTCAGGCAGAACAGCCCCATTGGGGACAATGCTTGGCCCTGTCGGCCTTCTTCAACGTATGCGCCGCGGAGACTTTTTCCGCGCCCTATCTCGGCAGGCGTTCTGCGAGTAACTTCTTCGTAGCTTGCAACTCCCGCAAATTGACCCGCTGACTGACTGAAAATTCAACGAGGAGCTCGTCAACGTCCAGAGGATGTCCATATTCGTCACATGTCATCCCTGTAGACAGAGCTGAGTCGTCGCCTTGTATTGGATTTTGTTTCCAATCCCCATATCTCTTGTTCCTTCGCATCCTGATGTTGACCCTCCCTCGTCGAGCTGGATACGGGCGACCAAATACGTCTTTTCTTGATGTCTTCGCTGAACTGGTCATGATACGAAGATTAAAAACAATCCATGGAAACTATCTTCCAGCGAATAGAACGGGGGGTTGTTTGCAGACAGAGCCCAGGGTTCGCGATCGAATCAGAAGTCATCGCTCCGCGGTTCCTCGTTACAAGAAGCGGATATGGTTTTGCAAACGTACCTTTTTAAGAACACGAAACGATGAATATCGTGATCCCGTGTGTTTGTCGCGGGATTACTCGCCATCGATAGGTATTTAATAACGTCGTCGCCATAACGCCACGCGACCATTTGTTATTTCGGCTTACGATTTTTCCGGAGCGCCACGTATGGAATCGTGCCGCGTCAATCTGTCGCGCCCAAACCCCTCGACATTTTCGAACTGCGTGCTATCGATACGGACTCGGCATACGAAGCGGACGCTCCACACCCAACCGAGGGTTCTCGAGTTTGAAGGACTCGCGTGAATTCTGGGGGAAAGCTACGATATCGCTCAGAACTTCTCCCTTCCCCCTTTGCTACAGCATTGCTTGTTGCCGTGGTCGTCGACGACGCGTTCGTTGCTGGTTTAGAAACGTCGTTTGCGGGACGAGCTTTGATCGCAAGTCGAGTTCGCCGCAGCGTCAGCCGACCAGACCCTACTTACCAGCCAAGCGGACCAAACGACGAGTCGCGCGACCGCCCGCCCGGCCGAGCAAACAGCCCGCTGGTGACGCTACTAAAGGCTGTGCCGCCATAGCGAAACAAACCATGCTTTACCATCACGGTCGAAAGCTCCATGAAAACAACTAGTTTATATTTGATAGATCTGTGTTGCTGATTGGCGATCACTACACTCGTCAAGCGGAGCGACCACCAATCCTCCTCCGGATCGGGGATCTGGTAGTTGCACGACCAGATCTAATATTTCAAACCGCACGAGTGCTCCCGGAAAGACCATTACACCCTCAGAGGATTCTGCGGTCAGCCTGCGTCCATCCAATGCTCGATTTGGAAGGTTTTCTGTTTTCTAGATTGGATCCATCAGACAGACGAGGGGAAGGTAGACTGAGAGGCAAATGTCAACTAGTCGGCCGCGCCTGATTCTTTCTCTTGGTTCTGAACGCCATTCTTCATTCCCTGGGCACCAGAGACGCATTTGACCGGATCTGTCATCTTTGTTCGCTGCACTTAAGAAAGTCATGCAATTTCGGCTCTTTAATATTTATCACGGAAAGCAAAACTGAATCTAATTAGTGGCTCGTTGGAGTCACCGTTCGCGTCCAACATGCCCACGGAAAGCCACACTGCCCGGCATTGTGTGTGTTTTTCTCCTCCAAATTTAGTCGCTCTTCATTATTACATGTGGTTGTGCATCATCATCGCGAACTGACTCCACGGCAGGGAACGGTTTGTCAGACAGTCGAAAACTAAGTACGACCGCACTAGCCGTAGGACAAGGAAAAGAGACAATTGGCTCCTAGCATTGTCCGCTCCGGTCTTACCCGAGCTTCATCGTTTACCGAGCTATCTCACTTTATGAGCGGAAATCTAACAAGACACGCTTAATTGGGTCGTCATCGTAAAAGTGGTCATGCCAGTGAGGTGGAAGGAAGGAACACGCCTAACATTGATTTCGATCGTGTCAACCGCGCGGAGTCACCAGAAAACTTCCATAGCGGTTCCATTATTTTCGAAACCGGACATTTCGTCCCCGTCGGACCCAATCGTATCATGTGGGGAGATCGTTAAGAGAGAAAAAGGGAACTGGAAAGATATAAATGAAGATTTTATGGGCCCGTCGTGAAGGCAGCATGTTTCAATTTCTCGCGGGACATTTTGCGCGTCACCCAGGATAATGACTGCAGCCCTCCGTGAGGGGAATGCAAACAATCCAAGAACGCTTCAAAATATTTTCCTCCTTTTTGATCCCTGAGTGCTTTGGCAGCTCTCGTATGACGCTAATTCCTATTCTCGCGCGGACACCCGAGCTACGGAGAAAAACTTCAGCGAAAGAAAGCGGACGCTTCCGTAGAACGTCACCGATGATTCTGCCGAGGGTTGAAGGTCCTGTCCTGCCAGCTTAATTATCTCTCGTCCATTGTCGTTGATTGATCTCGGATCTGTATGAAATTTTTGATGGACTGGAGTTCCATATTAAAGCAGAAGAGAGTCGACGGGATCGTGAAGGTGCTCTGGAGCAATTTCTTAGCCTATCGCCACTTCGCTGACACTTCTATAGTCCGTTCCCGAAGTTCTTGGTTCTGCTGTCGGAATCCCGAGCAGAGTCGAGCCGGGTTCAGACCACTGCACACTGAAATCCGTCCACTCATTCATCACCGCGTATATCAGAGATACAATGTACAGAGAATGTATTCCTACAGCCGGGATTATGAAGTCTCCCGGGCATAATCGTGACGTCTCGCGAAGCGATTTCGGCCCGAGTCTGAAAGACGACGATGTCGACTAGAGAATCCCGATTCATACGTAAATCCACGAGGGACCGGTCGGTGTGCGTGAGCTACCGGACACGACGGATCCATCGCAGATACCTGCCGACATCGCTCCGGCGAGCCGAAGAAACGAGGAGGATCGATAATTTCGTTACCAGTAAATTTACTCAACCAAGATCCGGCAGCAGTCGCCGCACCGCAGACTGAGAGGGGTTCTTCTACGAAGGCGTCGTCGAGCATCGTTCCGACCCCTCCTTTGGTCGCTTTGTCTAGCCGTCTCGCGTTTTTTTGCAAACCCTAATCGTGGTTCTCCACATGGGAAGTAGAGGAGTTGTTGGCTCATGAAATGATACATTGAAACCATTCAGTCATGACCAGACATGCGACTAATGTTTGCCCTCGCGTATGAAGTCATTTCCTCTGTTTGATTCCGGCTCCCGAGATCGGGTCTCTCTTGGCGATTTTCGAGTTGCCGGGAGGAACTCGGACCCGGGTCTCGGATATCGATTCCGCCCGCGGTTCCGAGGCATTTCCAGCGTTCCCGACTGACAGAGTTCCGATCTTCGTACGGGCTCTACTCTATCTGTCGCTGGACGCCCCAAGGAAGAATCACGACGTTGAACTTGCCAGCTTGATCTTCGTGTCTCATTTCTCTCTTTACCGAATGAATATTTTGCCATTGGCCTACAACGAAGTCGAAAGAGACCTTTGACCCTCCCTCCCGTTCTTCGAGGCCTGAGGCGTTGTCCATTTATTTCCGATGCTGCGGAGCATCAACGAGCTGAGGCAACCAGAACCTCCCTTGAAGAGGAATAATCCGGTTCGCATGCGGCTGAGAGGACTTTGGCTGATTTCAGAGCCGGAATATCCTTCGTAGAATATCCAAGAGCGCGGAGTATCGACTCCCCTATTCCCCATTCGAATTCCTTCACCGTATTCTTCTTGGGCGACGTTTCCCTCAAGTACGCTGTCGAGAGAGTCCGTATCCGGTGCTCTTCTGGGCGAACTCACGATGTCCCATCTCTTTGAAGAACGAGTCGTTTGCGATTGAGAGATTAATGAGATGACCGAAGCTATTGACCTTAAGCGTGTTCATCTCTCTCATTCCTCGGCCCATTCGTTGCCGATCGACCATCCGACGTTGAGTTGACGTCGCGTTCGACAAATCTGCGCTCGCCTAACTCGTACCGGCTTCGCGGAGGATGAAAACCAGCCGACGGATTCGGTCGGTCCGTTGGTCGGTCGGACGGACTTAAGAACGGCTCAACGAGGGACAGACCGACCACTAGTCGTGATCCGGCCATTTTCAGAACAGAGCCGAAGGAGGGGCTCTGCGGAATTCAGATGTCTTCTGTGTGATCGTCGTCTCGCCGCGAACACATGGTGCATATCACTCACCCCTACACCCAGTGTGAAAACAAGAAATTATCCGCGGTGAGGTTATTCCGAGATTCTCCGAATTTCCTCCTCAGTCTCGCACGGGGGCGATATAACTCGGTTGTGCTTTCCAAGCAATGCAAGAACATTCAACACATGTCCGTGAGAATTCTGAAGACGCTCCTTGGTCCTGAAATGGGACGTTGCCATTCAATGGGCTCGAGATTGTTTCCCAAAGGTCGCAATAAGATCCTTTGATGCGGCTCAATGGGGCGATTGGAAGAGCTCCAATGAAGTCTCCGGAATTGAGCTAGCTAAGTAGTGGTATTCTCGGCGCATAGGCCCTGCGGACAGGCGAGCAGTCTCAAGGTAGCTCGATTGAAAAGAAAAAAGTCAGAATCGGCAGTCTGATATCAACGAGGTGTATGGCATAGTGATTCTTGTGTCGATGAAGGAAGGGGTCTCGTTCGACGATCGTTTCAGTGATCTGGCGCTCGACCCTCATGATTCCATTCTTATTTGGGAAGACTGCGCCGGCGTCGCCTCCGATCGGTTACCTCCGGCTCGAATGGCCGGGGTGTTCCTCCGTATCAGGATCACAATGCCTTGCAAACCTACGACCGGATTCCGGGTAAACGTGGAAGTTTAATAGAAAGTGCAAGCGTCCTGAAATTATTGGAACTCTCCTGAGCCGGGAACGCAATGCGTGACGCTTACGAAGAAGTACGGAGTCATAAAACCTATTTGCGTCACCAGCGAAAAGACTTCACGAAGTGCGAACATCTTGTCTCAGCGACATTTAGTTCGGATTGGGGCGATATTCCGTGAAGGCTCGCCGTAGAGGAGAGTCGGTCGCGTGGTCTTCCTCTCCTGATAAGGGCCCGCTGTGAACACGATTCTTTTGGAGCCTTCACGGCGAGCCCCGGGACAATGCTGCTCTCTTTTCTTCCTTTCGGTATTCAGTGTGACTTTCACCATAAATCATGGAATCATGATACCAATTAGTAGGCTCAATTACTCGTGGTTCTCCTTCTCCATCGAGCCTGACCTCTCCGACCGGCGATCGGGAAAATAAAGGGAAGCCCCAAAATGGTCGCATTTCGTGCATGAGAACTTGTGCGGTTTACACCGGGAAGCGGTGAAGATTTGAACTTAAACTTTGTCATCTCACCATCGTGATCCCGAGCAAGTCCGACTGTTTGTTTGCTTTGGATGTTTGGAGCACTCACGCTCCATCCATTTGTTGTGTTTACCTCCATTCATTTTTCCGTCACTCCGATCTACCTATTTGTTTTAATATGAGCTCGAGGCATCGCGGAATTGCATTGGAACGCGCCGCAACTTTCTGGCTTTTCACGCGTGTGATTCGCCGCCTTCCCGCTCCCTAGAGAAGTTATTTGGGTGCTCGTATGGCACCTTTGCACTTCCCGGACAAAATGATATTTTACGCAGTGGGTACACTGCGCCTCGCCGTTTCATCGAAAGAGAAAAATATATATCAAAGAGTCGAAAGTCGGCCGCCGAGCCCCCAACAGACGACTTGAATCGGGTAGAACAACAAAAAAACGACGACAATAGTAATTATAATGATGATGATGATGGTAAAAAGGTAGAGAAAACGTTTGTTCAGATGCTATCGCAGCCACTTCCACAGGGAATCACATTTACCACATCGCACCTTGACCGAAAGGCAGACGACCTTCCAACTAGTGGTAATTTGACAAAAAAATATACATCCACTCGAGCCGCCTCTCTTCTTCAACCATGGAAGCGGTCGAACGTCATTGGTACAGGTTTCCGAAAGAAATCTTCGAAAGTAGGGGGCGGAGCAATATCGAGAGGTTTCCCTGAAGAGCGGATGCCATCATCTCGCTCTCTCAAAGCTGTCCGGGACGCTCGCGACCAAAACCCCCTTGGGAGTCCGGGAAGTGCGGAACCCATCTTCTGTGGGAATACGGGAGAATCTCTGATCCAAGTTGAAGGCTCGGTGTGAAATTCTTCCCTCTGTTCAGGGGCGTATCCCCTCATCTTGAAATTTTGCGTTTTTTCGTAGTCATGAACGTCGTTATTGCCGGTGGCGCCGTAGACGAGCTTGCGCGGAATGGCATAGTGCCTCTTTTGTAAGATGAATTGTGCCCAGCCAATTTCAGGGGCCGAACAAATTGAATTCGGATCTTTCTTCTCCGGCAATACAAGCTCCTTGCCGAACTGGGTAGCACGAGTCACTCACTATTCGCCACTCACCAGTCAATCACGAGATAGGTACCTAGTCGCACAGCTTGTCGAGCGTTTGAGAAAAAAATGACAAGTCAGCCGCACCGGATTTATGTTGCGGTTGTATCGAATGCAGGCGCTTCTGGGAACGATCTTTCCGGACGGCGCCGCGCGCGTTGGGATCGCGCAAAGAGATAAGTCGTCGCTGGTCCCGAGACTCGTGCCTTCCGAGCTAATAATGAGCACAGCTCGAATGAGCATCGCCGCAGACCGTGTTTGCCAATGCCGAGTCTGTCTGAACTTCAATCTCGAGGCAGCAGCCATGTAGTCAACGAGCGCCGAGATGAACCGAGCGACGGAGGAACGCCTCGGAACAGAACAAGATACCACCAACACCAAACCAGAAGTGCAACCCAGAAGCGCATCGGACGTTAAAGGGCACTTTGTGTGCGGACCAGCTGTTGGCCGGCCACCTCCTAAGATTGTAGATGCGAGCAAGTGAGCATCATTCCGCAACGCGAAAAAAGCCGTTCACCCTGCGACGCTCTGAAGCGTGGGGTGTCGGACTGCGAGCCGTCCAGATGGGGAGCGTGGGGACCTTTACTCGACGGGACCTGACGTTCAATCGCACGACCGCTCGCATGCCCGCTCAGCCAGTCGGACGCTTGTCCGTTCGTCCGTCGCAGCAGCAGCCGCCGCCATCGTCGTCGTCGTCCACAGAGACTCGCTCACAAGTCGGACTGGATCTCAGTGCGGCCGTTGTTGCTTGACAGGAAGGACCTCCCCGGTGACTTCGAAGACGCCTAATCGGCTGTGACGATCTGACCCAATGGTCAAGATAACAGCCAAGTCAATATTCCAGCGACGACGAACACACAGCAAACCATACATAGCGAAGCCATCAAGCGAAAAGCTACCGTGTATTTGTTCAAGCCTTCTCTCAGCTGGTAGAAATCACGAATTTGTTGACGGCACAAACGTGTGGACACTCGGCTGGACCAAAGGAAGGGAGCACCATGGAAATGAGCGTTTTGATTTGTTTGCTCGTCGCCGTTGCCGCCGCCGCCGACGCCTCACTGGTTGACCAGACCAGCCTGGTGAACTATAACGACCATGTTCCCGAGCGGTTGAACTGTACCATTTGGAAGGTCTCTTTTTCCCCAATTTTTATTCCACTGTCAAGAAGCTGCGGAGCTCCGTGATTGGTCGGTCTAGACAATCGTTCTAATTGTTCACAGTCAGTTTTCGCTTGCTCTTCCTTATTTACTCAAGCTTTACGGCGACACGTCAACGAAGAATGAGCTTCTTATACGGGGAGCCCACGAGCGAATGGGAGACATTCGACTCCGGCTGCGCATGCTTACGGAGCTCTGACATTGCCACACGCAACTCGTCGACACGCTAACCTTCTTCGACGTGCGTCTGAGGTCATAATTTGCGCTGTGGACTCTCGGTGACCACTGTCGGGAGCTCCGCCTGCTTCTTGTTTGGGTGAATTGCTCGTTGGAGCTCCCTTGCCGGATGTTCGGCTCCGTCCCTAGAGCTCTGTGCCCGTTTCGCTGCCTGCGGATGACTCACTGAAAGAATTAAGCTGCTGATCATCATTAACGAAAGCGGCGGACTCGTCGCGTGCGACATCAAATTACGGATTGTATGTAAAGTCGCTGAAGAGCGCAGCGCCCCGTATTACGCGCTCAGTCGGAGGAAGAGACGAGTTCAGCGAACATATTCGCGAATGCTTCCTGACAATCGAATTCAGAGGAAACTCGATCCTCCCGAATGGAATTCTACGATCTCCGCGATATTACGAACACGATCGAGGAGGGATTACCGACGAACTCTCGAGCGAAAGTTCGAATTCCGTCGGCAGCAGCGACCATGCCGAAGTTTCTGGATTTTCTTGTAAAAACCGAATTTATTTGTGACCATGCGCCCCCAGAAACGCAGGAGGAAATGCGGCGCCGAAATTCACAAATCACTCCTTCCCCGTAGTCCACTGAAGGAATTTTCGCGGAGTTTTTGACGCGGAAATTGGATTCCGTCCGGTGAAAATCATGCAAGGTAATCAGCGGCGATGTTTTCCTTCGTACAGAGAAATACGCGTGTATTCAAAAATTTTGAACGAGGTCGAGCTCCCTGCATGGGGAGAATCGAGGCGCAAAAATTGATAATAATTCGACACCCTCCGGATGCATCAGAGCATGCATGTCCCATCCGAGAAATTTTCGATTGTCAATGTCGGCGGCTTCAGATTGCTTTCGCGATGACGCTGTTTGTCCGTTACGCGCTCCGTGTCGCTTTCGGAAAGTTAGCATAGATTCGCGGCAAACGATCGATCGATCGATGCATCCATCGACAGACTTAATCCGCCTCAGATCCAGGAACATGGACAAGCCATGAACGTCTCCTTCGAACTGGTGCGAATAGAAGCAGCACGTGACGTGCCGAGTAATGGGTTTCGTTAAGTTCTGTCGCGATCCTTCAGAGAGCTGCTCAATACGTAATGCTGCAAAGGTGATCCGGCTTTGAAGGCCGCCATGAAGAACAACTTCAAGAAGAAGATTCCTTTACCCTTGAATACGACAGCGACTATTGGAAGGACCGAAGAGAATGAGAATCCAGGGACCGGCTGCCTGTTGAACGTTGGAGTAGCGGTCTTCCAACCGGTCTGGTGCGAGTATCCATCGTTACGCCTCGCCAACGGTTCAATTAGTCCGGGCTCGTCATGTGTGCATAGCGCACCCGGATGCGATGTCTTCTTCAGAAACCGGGAGACGCGGTAAACTTTCCTCCACCGAGGAAATGCTCGGGACGTTTGGCATTTCCGTCCGTATTACAGAAACTTAAAGAACTCCGTTACAACGAGAACTTTCGGATCCCTCGTGTACTCGGAGGGATGATCGATGATGATGACCTACTCGTGGAAGGAATAGGAAATCAAGAGAATTCGAAAATTCTCATGAACGGGATCACAGCATCCCCGATCCTTAGATCTGATATCCGAGTAAGGGGTGTTTCATTCGCGCCCCCATCACATTATTCACGTCGCCCTCCCGCATTTCGTCACCTCGACGTGATGATTCGGAAAATGCATCGCGCCGACCGTTGCGCTGACAAAGGCAAACAGAAGTCAGGGCCAATCTCTGGAAATCAACAAGCAACAACGCTGACTGAGCGCTAAGTGAAAAAAAGCCTTCAGCGTTTTCGCGGCGGCGCTGATGGAGATTTTAAATTCAAGCCACATCCACCGATCGTTTATCACCGGTATATATATTCAAACAAGGCGAAGCTAAGGCGACTTGGAAAGACACATTTCTGGATTCTGGCTCTCACAGACGGCTATCAACAGGAGACCGCCGCTGTCAAGGTTGCTTACGCGCGGCGGCATACGCTACTCGTTTCCCGTTGCGAAGACCAAGATCTGTGATAATTGCGCACGGATTGCCGATAGGATGCTCGCTGTCGTCGCATCTTCTGTGAGCCAGGGTTTATGATTCTGTCTTCCCAACCTAGTCGGTTGGGTTTCAAGCGGAGACAAGCGGATGGGCTGGCATATATAGAAGATCGACGAGCTCGAGGAATGAAATCGGATTTTCGTTCATTTCCGATCAGAAACTCAACGCGTTATCCGCACGATGTTCTTTCGCGGCGCGAGTGAGATTGGTTCAATCGTCGACTCGCGAGCGGACGAGCGAATCTCGCGGTGTCGGGTGTGGCCCTCCCACAACAAGTGGTCAACATTTCCTTCGGCGGAAAATCTTTCCGACGGCCGTCAGTCAGCCCCTGAATCGGCCCGGCGTGCGCGGTCGCGAGGGCGGAATAGATCTCATTTGGGGAAAGTAAATCGGACATTGAACATCAACCGACGGCGGCGGGCACTTCACCAAAGTTAACGGACGAACAAACGCAGAGACGAACATCTCTACTTAAGGATGCCAACCAGCATTGTGACCACGTTCGGTACCAAAACCACCACCGCCGCGCCGCCGCAACGATTAATGAGGCTTGCTTCGACAAGCGCCGTGGTTTCCGTCGGTAGCTCTCCGTAATCGTCTTCGAGCGAAAAGAAAAGTCGTGGATTTTTTCAGCAGCCGAGCTTTCTTGTCGTAGAAATTCGTCTGAATTTCGGTCACCCTCCCGAAAGCAGCACCCCGGGCTCGGCACCACACCAGATACCAGAGGCATGAAGATGGTTCCCTACGCATCGTCGCCATGGTCGCGGTTGTTGCCGAAGTCGTCGTGGAGTGTCGTTAAGATCGATTTTCGAAGGCAAACTGATCATTTTTCATGTTGGTAATCGGCGAATATACTGGGGAAATGTTGACATCTCTGTCGCGAGTCGCGAGTGAAACCCCCTCATTAAAACCGCATTCGATTTCTCTCGAGCGTTCTCGATAATAATTTTGGCTATTTAATAATCGTCCAACGGCGCCGCGCCGCTTCCGAGTTCTATCGAAAGAGACGCCAGGAAGGAGCGCAAGCCGCGTGACTCGCTCTTAATCACAATCGCACTCGTTGGCCAAACGACTATCAACTCGACGGAAGAATCGGAACCAATGCCTCGGGCAACTTCCGCAGAGCCCACCTGAGGTGACGGACGCCGTCCGGAGACATTTTTGCCTGAAGTCCAGATCGGTCCGTCTGAGACTCCGTCGATTCTGAAACGGAACTTTGAATGTTCATTCTCCACCCCCGATTTCGACACCGGGACCATGGCCGATGATTCGGCGACGCTCCATGCTTCGCTCAAAGTTGCTTTAGTTCCCTATGGCATCACGAATTCATCGTCATTCTGAGACTCGGGTCGGGAGCTTCCGTGTTCTGAAGCAAATCCTCTTTAGTCCTCCCACGCGACGCTAAGCACGCTGGTGTCCACGCCGCCGAATACCGCCGACACGACCGTCACGGCTCTCGTCGGAGCCAAGTCTGGCAATGAACGTCAGACTCGCTCGAGCAACCCCAATGGAATCAACTACTTTTGAGAGGCTTGCAACACGTAGCGCGTTAATCCGAGTTTAGATAGTTTTAATCGGTCGCTCGCGCAGGCAGAGTTCCATTCAAAGTTGGCAAGTGATCCTTCCGTGGTAGGCGATCATTTATTCAGTCTAATCTTTGGCTTTGCTTTTCAGGTGACATTTCAGAAGAAATCCTCAGAGCGGCTATGCTGGATGGCCACGTACCTTCCACCCCACCTTTTCTCTCTCTACAAAAACTCAAGGAAGCCTCATTGTGAGTTACCCAGAAAGGACTCTCTTTTATTTAATTCCGTTTTGTTCGGTAGCTGCTGTTTCTCCTCACTTACGCTGATATACGATCGCGTGATTCGTTCCGAGATGTCGAGAACTCGTTGTCAAACGCTTCTTCTTATCGACAATGGCGACGACGACGCTCGGTGTTTCGATAATCGCAGCCCGCTCCATCCATTGATTTAAGCCGGACATTCTTGACTGACACCCAAAACATTATGTATTCTCCTGATAAAAAGAGTTACAAACCGACAAGTTAGTTACAGTAGTCCGGTTCATTGGACGGTTCGCTCTTCCTCCCTACGGACGAATTTCCAAGGCGGACTTGGATGCGATGAGCTTTGAGTTTTGCTCCCTCGGGAGCCCAACTCTGGGGGCGTCGCTATTTCCTTGGCGGACACGAGGTGTTCGTGCAGAAGTTGGATGACTCGGTCGTCAGTTCTTCGGTCGTTGATTTCGGCTACTCGGGTGACTCTTCTATTTCCTGGACAATCGGTGATAAAGTCAGCGGCGGCAGCCGCAGAAGTCACCCTGGCCAGTCACCGCAGAAATGTTCTTCATCACTTGTGCAGAAGCGCTGCATCGTCCCAATATGAATCTCACTCTAAATAATATACCTTTGTGGTGTTGTGAGCAGTTCCTGAGCTGGCTGGCTACTTGGATGCCTGGATGGCGGGGAGTGTCGGCTCGGGGGCCACTCTCAACTGTTGTCGGCGTCGTCGTTCAGTTCAACTTGCCTTTTGTGAACATTGAACACGTAACGGGCGGCTTCCGATTCGAGCGAGAGGAGAAAAGCCTAGAATTGCATCGCGTCTTAGGTTATTAACGACAACAATGATCGTGCTCTCCGGTCAGGGCGCAACAAATGAAATTTCGATCACCAACGTTCCGCCTCTGCCAAATTGAAGAGTGTGACAACTGGCCTGCTCTTGTCGCGGAACCTGAGAAAGAAGAATCATCATTCGATGCTTTTCTCAACTTTTTCGCTCATGCGCATTCTCTCTGGTTCGATTTTCAACCCACCGAATCGATATCGGAAACGACGGCGGCGCGGTGCCAGCTCATTCCGCGCGGGCAGCTATGGTGTATCTCTCGATCCTTTCTCCATTCGGCTGGGAGGAAGAGTTTCGGCTTCTCCGATTGCCGGCTCGATGTGTGATTGACAAACCATTGAGTTCCATCAGAGTCATCTATCTCAGAAGAGCACCAGTACGCGATGCGAACTACCTTTCCGAATTCGTCTCGTCAGATACTCCCCTCACTTCGGTATCTATTTCTCCGGGCTTTTTTTTCGCGGAGTCATCGAATGTCCGGCCTCTCATTTTGTTGTACAGAACGCCGCGAGTACCACATTGGAAAGCGAGCCGAACGCCGAACATCCGCGAAAATCGAGCGGGTACTGAACGACTGAAAAACGTACATTCGGTCGACCAAAGCAGCCGATCGCTGTTCGGAGGATGGTCAGTGGGCGTGTGCAGGAAGACAAGGGCAAGAACAGGTTGTTGTAGGGGGTGTCTTGTCACGATCCGACCTCTGACCTCATCCGCCCTCGGCATGTCCAACAGCGCATCCACTACAGAGAAAGAAGCAACAACAAACGAGAGAAAAGAAAGAAAAAATGAAAAAGAAGCCAGAGAGGATGGGGAGGGAACAGACAGATTGGTCCGCCATTGATTGTGTGTGTTTTCGCGACGAGCGGACGTTGTCGACGGCGTTCGCATACGGCCTCCCTGATGTTCGTACGCTATTCTTCGTCCGTGTCCCGGCCGCCATTCAATGATGCACTTGAAAACCACCGGACGAACTCCTGGATTCCTCGGCTCGTGTCGAGAACTTCCGAAGAGACGCGACCGAGGACCTGCTGAACTTCGACATCCGGTTCCTCGTTGAAAAGAGAGACTCATGGCGTAGGTTGCGGAATGTCCTGACGGGGACGTCGTTGGGAAGCCCCTAAAAATTATTGTATCTGATTGCGAAGAGTATGTGACCTCAGCGCAACAAACAGCCGAACAGTCGATTGTACGAGTCTAGTCGGGAAGGAATCGAGTCAGATAAGACTCGAAAGAACTCCACCGTCGTCGGATCGATTGGATCCGACCGTATGTTAGAATAAGCCATTTCAATTCCATTCACCACTCCCAGTTCCCTCGCTGCGAATAAGTGAGGCCGAGAGAAAAAAGTCATGTGGACAAATGACACCTCTCTGAATTCTTGTTATGGCTCGCACCAGAAGACGAGCGACAACCGAAAATGTTGCCTCCGCGACCGTCGGGCAAACGTACATTCGAATGAACGGACGGTCGTTCGGTCGATCGGCCGGCCACACCTCGAGATGTCCACCGCGATTCCACCACGACATCGGTGACAAAAGTGCGCCGCTGCTCTTTCCTCTACTGTCTGTTGTGCGGAGAGTAGTTACGGTGGAGCTGCGGTCGTAACCACTCCCTGGTTTTCGCTCGAAACCTCACACTCTCACTCTTGAACTGGGTCTTTGTCCCATCTACGTGCGGATGGAAGCGCCTGCGAAACTTCGAGCGAACGCGTGAAATGCGGATCGCGAGACGGGACTGATGAAACGAATTCCCAACTGAATGATCTGCCTCGATGCTGCCAGAAGAAGTCGGGCCTGACCTGATCCGACGCCTTCCGCCGTGGGAACACGCCGTCCAAGAGATTAGATGAGGACGCCCCCCTTATCTGAAAGACGATCGCATTATAGAACTATCCACTCGAGATTTTCCGCCGCTTCGGAAAATGTGATCCCGAACAATACTTCCGAGGTGTCGTTCTGATTTTCTCTACCCAAGATAAGTTTGAGAAAACGATGAATTATGATCGAAGCGTCCAGATAGATCGTCCTTCCCTTCGGAGGGGAAATTGACGGGGCACGAGCTTCGTGAGACGCGTCTCTACGCTCTTCATAGCGTTACATGAGCATCTTTGACCCGGCCGCCGAGGTTATGCTTATGTTCAAAGTATCGCAAGGTTCCCACTCTGATAATTGCTCGTCCGAAAAACTCCCCGATGTTCTCGTGTGCGTTCGCGTTAGAATCCATCACCGCGGTTCGACTGAATAGCGATATCAGATTTCAGATATCCTTATCCGAACCATCTTAAATGCGGAGGATAATTGTTCCCGAAGTGTCAAACTGCATTTTGTGGTTCGTGAGAATAGTCAGCGGAGGTCCGACAGATGATAAAAACCGCCGTCTCGCGGCTTACACGTATTGATTGAGAAAAGTCGCAGCAATGGGGAGTTTCCGATGCCAAAAAATACTTCGAGCACCGATTGCGATAAATCTTGCTGATGTCGAGCCTTGTTGCGCTGTAAAATGTTAATTTCACCAACAAAGTGATATTGGCTGCTGAGCGGTGCGGACGGCTCTTCGCTGCGGACGTCTCAATGCACGAATTCAAAACAGGATTGGAGTCTTACAATAATTGACTGACTCGGCGAGCTGCCTCATCGTTTGCCGAGAAGTTACCGTACGGAAAAAAACCATAATGCCTAGTTTGCACGGCCAGTAATTAAATGGGTGAGGACGCCATCAATCATATGGAAATTCCACTGTCGCTACTGATTAAAGGAGTCGACGTCACCGCCGACGACTTCATAATGGTCGCTCTCTTGATTTTCCCATTGCTCGCTCGGACTCTCGTCAATAATTATCGCCGTCGACGGGCTATCGACGATCGCGAACGAGTGCCGACATTGATTCGTCAGCTCTGATAGCTCCATTGTTCCGCATCGAAGTTCTGGCATTCAAGGAGCTGGATGTCTCACTCGTGACTTTTTCATCCGGGTTAAGGCCGCTCATATGATAAATTCAACGCGAGGGGTCTCATACTGTTCGGATATCCTTACCGCACGCACGTAGGCTCTGGCAACAGAACTCTTCGGGAAGAGCTAAAAAAATCGTCGCTCATTAGGGGGAATCATTCAATGATGTCAGGACGTCGAACTGCGTTCTTCAATAATCGCCCCGAAGTCGGTACCCGGTTGCGAGGACCTCCCCCCTGGGGCTTCCCCCTATACCAGTATCTTGGACTGGTTCGAGGGTTTCCCGGGAAGATTCGAACGACGATCTTCTCGTCTAATTCTCCTGGGCTTCCCCGGAGCTGCTCCACACTCATTCAAAAATTTTGTTCATCCTCTTCACGTTTAACTCCCGAAGAACTGGTGGTCTTTCTCAAAAAAGGGCTATCAGCGATGCTCGGCAGTCCCATTGTTCTCGTTTCGTGAACTGATCTCTGACCCGAGAATTTCCTAATATTATCACCTATTTAAATATGATAATTATATCATAGCGAAATGAGCCCCGGCCCCAAACCTGCTTAGTGGGTTAGTAACTTTAATCACTCTGAGTGTCAACAAAATGAAATAGGATGAATGGAAAGAGAAGCCGGCTCGCCGCTCCCGAAAACTGAACCGCAGAATACGCTGCTTTCAGTGTGATCTTGACTCTCGAAGCATCTGCTCGCCGGTGTCCTACCACCGATTTTCGGGGGAGAGTTAAACTCATGAACTCCCGGGACAGCTGAAGCTTCCCGGGTGAAATTGTTTCCACTGGGGAACGGCACAGATCTGAGCAAATCGCTTGCGCGCGCGCGCACTGAGGATACGAGTCGCGACGGCTCTATTGCCTAACGATGTGTGCGCACGCACAAACGGCGGGCGCAATCCGTCATTCGGCAGCATCGAGCGGACCGCTGTGGCAAGTTGTGGTTTTTCGCACGTTTCGCCAGGGTCTAAAGTAATTTCTAGCGTTCCGTGAATCGCAGTTCCCACAAAACTTCGTCCCATCTTCTGCTGCTTCCCTGAGTCGGCAGCACAAATCGCTGTTTCTGTTAGCTGAGCCAACAAAGATTCGACCGAAGATTCAGTCGTACAAACCGACAGGAGCAAACTCGGACAGTCCCGACGCAATTACATGACAAGATCATGTGAGAAGGACTCAATTGTTTTTCCACCCATTGCAATTGGAAACGCCTGGACTGGATGAGCAGCCGTGAGAAGTCCGTCACGGCTCGCTTTGTTACACCAAACTGAGAGAAACAGAGAAAATTACGCGGGACAAACCTAATCCACTCCGTATACCCGACGAGGAGACGCCGAAAGAAAGGAAACCCCGCCATCATTCATCAATCGGAAACGTAACGAAACAAAGCGACGAAGCAAGCACGAAGGAAACCTCCCCGCAAACATGAGCAGTCTCCTCACAAAGGCCAGCAGATACGAAAAACATGGGATACTGTGAAAAAGATCTATTAGTCAAGTCGCAAGCGTTTCCGGACTGAATACGTGGGGTCCTGTCAAATTTGTTTCTATTCCTTCAGAAGGGGGAACAGAGTTTTGCAGGCTCTTCGTCATTTCCTTGAAGATTGCTCTTGTAACACAGAACAATTCTAAGAAAAAAAAGCAAGCGAAACTGAGTGATTAATTTTCGAGCCGCTCTCGCGGCCGACCACCGAATCGCCGGATCACCGAATCCTAGCGTAAGCGATCGCTTTCTTGAGCTGACGCTGAACATTTCGCCATAAACCTATTCGTAGTCGAGTGCCAAAATTCCTCAAGGATTACGGAAGTCTCCGGAGAAGCATGTTAACGCAAAGAGAAGCTTCATCTCGGGCCGAGTAAGTGTCTAATTTTCAACTCCTTGAAAGCAATCAGGTTGCCTCAGAGTTTAGTCAGCTGGGCGCAGGGTTGCCTAGTGGCGCAGGTAGCGACCTTGATGAGCCCATGATCGTAGTGCTCGGACACTTTTGCCTTAATCGAGGATCTCTACGATAAGCGATGTGCGTACGTCTTTTAGTAACTTTTCTCTGAGGACGACAGATGGAGAGGCGAGGAGGGCGTACGAGGGACATGATCAACAACTGACATTGTCGACGACAACCAAACACAGGTCTTCGTGTGCGGAAACCAGCGAATTATAGAATATTTCTTGAGATGCGCAAGCTCTCCGTTGCAGAAAAACAGGGCAAAGGTGACGGATATCCGAGCAGGGGCGAATTCCGTGTGGCCACTCGCGGGTACGAGTACTGCATAAATGCGCCGCGAAGGTCACAGGAAACGGAGAATTTTCGTCAAGTTCACAAGATCGGAGACTCCAGATCAAGAGAGGATCGTCACGTCGAGAATTCCGCGAACAGGTTTTGTTCCATGGGTTTTACCTCATTGCGGTGCGAGGCGTGTCCCCCTTATCAGCAAAAAAACAGCCGACCCGCCA
Organism: Galendromus occidentalis; assembly: GCF_000255335.2. Taxonomy (NCBI): domain Eukaryota; kingdom Metazoa; phylum Arthropoda; class Arachnida; order Mesostigmata; family Phytoseiidae; genus Galendromus; species Galendromus occidentalis. Next base: position 1,262,399 of record NW_003804370.1, read on the forward strand.
GTCAGGCGGCCAAATGAACGGGCAGGCAAACAGGCGGGGAGACGTGCAGGGTCACGGTCTCTCAGCAAGCATCCGATACCCTTCGATAATTCTTTGAAGAAAATAGACGACATCTCGAAACAGATAAACGGATCACAGAAAACCACCGATTTCGGCATTGGATCTTCTCTTATTTTCCGTCCCTTTTCAATAAGTCCAGTGCTTTTCTCGGTAGATTTGCAGTCTTCTTGTGAGATACATGAAATACAGCGGGGAATGCTTGTCCTCCCGGAATGGCGATGGACGGTCCCTGAATGCGCTATTGCAGTGATTGCTCAGCAACCTAGAATGAGAGTTAACGGAGGCAGCATCCCTCAGGGCCGTGAGGTCCTGTACTGTGGGTGTACGGCATAGAGTCACGTTTTCGAGCGGTGTGAGCGGCGGCAGCGGCTCCCTACGCTGAAAAAGATTCAGTTCCCTCTTCGCAGAGCTGTCACCTATGAACCAGACATCCACCCGCGCGATCAACGACCCCACGTTGGCTCACCCAGCTCACGAAGACATTTATCGTCGCGTTGAATTCATCGCGGCTGATTTCTTCCCTGGCTTTCTGCTCCAAAATATCCCGAGGTTTTGTCAACCCCGTGATTGCCTGAGAGTCATTCGGTCGTGATCTTTGTGCGTCGCCGCCGTCTTCGTAGACGTCGAGTGAAACTTTCGAATTGGAAGCCATTCCTCGAGCGGGCGGGGAGACGGACACGCGCACTTTCGAGCCAAGAACGGAAAATTCGTTTTTCCCGAAGGGGTGTACCTATCTCTTTCTTTAACTCCCGGCTGTTTGTGGTGGTCGGACCCTCAGGGAATTCGCGCTTCATTCTGATGATATATGTGGACCTAGACTCTAGTTTTCGATCTCCAACGCTCGGCTCGATTCAAATCCGTTCCAGAAAGGGGCTCAGTTTTGCTGTCGCAGAACGCAAATGGTGCTCCGTCAGAGGATGTACTGCTGTGGAAATCGTTCGAGAAGCAGAGTTGTTTTTCTCCTCTCCGCGAACATTATGTCGGCTTACGATAGATTTCATTTGTCTTCTTTCCCACACGGAGCGAGCTGCACGAGGGTCGGCGTCTGAAAAATGCTGATCACCTGGAACAGTGACCAATGAAGATCCGGATGCCACGGCGCTGCGTTTCCAGTTTTGAATCGCACTCTTATCTCAGAGGTTCTCGCGAGCTCCGTGGCCATTTTTTCCTTTTTCCGAAGTCGGTTCACGCTTACTGGTGTCCGACTACAGCGTTCACAGGAAAAAAAATATTCGTGGAATTTCGGAAAATCCACCAATCGGGCACTCCCGTACTCATTACGCGCTCGGAACGCACTATTGACCTCCAGATCGCTTTCTCGAGTCGGTGCACTGAGGTTATTTCAGCGTGATATCCCGGTCACTTTCTCAATAGGCGGGTCTTCTGGCTGAGGTGTCCGGTGTATAAGTGAGCTTTGCGTCGGTGATGGTCGGCTCTAATTTGATGCACTAATGAAGTTCCTCCTCAATTTATTGCCTCACGAAGTCCGCTGATATCGGTGCCCTGATGAGAGCTGACCCGCGCAGTAATTTGCCTTCGACTGTCCGACTTTGGAGCTCACTCTTTACTTACAAGCGCTCATCCGTTTCTGCCTGCCTCGACGAACACGGGCGGAATGAAATAGGAATTGTACAGTATATGGAAGGATACAGCCACCCCAACATATGGACTATATAAAAATAGTCGGGGGAGCGCTCTGTTAGCCCTAGCAAGAGCAGGGATGCTACCGACGAGGTCGCATAGAGCGAAGTACCAACGGATCGAGCCGCACTGTTTGAAGTGCGGCTTAGACGAAGAAACCATTCCTCACATTATGACGGAATGCACTCCTCACCACTTCGATATTGACGAAGTGGCTAGGAGATTGGGTTTCACTGAACAAAGTGACGAAAATCTCATGAGAAAAACAAGAAGACTGCTGGAAGAATGGGAAAGAGAAACCCGGAGGATCTGCTGAGAAATCGCCCCTGAAACAGGGTCTCATGCCTATATGTATATATAGGCTCGAGAGGATCAATAAATACCATACCATACAGGGAGCTTTGATGAGAACCCCTGTATTGTAATCTTGGCGCTGATCCTTCGCTCCGGAGCCAATAACTCCGATACATCAAAGTTGTCGCCGAAACCTTCAGCGGTATCATACCGTTTGGAAGATCGCCGTCAAATCTCTCGATATTCGGGAGCTTTCATAAACTGAATCTGTCTCTGTCGTTCCTCACATGTCTGCATCGGAGCCGGGAGCGCCAGACGCCGTTCCTCCGAGTCCTTCTCGGTATTTCGGGCCTGAATCATGTGATCGTGCGAAGCCATACAGATCATCGTTCGGTTGCCGCGACCGCGATCATCGTTCGGTTGCCCGTCCCGTGTGACCAGATATGGTTCCTTCTAGAAGGGAAACTTCTCGAGAGCGTGGGTCCGGATCAGGAAGGTTCTCGTTGCTGCTCGAACCGCGGACTTTCGATCCGTGGACGGCCAAATTTTGCCGCTTACTTCAGCTGTGCGTGAAAAAGTCGTGACAAGCACGGCAAGCCCGATTCATGGGTTCCTGGAAAACTTTAACGCTAGTCTTTTCATTCCTGTATGAATCACTTGTTCTCCGTCGTAGCAGCACTTGCATTTGTTGTTGTTACCTGTCGACGAAGCAGAGGAAAGAGGAAGCCGATCAGCCGATTCGGGTCCGCAGACGAGACGACACGATTCTACGCCTTCCGATGATTCACTGGAGAATACGCGTCAGGGATCTCCTGCGATCCGGACCGTTGCGGGGATCTTCCCGGGCTCATCGAATGAGCGTCGGAATTATCGGAAGGCTTTCTATTCGGTCGGTATGGGATTCGGAGGCGGACTAGGAATCCAAGATGCGGATCAGTGCGCAAGATCCTCCGCACCTATCGCTCATGTTACGGGAGGGCTAGGCATCCCGGCGTAGCAGTCCCCGCACTCATGCCCGTGTGAGCATCACAAGTAGGCTCATCTAGGCTAGGATTGACCCGCCTTCGAGATGATACTTTTGTCCAAGAAGAGTGTGGAGAGTCGTCGTAGCTATCCAGGGTCTCCCGACTGGACCTTGAGTTTTATTTCTCGTGAGGAATGACACATCCGAATTCGCCAGCTGTGACCTCATGAGATGATTGTCAGATACATGTTAGGATGGAGCTCCTATATATATATTCCCGAAGATATTACAATCGCAGATAGCGTTCTTATCTCTCAGCCCTGACTCCCGCACTGCCTCAAGCAGAGCGCGATCATGCACAGGGCTGCTCGTCTAGCCGTGCGTTGCGGATCCCGAGGACGCGATGGAACTTAATCAGCGAGTCTTCGGCCCCGTCTTCCTTCCCTTTCAACTCTTCCCGTATGTGAGACTAACGCGATTCATATCTTTTTTTTCGCAGAGCAATCTCGTTACTCCACCAGCAGAAGGCTCGCAATGGATCTCTCAATCCGTTCTTGAGAAACGCATCGATTTTCGCGGCAGCAGCGGCAGCTGTTGCGGCGAACCATCGAATACCTCACTTGGGGGTGGGCCTGCCCCCACCGGCTACGTTTGATACGACGTTGAGCCGATCCAGTTCAGTTTCGAGTCACGGAAGCGTCTCTCCAGGTGCGTAGCTCTGTCCAAGGTTCACAGAATTCCTCTCTGGGGAAACTTGCGGCTTGCCGAGACCGATGCGTGGGCGGAACATACGCTGGGAACATTTGGGCTCCCCGCCCAGCTGTTCCCAGCGTATCAAACCTTGTCGTTTCGACCTTATGACGCCCAAGGATAGTACAGAATTCGCCGAAGCCCATTCGGACGTTGATGCGGATGGGGATCAAGCATAAATATCTCGAGATTCATCGTTCTTATTCCTCTGCCATGTCGAGGGAGCGGTCTCGGATCTTCTCCTTCCCCCTCGTACTGGTCTCGGTTGGAATGTGGCTTCATCCGAGGAGCCGAGGGGCTTGCCGATGGTACCGGAAGCGAACAAACTCGCTAGCGAATGCGCTTGTCGAATCAATCGCGTTCTCCGGCATACATTGTATCGAATAGTCTGACAATTCATTTTCATCAGGATCCTGAAGCATCTTCTTTCGCAGGAATTTCCCCATTGAGTTTTCCTCCGCTCTCGTCCGCAACGAATTTAGCGACGGCGACGACTTCGACCACATCTCCAACCCTTCCCGCTTCGCCCACATCTACCTCCGACTATATAGATTCGCTGAAAAGACGAAAAATCCACAAGTGCGACTTCGAAGGTTGCGAAAAAGTCTACACAAAGAGTAGTCATCTCAAGGCTCACAAACGGACGCATACTGGTAAGCGAGGGAAATTGCTGTCTCTTCCGAAACGAGATCTTGTTCGAGTTTTACTCGTTCCTACATCCTATGACGATGCGGAATGAGCCGCTGCAATATTGATCAAGAGGCACAGCTTGGGCTCACAGCAGGTCCCTTTATGATCGAGACAGTTGAGACGACCACTACAACAACATCAACATGTCCGAAGACATCACTGGCGGCGCGTCGAGCGATCAGTGTTTTCTTGGCCTTATCCGGCGAAGACTATTCCTCGTTGCTCTCAATTCGGATTGCCATCTGAGGTGGCGGCGTAGCCACTCTTCCGTTTCAATCTTTCAGAGATAATTCATGCCAGACTAATTTATTTACTCCGTCTTTCCAGGCGAGAAACCTTATACATGCACATGGGACTCATGTACCTGGAAGTTTGCGCGGAGCGACGAGCTCACAAGGCACTATCGGAAGCACACGGGGCAGAAACCCTTCAAGTGCAGCCTCTGTCAAAGAACCTTCTCCAGATCGGATCATCTGTCGCTGCACATGAAGAGACACTAAATACTCCAGCGAGTTAGGAGATCTTCTCCGGAATTTCATATAGGCAACATACTGATAATTAGGAGCCCTATTCTTGTTGGAAACACCCAGAGGTGATCATTCAGGTGGAAATCGGTTGTAAGGTGAAAACCCTGGAGAGGTGAAGAAGAGAGGAACATTTGTACCGTGAACGCACCCGTCATGAGGGGGCGAGACAATCATTGTGATAATTTTTTTCTCCGATGGGTGAAGCATGTAAATGAACAGGAGCGATGAGAACCAAACGTCTACCACAACCATCACTCTTGGATTTCGTGGACTCATTTTGTCACGAAATCTTCTTGAACCGATAACGAGGACCAATCCGAGCTTCGGAATCGGGCAGTCATCGAGCGAGCTGACCCCGAACCGGGGCTCGAACCGTAGACATTGGCTCTGTATCGAGCCGAACTCCCTAGGAAAGTCTCGAAAATAGGAAAAAATATACATCATACCTGTATATACATCGAAACGTACGGCAACCCAAGCGAATCCTATTTCTATAAACTCTGTGTTTTTTTACGAGAATATGAACAAATGTGGAGAGTCCTGTCAGTGCGAGCTGTCGGAAGGTGGCTTCACAGCTTTAGGTGTTGTTCTGCGACGCAATGATACTTTCAGATGTCAGTATGGTCCATGACAGGACGCTTCTTAAGCAGAAATTCCCAACATCAAGGCACGAAATCAGTCTTCGTCCAGTTTCCCAGAAGATTATGGACCGGAGATTCCGCGACGGGTCTCCCCTTGGAATGTACCGCGAAAAATCTGTCTTCCGATCAGAACTTGTTCCCCGTACTCAGGAAACTCCGAGTTGTGTTGAAAGCAGAGCCTCAGCCACGAGTCTGAAAACCAACGTTCCGCACTTCGGCTGCGGCCGATTATGCGAAACTCGCACCGTATCCGATCCTTTGCTACCTTCGTTGTCGTAAACGTGTCCTAGTCCCTCGTTGCAACTCCGGGTCGGTGATGTGTGTACAAGAGAGATAATATAAACGGGAATCGAAACATACTCACGAGTGTGCGATACTGAGCAGGAAAATAATTGAATGTGAATGACTTCGCAGGTATACATAAGATATCAAGTGACGATGATTCTCGTAATGTAGGCGCAAATCGATGAAGATGTTTCGGGATTGTACCGAAGCAGAAATTATTATCGATGGAGCGCCCGATCGATGACAAAGCGATCAGTCCTCAGTAGCGACGGGGTGAAGCCCTTATGAGAGGAAGCCTATATTTTCTGGAGTGGCTCTCCGATAAACTGTGTGTAATATAAAAAGTTTCTCCTTCTGTTTCGTATAAAAAGAATATGAACATAGTGGAAAGTTCTGAATCTGGATTCTTTTTGACGTGAAACGTCTTTTTGACGTGAAACGTCTTTAAAAAGGTTGGCCTAGTATTTCACCAAAAGTGTGACGAAACTTGTCCATTTTCGACGCCTTGCAGCTCCGTGCTTTCTACACCGATCGACACCCGGTTGGTGTCTTTAGATAGCAAATTTACGGCAAATCAATTTCATAAACTTCCCACGGAATTCCCACACACACAGATCAATTCCTGGAGGCAAGAATGACACCCTATACGCCCTATTCTCCCGTGAACATGGCTGCTCTTGGGAGAGGGCGATTTCAAATTTCCAGAGCGCGCGTAACAAAACTCAGAAGAAGATATTTTCCACTCGGAAGAAGATATTTTCCCAACTTCGGTGGAGAGTTCGATTTCACCAGTGAGAATGAGACCTAAAAGAGCCAGTTCCAGACGTCGGAAGTCTCGTTCACGGACTAAAACTCCGAGTGATTGTAAACGGCCTCGTACGGGTTCTGAAAGGACAGCGCAATGGCGGGCGCGTCGACTGAATACGGTGAGCCAGTCCCACAGCAATGCGATGGAGCAATGCTAGTCAATTTGATGGAGGTGACTCCCGATGTCAGCGACCCACCCTTGCTTAGCTATGCGATCGTAGATTTCCATTGCGCTCGGGTAGGAGCTGAGTTTAAAGAAATAATAACGATGCTCGAGTCTTACGAATTACGAATGGCCATTCCGAAGACGTTTCACGTCCTCTACACGGTAGTGGCTCTGCTGCTACCTCTGAATTTTTTATTATATCCACCGAGATCGACTGATTATAAGGAGTGGTATGTGGTATGTGGTCATGGAAGCATTACTCATTCCCGAGAGGGAGGCGGATCTCCGAGGAGCCCTCGTGGATCTCTGAAGTCGTGATGACTTACCATTGATGACGCATAGCAAGCGCTAACCGCCGGGCCAGCGCGAAGTCATTGGAATAATCTACGCTCCTCAGGCTCTGTCCCTCCTTGGTAGTAGGTTAGGATTTTCTTCCAGGTGAATCGTTGACGATAATATGTTGCAGGCGAAGGCCGGAAACTGGTCCTCCTCGGTGCTGTTCCAGGAACGAGACCTTCTTGGATAAAGGGAGCGAGGCACTGACAGTGAGAGGCGTCTCAAGTCTTCCTCGTCGAGGTTCAGTCAAGTATATGAAGTAAGCCTGAAGAGTTGAGGTGGACGGGGACTTGTCCTCTTCATGTCGAAAATACGCGGTAGCCCTCCGACCCCAGGTACGTTCCAGCTCCGCCTCTCAACCCCGATGGGCGTCAGAATCCGCCAATTATTCCGAGGGTTCCGTCTCGATCGCCGGACGTTTGGAGTCTAGAGTTCTGTATTGTTACCTGGGACAGCCCGCTTCCACGACCAGCCAGGTACGATGATGACTTCCTGGATGGGAAGCGTAGAGCAATGCTCCGTAGCTTATGCCCCGACGACTTTGGTCGAAAATACCTCGATATGGGAGCGAAGAACTGTGAGATGGGAGTTTTTCCTCGGATCCTACGGCATTAATAAAGTGAGCGCACACAGGCGCAGAATCAACCTGTGATCGCGGAAATCACCGACGGAGATAGGAATAAGAGAGAATACAGAGTCGGATGCCGAATCGCAAAGAAAGTTCGATCCGCTTCGACAGGATGACATCAATGAGTAATCCGAAGGTCGGCTTTCCCTCGATCTGAGTCGGAACGATTCTCTCTACTACTCTGAGGTTCACGTTCTTCGGCCTAGAAAAGAAGCAGGAGTTGGGAAACTCTCTGGCAAACTGTGAGATCCTTTCATCTGAGAAACGAGCTTCGCCGCAGAATGCTTAGAGACGATTTTTCAGATTCAGCATCGGAAGGAGAGGCTCCGTCGCTGACAACAATGGAATCGACAAAAGAGAAAACAATAGAGAGAAGCTCAGTGCAAAATCCGTAGCCGTCTGACAAGTGGTGCAGTTCACGGGTTTCACCATCTTTTTTGTAGGAAAAAAGGGCTGTCACCAGGCTGAAAATGATTGTTTGTGCCGACTCTGCTCGAGCCCATGTTACCAGTACCATGTATCGCTACATGACAACTCGATGCCGAGACAACTCGATGCCGAAATTACCTAATGCTCGGACAGCTTGATGCCGAGACGAGATGTTACCGACTTGTTATCACCTGATCACATTCCCATCTGAAGAAGGACGAGAAGGAAACTCCTCTCACCATATTATTCGCTTATGATCGTCATGTATGAGAAGCGTCTTTTCCTAATTTACAGCGGCTCCGCATGAGACTTTAAGCGGATCTATTGTATGCTTTCTTTGCTTTATGATTGAAGTCATCAGACAAGACCATGCTGGAACAAGATCATGACCGATGGATCAGAACTTTTCGGAGAGTCATGCAAATCAGCACGTACTCTTCACGGACAACTAAGCCTCCATGAGGAAATTGCTCGCTACTCCGTGGAGAAACTCGACTTGAGTTCGAAACTCGAATGTATTCACGAGCTCCAACAATCTGGAATCAGTTTTAATATGTTTCGGGCATTTCGCCCACGGCCGGTGACCATCGACGTATCGAGCCAGGAGTACATCGCGATGATGCTGAATTTTCCTCAATTTTCCTCCGAATTCCGTCTGTAATCGTCTGTGGGCCGCCTCGGCGTATTCGTACGAGAATCCTGTTTCAGAGCACGCTCCTAAACGGACCGCATGCTGACCAGGACTGCTGATTCGCCAGGACTGCTCTCGTACTTCTGGTATCCGTCCGGTATGATGATATCGGCCCGGTTGGTGCAGTGCATCCAGGGGATACCCAGACAATTGCGGACTCTCTGGATATTCCCTGTCAGAGACCCTAATTTTAAAAATTATGTGCTGTGGAGCCTCTTGGGTATCCGCGGCTCGGCGTTCCATCGCGACTTTTTCCGCTTGCAGTTCTACGGCCGCAGCATTCGGCATATCGATGTGGATCCCTTCAAGGTTAATTTCTCCTGTGTCGACGGACTTATGGATGCGAGTCAGACACTTCTGAGTTCTGCTTGCCTTGAACTAGCATATCCTAAATTCTGTGAAACTGTCCTTACTCAGCTGAGCGTACACGTAAAGATGCCCCCCGTGGGCTGACTTATCTCTTCCACGTTGAGTCTCTACCGCAGCGGACATTGTAATCGATTTTATATCTGAGCACGCGGGTAAATTCGAAATTTCCGATTTCAGCAACATATGTACAGGTATCACCTGGGTATCGCTCGCCTTCGAATCTTGTTTCGACCCGCGCTCCCAGGCCCGCGGGAAGGGGAACACGTCGCCGTCGCACCGACTGTCGTCGAACGTCGGGACCTGCCGATAGGGAACCCCGCAGATTAGGAACCCTGCGTATAGGGGACCCCGCAGATAAGGAACCACACAGATAAGGAAGCTCGCGTATGAGGAACTTTCCGCACAAGAAACCACTAGTATGGGGAGCCTCGCGCATGAGGGACCTTGCGAATAGGAAAATTTCCATACAAGGAATTTCCCGTAGATGGAAGCTCTATATGTAAAGCTTTTGTGTAGGAAAGAAATCTCCAAAGCTCTCCAAGCTTGCTAACAAGGGAACATTACGAACTGCCCCACGCCGATTTTTCTGAAACTTTGCCCAAATGATAGTCCCACCGAGAGATGAAGAACCCCCACCATGCGAGCTGCCAACGCTCGATAGGGAGAGAATAAATCCGAGGTGTATTTCCAGGGTTTTTCACCGCATAAGGGTGTTTTTTCGAAGGAGAGATTCAAGAATGATGCCAGATAATTCGGAAAGCACTCTGCCCGAGAAAAAGGAAGCCGATTGGACCTCCCGGCTTCCGGACAATAGAACGACCATATGTTCATTGCGTATTTTCGTTGCAGAAATGATAATCGGAATAGAAACACTTGACACATAGTGTCTTTTTACAATAGCCACAGATTATGAACGGCCACAGCGAACAGCTCGCCGAGCAACACGCTTCG